>NC_090128.1:24000447-24615804 GCF_040581485.1 Linepithema humile | reverse complement strand
AAGAACAAAATCGATTTATGATGTAATTTATGCAACGATATCGTTATATAATTTTTATATTAATATCGTAACGATCGAACTATTCAGGATTTTTATTTTTACACACATATACGATTGAGCACACATTTTCACCACACTGCACAGCAACTATTATTATCACTCAATAATTTGAACGTCAATTAGTACTGTGCAATTAGCACACGTGGAAGTATTATGTCATCGAATTAGCGTCAACTTAATGATAAAAAAGAAAGAGAAAAATGTGGAAACTATGAGATGACATGGATATTGAGAGAGCGGAACGTAATTTCCTACCGCCGATATTGTCGAAACTGAAACGTGATCGTGAATGCCGAGAATTCGAACATGTCGTATCACGTGGACTTGGCACGCAGCGTACCAGTGACATTTCTTAAGCCAAACGTACTATACTGACTATTAACTCTATATGTGCATTTTATACGAGCGTATTTTGAAAGTAAAATAAAAATTTACATTTATATGTAATCTTATCTAACGTCACGTTTTCCTGACATCTATAAGTATGCATTTCTGACTATGTAAATATGTAAAAGTTGCCATAGAACTACTTTCGCGATTTCTCTGGACTGTGAATCTTTTGACTGATTTGGAATGAATTTAAATTTTTAATTTAAATAAATCAACACTGAGATATAAATGCGGATTCGTAATTAAGTTATTTACTATAATAAAGCATAAAATGCTGCAAATGTGACTTTTGAGCTTACACGCGATAACAGCAACAATATGATATATTTTAAACGATCCAAAGAGCGTTTCGAGAAATGCGTGATATTTACTAGAATATCATATAAGTTATGTAACCCGCGCGTATCTTTCGTAAAGCCCGAGGAAAGGAGGAATTTCTCTACCTCCTCTTCCCCCTCAGTGCTTTCCCCACTGGAAGATGCGATAAGCACTCGACGAGATGAACGATAATCGACCGTAGGCTCTTTACCCTCGCACTTACACGATCATCTCTTTGTTGTCTTGCATTTTCAACGCTTTTCAGAAAAAATGCTTGCGATCGAGTGCGCTAACTCGAAAGTAACTTTTCCTCTTTGTGGCAAAACGTGCCATTAACCAAAATTTTTATTGGAGAAAATATTTTGAACACTAAGTATGAGCATTTGATTGTTTACTTGCAGAGTTTTTACAATCAACTAAAAGTTTTATCGCAAAAAATTATTACACGCGAGCTTTATGCATTTTATGCATACGGTGTGATGTTTACTTATCTAGTTTCGAATGCAAATATATTATGAGACATTGCTGTTTTATGCCAGCTGCGTACAGTGATAAAATAAATTCATGTCTGTAACATATAGCTTTGCTGGCAGAGGACTCTCAAATATCAATCAAAAACAGTTATAAACATAAAAAATAATAAAATATTTCTTAAACTGTTAAACAATTTTTATATTAATTGCAGAATTACTTTGGAAATAATATTTTTGTGAATTGAACTTATTAGAATTATCTTTGAAAAAGATTTATAAACGCATATTTCAGTCATATAAAGTTGAATTTATGTTTAAATATTTTTAACTTTTTTTACTATTTTTTGTGATAAAAAATATTTCGAGAATTAGGATACATAATTGTGTAATCATGCATTTCGAATATTATGAAGCAAACTTTAGACTAACGTATGTTTTAGAGCAAATAACTCAAATATATACTGAATATAGAAGTGACAAGGACAAAATAATATGTACGATTTATCAAACTGATTAATGAAAATAATAATGAAAAGTGCTCGTTATAAATTCTTTCAAACTGTTTCAAGTATTTCAAAGTATGTTAGATAAAAACAAGAATAATTTTTTATTAATGAAGAAAAATATAGAGTTAGCACAATTACCACACCAGCATTCAATAACCTTCGATAACAACACAACAAGCCATCGACTCCAAAGCCACTTCCGCGGTAAGCGATACAACAGAATCAACCCTGATAGCCACAGAACCTTTCACTTATCACATGAGCGTAAAAGACCGTAAAAGGGGTAAAAACGAGCGTGACTCGTCAAGCGAGATCTATTTCCGCACACGTCCAAGTAAAGCCGATCGGTCACGATCAAGCCGAGCGAAATTCATCGAACCTTCTGACGGCGGGAATTTCCGCGACGCGTCTCGCACTGAACGGAAGCGTGGTCCAGACACTCCCGCCCCCCCAGTAAAACAACCGGAAGTCATCCGTGCGATCCGCTAGATCGTTGTGTCTATTCAATTTTGACGATTTTCTTTGACTATTGATGGGAACGCTAAGCCCGACTAGCGTCGTTGCTCGTGTAGCACGTGTGTTTTCCGTGCGGCCGCCCCAACGTTACTGTCAGAGCAGCTACAGCTGCTTAGGCCACGATCAATACGGTCTAGATAGTCGAGATAATTCAGATGGCGGGCCACGCCGTGCCATTGACTGTGGATATGATGTACGTACGTAGTGCAAGATTGGCTTTGGCGATAAATGATTTGTGGATTGCTTGGCGGAAATTAATTCTCGTGTAATTGCGGATTAATCGTGTAAGGCAGATTAGCGCCAGATTTTTGGTAGATTTGCAAATGCTTAGACTTTAAGTCGTTTATATCGTATTATTTCTTAAGAGAAATATATCTAAATTTATTATTTCTACGTGGCACAAGTATTTTTAGTAAATTTTTGGAACTTGCATATTTTTTAGTAAACTGTTGGAGAACACTTGCGTAATAATTAAGAAATAATATACATAAATATACATTTTCAAAAACAAATATTTATTTTGTCTTTGCCGGTAATTTTTATGCTGAAAAGAAATCTAAATTACCATATTTTAAATATTTGTGACATTTTTAAATATCATAATTTTTTACTTAGTAATTTTTTTGAACGCATTAATTTTGTGACCTGACTTATTGTTAATTATAATCAAAATAACTAGAATCATTGATTTTTATGTTTTACTTAAATGGTATAGTAGTTTTTTTATTAATTTGTGGAACAAATTGCTTTTCAATTTTTGTTTGTATGTTACTTTAAATTTTTTTGAAATAAATTTTTTAATGATACACGCCAATATTGGAAGCATCACAAACAATCTTTTAGACTATCTACTAGTTTCAATACGTCCGATTCTCCCTTGCGATTGTTCTAAATAAATAATGATTCGTATCCTGTATAACGGCGCACCCTTGCAATTCTTTGAAATGGTCCTATGCTATATCGTCTGAACTAGTCCATTAAAAACGTCATTACATTATCTTTCGGCACTATGCTAGCCAATAAATTGGCACGATATATTATCGGGTGGGGCCTGGATCTTTGTTACAAAATTGCACCGATTTGAGGAGAATTGATACACGAGAAACGGACACGAAAAGAGTAAATCAAGTTCTATATTGATTTTGTAATTGCATCGATTAAAAGATGCGAAAAACAGAGAAACGGCGAATAGCTACTTGCTACAACCAATATTTTAATTTTTATTATATGATGAAAATCATATTATATAATCAAGATTATACCCAATTTGTATCAGAACATCATAATCATCGGCATTACATAATTCTTTAATAGGATTCCAGCGGAGAGATCGAAACGTTGTAATATGAAGCGCCAATCTATCCGTTTTTAAGATTACTCCGAAACTTTCGAGATAATAAATTACTTGGAAGACAATACGATCTTAATTACATCGCTATACGCAGGCATTCTATAATTGTATCTTTCTCTCGACATGATATCTACTTTCACAAACTTTCAGGTTGTATAATGATTACAACGGAATAACAAAGCACAAATTGATACGTCGCTTAAAAAATGATTCACTGAAACACGATATTTTCCTTTTATTAGATTATTACTTTAAATTATAGTTTAAAAATTTTCAATATCAAAAACTTATATTTTATATACCAAGTGCATAAACTTTCTATATTGTTTTTTCTAAATTATTTATTAGCGTATATTTTATTTAAAAAAACAATCAAATCAGATTACTTCTCTAATGGTAAATTATCAAAAATCATTAACTATAAATTGAAGCATTATAAAAATAGATTTTAGTTTGTCGATTGTAGTTGTATTTTCAACAGTTGTATGTTCGATCAGAACTGGAATTGAAGTAATCGACCGAGGGTCTGTTATCGGCGATATTTTTAAACAGAATCTGCAAATCGATACGTAGGCGTAACTAGTTCAATATAACTGTCGCTCAATTAAGCAAGTAGCATTTACAACGGAACGAATTGATGATCATTATGCATAAATTGCACAGTCTTGTCTTTCACTTCCGCGTTACATCAATAAGTCTGACGTCAGTTTTTTTATCTTTATCTAGCTTAACGATTTTATGATGAATAGTATCCATTCAATCTGCTACCTATATTAAGTTTCTGCTTTTATTATTTATTATTTACAATTAAGTAATTTGTTTTAAAAATCAAACTCAAAATTTTGCAAAGATATATATGTATATATATCAGTTTTGCATATAATTTCTGATTCAACACTCAGTACTTATTTTGTTATCATTTAAATATTGCTACTCGTAAATATAAATTTTTATTTATATTTTTATTTTTCAGTTATATGTATCAAGTATGAAGTTATTTATTTACTTTATTTTATTCAATTGGATACTCTATCAATATTGAATTTGAAACCAATTTTTCGCTACGATGACGAAAACAGAGTTAGAAGGCAATCGCAAGTTTAATGGAGCGATTGCCTTCTAAATCTATCTCTCCGCAAAACCGATGAAAATTTTTCTCAGAGGGTTCAACGTAGTGTCATAATTTTGCGGTACGCGGATCGAAGGTATTCGCGTATACGAATTCGCGCGCGCAGAAAATTCAGTAAAAGGAGACAGCAAAAGCCGAAGGCGAAGAATTTCATGAAATTCTAGAAGGCACCGTTAGGCGCGCTTCGAAGGCGGCCGAAGAACCGTGTCGAGGATCATTATTAATGAAAGAACAGGATGAGCTACGCGGGCGCACCTTTGAGTAACGTGATCATGCCACCTTGAATGGCTTATATAACAAGTGCCACCGTGCCGTAGACAATGCGCGCTACGTGACGCGTATGCGAGCTTGTACATTGTCTCTATTTGTCGTTATTTTTTAACCGTCACGCGTCCTTGTGCACGAATATTTCGAATTCAATATGCGTTCTAATAGATGAAAGAGTGATTAGTTTCGAAGAAACTCTATAAAATTAAAAAATGAACGGAAGAGAGGCTAAAAATAACAAAATACACGAAAGAAAACAAATGCGAAAGAACGCGGTCCTTTTTATTTTAACATTTCAGAAAAAGTTTTTAAAGATTTCTTTCTTATTTTAATTGTAATTTCTCTTCTTTTGCAGATTTCAAATATTTTGCACGTTCTATTACGATTACGATCCTTAATCAGAAATACGCTCTAATTGTTATGACAAAGGAAATACTGCAACTTTGTTGCGATTTTCAATAAATAATTCGTCACGATAGTGTTGCTGGAAAGCGTAATCTTACCCATTTCTTGCCTCACACTGTGTTCCGAATGCCCGTTTACGCGCATCGTCGACTCCGAACTTTCCTTTTCATACTTATGCAGCGCCTTGATTGAAAATCCCACGTCTGCAAAAAAAAGGATAATATTATTGTGTGTTGAAGGGGGGGGGGGGGGGGGGCGATTATATTGCGTGCACATTGTATCACAGTGCAACGAAATATCGCACGCGCTACTTTTGATCGTGTCTTCCTATTAATTGTTTCCGTAATTACCGCAACGGGGCTTGCCATTATGCAAAATCATTGTTAGAAGACAATAGTCTTAGATAAGGATGCCGTTGCAAATTATCGATGATTGCAATTATCCAGCTCTTTAATTGCTTCAAGAATTTTGCTATGTATTGAAGAAACTAATTTAGTGACGAGTAAATTAAAAATTACATAATATTATATGAAACATAAAGCTCCAGAATAAAAACTATATATTTAGAATTATAAAAATCTATATCTTTTTATGTTGTTAAATCACCATTCGGAATATCGCGCACATTTCTCTGCGTATCTCTTCCGTACAATGCGATGCGATTCCTACTGCAATGCGATTCTTAACGCTGAACTTCTCTGATAGGAGGAGGCTAACGGGCATGTTCGGCCTTTACGTAAGCATTGATCGTAGCCGTGAGCAACAAAATCTCGTAACTTTTAAACGTGCACGTTTTTCCGCGCCGCGTTTTTGCCCGCGAGCGTAAATCGCCGTCGATTTCGCTCGAAAGGAGGAACATTAACTTATAACGACCTTGGCCAATGAAAACGAATGGCGGTACGCGATCGTGTGCGTGCAGAAAGAATCGCCAGGAAATGTAGGACGCGTTGCACCTTTCGTGTTTACACTGCAGTCGCTGCAAGAAGAAAGTACAGGCTGCGAACTTTTATCGATAAGATACCGCGAGTGCAAACGAGATTGCTACTTCATAAATTTTATATTCCAAAGATGATTAAACAAATTCAATAATGGACTCTTATCATCTTATACTTATTATGAAATAAAATAGTAGATTTGATATGAAATTTACGTAAATAATATTCTCAACTATAAACTTACAATTACGTAACGGTATGATTAGAATACATTTTGGAAATCTGTACAATCTTTTCTAACACCCCGCCGTGCCGAAAGAAAATGGGAATACAAATTCGCGACGAATAAACTTTTGATATGCTTTCGCATATTTCCTTTGTCGCGTTCCGCTTTCGCGCGATTTCTCAATCGCTCGAAACATCATCTCATCTTGTCGTTGTCATCATTGTAACCGGCTCGATTTTTACGTTTCACGGTACTCCGCTTTTACGCATTCGCAACTATCGATATCCACTCGAACAGGCTCGAGCGAATGTGTGTCAGAAACGCAAAGAGATCTGAAGTGCATTATCGCGAACTGGGACATGGTGAGTATATTACTCGGCGAATATGGTTAGGATGCGTGCCAGACTTGGTGGTTTACAATCTCACTCGATGCGGCCTGACGCCGACTATCGTCTCTGAATGAAAGAAGCAGCTACAATCGCCACTGTAGATCGTCTAATAGTAATCCATAAGATATACACGCACGTTTCGAGAATGGCAAAGTAAAATTCTTCAGTACAAATTATTTTTGCGCAGTACATTTTTATTGCAAAATAATTTTCTATGAAAAATGTGTAAAATCCTAGTAACTATATTTGAATTTCGTGCTAATTAAAAGTTTTTTCTGTGTCGTAATGAAATTTTAACCACGTTGTAGCATCAGTCGCTTGACAAGACTTTATATGGACGTTTGAAATTTGGTTAATCATCGTGACGCAAATATTATCCTTGACATCCTTACTGCAGAGAAATTTCAATTTTATGATTAGATAGATTGTTTTAACATGAATTAATTACACAAGTTTAGTATATTTTTCATATATACATTTTCGTTTAACTTAACGAAACTAGAAAAATATTAAATAATTCAAATTCTACATAACACAAAGAAATTTCACAAAGAATATTAACTTGACAGTGAAATCTTCTGAATTCTATTTCTTAATTGATTTTAATTCGATATAGTTTTTCAAGAAAAATGAGCGATCTATCGATAGGAACGCCAATGAAGCCTATCGTCGGAAAAGGAAAGGCGAGGGAACGGGAGCACAAAGCTGTTCGAAGGAGCGAGTCGAAATACACAAAACCAGTAAGCATTGACCCGGCCAGAATGCTGCCTTATTGGTATATAAGGCCAGACCCCACGGTGCTTATTTTACGCGATAACGTTCTGCACACTGGATGTGTTTGTCGTACACGCAGCCTTATACGTATTACACACGACGTGGGTAATTGGTTCACCGCTTTGTCCGTAGGCAGCCCCGCGCTGTTAAGCCAGTGTTAAGACTTTCGAGCCGATCAAGTGACATTAGGTTTATATAAATAGCCGCGCCTACAATCCTATCTAGCGTTTTATATTTCTCTTCTTTTTGAAGAAACGCGTGACTCAACCCTGTCGAATCGCAAATAATTGCACGATAATTGCAATTAGACTGGCAAAATACCGTTATGATCTGCTGTTTAATAAAGCGCGGAAATCACTATAAAGTGAGAATAAAATGAGAGATCGTAAATTGTGCGTTGTGAATTGTAATTAAGGACTATGAATACGTCTACATAATACATGATTGGGAAATTAAATAGTTTTTTAACTTTTGTAGGAGAGATTGCGCGTATACTCTTGGTTGCTTTATATCTTTTGGCACGTTTCTAATAAGTTTGAAGTGAAGGTAAAGCAGATTTTTTAAAAAGATATATCTAAAGTTGTGCGAACATATTATTAAATATCGCGAGAGAAAGATAGATGACAAAATTGCAATGTAAAATACAAAATAAACACGCAACATCTTGTATTTTACGAAGTTCAATAAATGGAATAATTTAAATTGTTAATTAGATCGGTGATACGAATGATAGAATATATAATGTGAATAATCAAATAAATTGCATACGCGCTATATTTCAATTCTTACAACACGGCACACTGAAAAGAGCAAACTGAACTTTCTATTGTGGGAAAATTCTCGCATCTGTTTAATCGAACGTATGCTGCGCTCACGGAACGCCTATTAGGGATATGCTGATCGAAATAGCGGCAAATCGAGAATGCGCCTATGAATAAGCGAGGGCGATTGTGCGTTTCGCGCGCTACGTCAATTTGAAATGAATTTGCATAAACGCGAATTGATGCCGCGAGACAGTGAACGGCGACGTCGGATCGGTGATGGAGCTTAGTTGGCTCGAATGAGACTCGTTAAACACAGCTGGTAGTTAACAGACAAGCAGCCGACGAAAGTGGACCGACATCGAATTTATGGTGGCGAGAATGATCATGGTTCTGCAGCATTTAACTATTTTACGTCCTTATTTATGTTTAAAGGACAAGTCATAAATCTAGTCGAGACAGTATTTGTTACATTATTGACGCTGTTCAGTTGCAGAATTTTGCTACACTAAGGATTATATGATGATCTTGACAGAGATAGAATCAATTCTTACTTTTTTTTTATTTTTATAATATTTTATTTTATGCATGGCCGTTAATTACTGATAATCACAAGCATGAGAAGGGGATATTGTGATAATCGTTTTGCATAAATTTCTTATGTCATTATAATATAATTCCACATGAGTTGGCGCAGTAACATATCACGTCTTATGTCTAATGAAGCGACTGCTTCAATTAATCTGGGACATCTTATGTAAGCACGTATAACTCCATCAAGTTGAACGTTCTCAATTAGGCTCTTTGAGAATGGCAGCGTATAATTTCCAATTGGGAAAACATGATTAAGAAAAGCATAAGTGTAAATGTTCTCTGCAAAGATTTGTGAAACGTGCAATTTCAGCAAACTCGTCAATAATACAAGATTTTATGTGATTATTTTTTTTTATTAAAGTTTTATTTTACTTTTTATTTACACGGCTAGTGTGAACGTTAAAATATGCGTATTGTTAGAGAAATGGAAAATTAACATAAATAAATTTTACGCGTGTAATACCTCGGATTTGCAAAGACGTACAATTGGTAGGTAGAATGCGTTACTTTCTCACGCCGTAAGACACGAATTCCGTGTTTCCCATCTTGCGATAGTGTTAATTAATTCCCACGCGTACGATACACTTTCCCGTCTAACATTTCTTTTTTGCAGTTCACAAGCAGCTTGTTAATAAATTTCACGCACTAGGATTGTTAATAAAAAATATACAAATGAATAAAAATCACTATCATGGTTAACAAGACACAGATGAATGATAAAAATAAGTGTCCAATATAAAGCAAGTTGCATGTAAAGAATATGCAAGTATAAAGTACAAAGATTATTACTTTAATCATCAAATAGGAAAAAACTCCGGTTGAACAGATTAGTCATCGATTCATGACAATGTTATATGTAAAATATGCGCTACTCTTTTATTTGCAGTGACTTCATGTTGCTGTAGATATGTAGTCAGCGCTGAAATGAAAAACTAAGTCTTGAAATATTATTACTCGTGCGGAAACAAGGACGCGTATTGTGCAAGGAACACGATTAATCGATTCATTACAGCCTAAACCTTAGTTGGCCTCGTAAAAAAGTATTTTTCTTTTGTGAATTGCAAAATTCAATTGCAAAATTCAATTTCCGTCGCATTGTATAATTTACGACGCCCTAATTTTTTGTTCCTTCTTTCGCACGTGGAACAAAAATAGGCGAGAGAAATTGTTTCTATATAAACGTACATTGCGGCTGCAAATTTCATGAATTTCTGCGTCGTTTATCAAATTCTACACGATATTACATAATTCTGCCGCGAGGCGTCGGCACGATAATCTCTTCTGCATACTCATTGAAATCTCCTTTCAGGCAGCAATGTGTAGGTGGATGTTATGTAAATTTCGGCGGCTCATCTAAAGCGTTAATGGCCGCGCGCGTAGTCAGCGCTAAATAAAACGACTATGCGCGTAGAAACATCGTTTTTCTAGTTTCTAATCACGCGTTTCCTCACTACGCACGGTACATTCTAAGGAATCTTAGCGCTGTGATGACGATCTTGACCTTAAGCTTGGCAATCTATTATACAAAATATGGTAATTTAATTGTTAAAATACTGAAACTGAGTTTTTTTTTAAATAAAATGCAAATATAACGTAGTACGAAAATTGCAGGGATTTAGCCTCAATTAACAAACATTATGCTACTGCGGCAATCACAAGAAAATTACGTTAAATCATTTACGTTTCGTGTTTAGAGATGTTTCCAGTTAACAAGGCGCGGGCGGGTGTTATGTAAATTTTGGCACAGCATCCTTTGCATTAATGGCGCAATCGTGAGGTCATGCGACTGGCATCAAGATAAATAAATAGAAACAGACATGGAGACTGAACAAATAAATCTCGGATATATTCCGTTGTGTATCCAAGTACAGTTATCGTCATGTAAGAAAACAAGAAAGAAGTAATTTAATATTTAATAGTAAATCAAACCAATCCGTCTTTAATTTTTTATTTATCATTCACTAAAATAAAAAGAGAAATATATTTTAAATCGTATGAAACATTTCTAATAATTTTATTGTTAAAAATTTATTCCGATGTGTCACTTTTATCATTCAAATTTATTTTTGCTTACTAAGTTATCTAAATATTTCTCGTTATAAATTTGCGGACAAGAATCGCAAAAATTCAAAGATGAAAAGATGAACGAGTCTCTGTGATTTATAAGGATGATGTCGACCGATAACGTTATCAGCCGTGAGATCCCGTTGGACCCTTCGCGTTCCTGCTAGATATTGAAATCTTGTTCCGGATAACAAGTTGTAGCACAATGTTATGCAGAAAATCAGATGCTGTATCCTTTATGCAAATCGCATCCGCTGAACAGGTTCGGTTCTCTTATCTGACGAACAGAGTGCGGTAAATGTTATTAATCGACAGAGATGAACGTTTCTATGAACAGTTACTCAGATTGAATTCATATTGAACATTGTTACGTTTAAAATAATTTCGTGATGTTAATGCTCGCAAAATCACGTTGCATCTCATCTCTATTCTGGAATATCTTATATAATAATTGCAAATAAATGGATGGGAAAGTAAGTCAACTTTTAAATTACAAACTTACTTGCGCCTTTACTTCTATTCATTTTGTCTTACTATGCTCGTATTAACAGTAGTTAAAGTTAATTGAGGTTTAACTTATAGTTTACCTGATCTTGTCTTTAAAAAGAAGCAGATAATCACTAACGTCATTTAATTTTAATTTATGTAATGTCCAGAAAAATTGAGGAAACCTGTTTAACTATATTTAATCATAATCAATGATTATTAAATAATCTATCATTATTATAGATTAATAATTAATTTGCATATATATGATATTTTTAACAATTTTAATTAATACTTTGCTACAAATTTTTGTAATATTTAAGAAATGTTAGCAAAACCTCAATATCTCAGTAAATAAGTTTTTTCTGCTAACTTTATATTTTGCAAAATTGTGCAGAATTTTGAAAAAGTTGATGGAAAAGTTTAAACAATATTTCTAAGGATCAAACGGATCAATATCGAGGAAGTTGTGGGGAGATGCGTAGGAAAGGTTTACATGTCAATTCCGCACATGCAAACGCATACCTTGCATCGCATTGCATCGAGTTGATTGACCTCGATGTCCACTGTGCGCATAGCAATAGTGGCAAGGTAGGTGTCTGCATTCATCGAACTCGTGCAATTCATGCGTGGGATCTAACTTTGTATTCTACTTATTAATCTTAAGTTTATATAAGATATCAATGCAAATTTACGATTACATCATTTTATTACACCCCGTTTTTATAAAATTTAAACTTTAGTTTCATAAAAGTAATGAAATATGTTGCACAATAAATAATTAAATTTTTTAAATCTCACTCTGAACGATTATTTTATTGTTGTCATAATAATATATGACACTTTTTAAATAATAAAAGTAATAAGGAAGGTTATCTTTATTACAATAAAAATTGTTTTTTTTTTTTTTTTTTTTAATAGTGTACTATTATCTATTACACTGTTTACAAATTGAATTATGATATATATGTGTATACGTATATTCAATAGAGAATATTTCTACTGCGATATAAAAAATGGTGACACGTGCGCGGAATATCTGCGAATATTTTCTATTTGTTCGAAACCGTAGCCGAAGCCGTCGGCTTAAAGGTGAACAGTGTTGTGTATCGAGCAGGAATTTCGCTGCAGAAGAAACTAAAAGTACAAAAGTGCTTATTAGTAGTCAGGGACGAACATCAAATTATAGCCAAGTTGGGTTATATTTAGAAACGCAGTTGGCGGTCGAGAAAACTATGCCAAAAATTCCTGCTCTTCTTTCAGCATTTGTTATATTATATTCATCTTTTCATCACTCTAATCCCACTGATATCAATGTAAAAAGAAAAATTTCACATATTCTTGTCACAATTATATTTTCAATCTTGTGAAAAGTTTTATTAAAATCTCAACTTCTCCTAAATCCAATATTTTTCACACCTAAATCTTAATTGTAAATTCTCAAAATATCGGTCTCAAGGTTGCCACGCCTAAAAATCATAATAATTGAGTACAAACTTTTGACAGAATACACGATCGACGGCCTTGACACTTATCGTAAGCAGATAATGAGCTTCAACACGAGAATAAACGCCTCCTTGTTTTAAATTCTCTTCACGGACGATAAGGAAGCATGATACGAAGCCACGATTTCCTCGTAACGTCCGCCGAGCTAATCGCGATCCCGTGGGAACCTGTACATCCTATACTCCTGCTAAATAAATTCGTAGGCGGCTCTTAAAGTCCGCTGCACAACACAACCGACAGAAATAAATTCTTATCTTTTAACGCGCTAGTAAAGTGCTTGCGCGTTTACGGCCATTATATTTGTTATTTACTCTTGTCGTGATACTCTACCTTTTTTCTCCGTATACATTGTGCAATAAAATTTTATGAGATGGTGTACGTACGTACATACATTAAAGCAAGACGCAAAGTTGAATATACAGCGTAGGATAAATTGGCGAAACCGTAAAAATCTTGTTTCATAAATCTATTAGGATCTTCCACGTGGATCTTGATTAACATTTCAAAACCGCTATTTATAAGGGCGCGTTGAAAATGAGCTTAAAATGATGAAATGGTTACAATAAAAAAAATGACACAATGAAGTAGAGAACCGCTGATGGGACTCGGAGAAATTTCTTTTTCTTTACACAGGAGGTAATGATTTTGCATATGCTCGCCAATGCATACAAGCTCAGGTAGGAAACCTGGTGGAAGTCTGAGTTATCTCAAGCGTTGACAGACAATGAACTGAGGGAGTCACTCAAGCGGCTCAACTTGAACAGGACGCAAAAAGCAGAAATAAAAAATACAAAATTGTAAAATTTTAACGGCCCACACGTGGCTGAAAGAAATCTTTTGAAAACTTTTAAAAAATTCCTGCTTGTTTAAAATAAAGGATAAACGTTTTGCAATGTTGCGTTTAGAATATTATCGCTATGATATCATTTCGCGATTGAAACTTAACTGTTTTGTTGCCGATCTCATAAATGTGTCAAATGTTATTGTGTCACTCGTTCAAGTACCTCGCGTGTGCGAACGATATGATGCAAGTCTGCGTTTCCTATTCATTCGTACAGTCGCTTGTTATAATTACTCGTTTTGCTCGTCGCGTTATCTTGCGCGAGAGCGCGGATAATCGGTAGCGATTGCGCCGCGTCGCCGCGCGCTCAATGACGAGATACCTATTTCCGTCTCGCGTCGTCGATAACGAAAATCGCGCCTCTTCAGTGAACACGAACGCGTGACAATAGTGCGAAATTTTTCCGCCGGCACCGTTATATGTTCCGCTTTTTCGTCACCGAGCGAGCGAAGCAGACGCGCGTTATGGGAGTCGCTCGCTCTCTACGCGTCACGACTTAGACAATGGCGAGAGAAATTATACGCCAGCGAATGTCGTGAGAAACCCGGTGAACGCCGTTGGCTCATTGTCAGAACAGGTCGTGTAATTGGCGGCACGACGTGCTCGAGATCTTCGGTTGTTTCATCCTGCGCCAAATACGCGAGCGTATAGCGCAAGCACTCGACCGTGTGCCATTGCGTCTCGCTGCGAATTCTGCGACGAAGCGGAAACACGCGCAGTTTCTCTGCAAAAACATCTGTGACACCCCCCCTCCCCCCTCTCTTCCATCTAACTTTATAAAATTATGGAAGAGTGAACGAATGTATCGCTGCCTTAGTGCATTCCGAGTTGTACTAGAGTGATCGTAACTCTTTACGTGCTTGCCTTAACGACACGTATTTTATGCGAAAAGGGCTCACTTTTATATCGTTCATTGGAATATTAGCGGAATAATTATTAAAGGGAGGCTATTGTTCCCCTCGTAAAGCATTTAGAAACGCTTGCGTGAGCAACTAAGTTTCCTTCTTATCGAATTACCGCGTCGACTATTTGTAACAACTTTAAAACATCTCGTGCAAAGTTCTGTTAAACGATTTCCAGTGAAAAAGAGTGCAATATGCGCAAAATGAGCAATATTTCAGCACGATGTAGAAATAAGATAGGCACTTCTTGCCTATTCAGTTTCTTGCAGACAATTTATGAATGTAAATTTATTTATAAAAAAAAAATTTTATTATAGCACTTTTTAATATAAGTAAACCAAAATAAAACAGCAAATTAAATTCTTTATATTTTTTAAAATGTTATCTTTCTTAAAAAAATTGATTTAAATGCACTTAGGAGATATTATATCTAGAAATCGATACTTATCGAATATATTCCGATACATTCTGATAATCGATATTCAATCGTTGATAATAGGTGATTAATACGAATAAAAACTTAATTTTGCAAAAAGCTAAAACGCTCTTTATCGAGCTAACCGATTTACTTTTTCTATGATCAAAAGCACTGCCGACACATTATCTATAATTATCTACATACATACGCAATATTGCTGTAATCGCGACGTTAAAACTTCCATCAATCGTAAAAGATCTTTCAATAAATGTGATTAAAAGTGCTTGGATTTTCTAATGCCTTTAGTCAATTATGAGATTACTAAAATTATTTATTAATTGGATAGAAGATATATTGAAAGTTACACATTTAGAAGATTCTCAATTATAGATTCTTTGTTTTGAAAGTAACTCTCTTGTTTAGCATAATAACAGTTTATCGCTAGGAGAAAGTATTTCGATACATTATTCATAGCATTATGTATAACAATATTAACTAAAAATATTTAACTCTGCGAAATATGAATTGATTGAATAAAAATGAAAATTAGTTGATGTAATATCCAATTTACGAGAATTAAAATGTTTATGCTGAAGAATTCGACGCCGAATTCGAAAAACAACTTGTGACTAATTGTAAGAGAAAGCGCCTTCCTTCATAACACACTGTTTATGTGTATTTCGATAACGTATATTTTTATATGCATTATCGTTTGATAAACTAACTTATCTGCTAATCCAGATCGATTGTAGAATAAAATTAAAACGTCACTTGCTTGAAATTTGCTCCCACATTTACGTCAGAGGCGAATTCTTTCCGCGCCTGTCGTTCCTAACGCTTTGATAAATAGATCGTTACACAGGCGATCGGTACACGAGCTTGCTTGTCGCAAAAACGCACACACGTAAAGGCACGCGAAATTCACGCGCGGTCGGCATGCGTACCTGGTTGTGATCGGCGAAAATCCGCGTGACAAGAAGGACTCCTTCTCGGGGCAACAGCGATCGCGCTTTCCTGGCCGGCGGCAATCAGGATGTTTCCGCGAGATATTTGCATACAATTCCAAGACACCGAGGGCCGTCGGCGGTTCAGGAATCCGCGGAAAGCGGCCGACCGGTTAGCTTCCCCGCCTTCCTTCCCTTCTCTTCGTACGTCCGGTGCAACGCGTCGCGTTCCTCCCGGTTCGAGGGTGAAGTGGTCTCCCCGCTTGAAGGGTTTCCCTCTTCCGGTTCTTCCGATTCTTTCTTTCCGGTTCCGAGAAAAATTCTTGTCTGCGAAACACGTACGAAACTCGTTAAAAGGATATTGAAGAACGGAAAGTCGTCGCTTCGTTAGCAACGCCGGGCGAAAGGTGCCGCGCGGTCGAGAACCCAGCAAGTACTGCTGAGGCCAACAGGTGAGCTGTGCCAGCGGTTTACAACCAGTGGCGTATCATGCTGGTATCTTGCCGAGGGCAACAGGTGTGAATGCCGCAGCACGATAGCAGGAGCGTAATTTGTTGAAACGCCGCGCTGTTTATTTATTTACTACTTTATGTAAAAAATTAAAGATATATTATGACATAGTTATATTATGAATAAGCACATGTGATATATGAATGAAACTAGAATGTGAAAATTAATAATATTAATAATATTAATCTTTACTTACTGCATTGTTTGTAAATAATTATATTTTTAAGCTTTAATTGAACTTAATAATGCTCAGACTGGTAAGAGAACGTAGACAGGTCTACAGTGTGATCGGTAATCATTACTCAAGAATGATTTGTTCATTTGAATTGCAAAGATTCGGAATACGTTCCAGATGCAACATCTCTTACCAAGCATCTCTTGCCAAATGACGGAAAAATTACATAACAAGCATTCCACCAGAACAAGCCATAATCCCATCTTTCACGCCGTCCGATCGATATTAATTCTAAAGATTGAAAAGTTTGATGCAAGAAAGCGGTGACCTAAAAATATGCAAAATGTTAGCATATTTATTACGAACCGCAAAGCTTATCAAATATTAATAATATAATTTCCTCTGCAAATGATAAACTTTCTACACTTTTCTCAAGAAAAATGCAAACGTATCTTAAAGACTAAGCTAAACTTATAAATAAATAAGAGCCAATATTTGTGGCATAACTTATTCTTGCAGTTGAAATAATTTATAGGGGAGCAAGAACCGAGTTAATAAAGGTACTTGCAATGTTGAAAATTAGCGAATTCCTATGAATGAGAAATTACACAATAGTGAATAATAAATAACGATGAGGATATAGCATTCAGAGAGACATTTAATAATCATGCTGAATGATACGTTATAATTGGAATCCTTATTGGATCAACCCTGAATTAAGTTGTACAGCTTTATGGAAGAAAACCGGTTCTTTTCGAATCCGGAAGAAACATATGTCAAACAAATGTTCCCGGATAATTCACTGACGTTCCGCCGGTTTTTATAAATATCGACGATCGCGGTTTCCGACACGGAGTTTCTGCATCCGCATTTCTATATGACACGTGCACTTTTATACTTATTTGCACGGCAAAAATACTCAACAAGCATTTTTTGCTTATTGCATTTCTCGCGGAATAAAACTACCAGATTGCCGAGATTTTTCAAAATTAAAACAACATTGCAAGATGAAGCAAGATGTATGTCAAGGTCTTTATTTGTAACTGCTGCAATTAATTCTAGAAAATTTCTGTGCCAAATGTCAAATAGAAATATGAATTATTAACATGTTGCAATAAAGAAAATGTTGAATAGGCAGTCTGTGCTTCTAGTGACACATGATTGGAGTAATATTTATAATTTTTACATCTTGTGTATCTTCTCATGTCATGGTTTATCAATATTAAGTGCTAATGCACTTCGAATCTATCACGTTAAGTGTTAATGCACTTAAATCAAATTGTTAAATCAAATTAATCATGATGATTAACGATATTAATTGGTATTATTAATAATTTATAGACTTAATAATTAATTAATAATTAATAGACTTTATTTATTTTATTGTTACTGTAATATATATATTTTAAATGCAAAGAAAATCACGCTTTCTTTGCGTTCGTACAGACTGCATGACGGCGTTAAAGATGATGAAAAATGCAAGCTATTACGTTTCACGTTAATATGCATATTCTATAGTTTATCTAATGCACTGACTACTGCTTCATTATGTACTTTATAGCTGCATCATACTCTATTATTAATGTTCTGTGAAAGATCTTGCGCGGACGGAATGTTTTATATCAAGGAAGATTAATGTGCATAAGCTTTAAGCGCGGATTTTCTTTAATTTGACGTTTACCAATTTTTGACACAAAATTATAATACTCTTAGTTTTTAATTATTATTTAATTAATAATTAAGAATTTTTTAACGAATCATTCAATAATGTTTGCAAAGTAATAATCTTTTTTTTTTAAATACTATTTAACATATTATTGCAAAATGCTAACAAAAATAATATTTATTTAATACAAAACTTACTTAAGCAACGCATAACAATATTTGCAAATCAAACGCACCGCATATGCAATATTTTATATCAAGATGCCTAAAGGTAGATCTATTAAAAAGATATGAATATAAGCTTCGACCGAGACAAAAGGAGATCCTGTGTTACAATGAACGAGATCACCCAATCGTATCAAATGTAGGTTACATCCGAGTAACTAACACTGCTACTTCCGTTTCTCCTCGTGTGAAGTAAAAGTGTTCGCATAAACTCGCATAAGAGGCGTCGCGCGTGGCCGACCGCTTTTGCGCAATCATCTCATTCAAATTAGTTAGTCGATTTCGCATTCCGAAAATTTCTGGCGCACATCCTCGGAAATGTCATTTTATTATTTCTCGTTTGGATTCCTCGTCTTCTCCTATATAATTTTCATAAGTCATTTCTATTTTTTGCGATGATTACAGTATCGCGTGACATAATCGAAGTGCGAAGATCCTCCATCCACTTTTCAGACGTGGGAATAGGTCTTTTTCTGTTTCTAAGAGTACATATATGGTGCGATATTTATTTCTACAGTAAATAATTATGAATTCGATTCTTCGAACGTCAGGATATATTTGTAAAAATACAAAATTAGACAAAACATATTTTCTTCTATTGAAAAAATTAAAAATATTTTTTATTTTTAATTCATAATACTTTTTTTTATAAAATTCATATTTTATAGTCTGATCTTATATTGGTTTTTTAAAATTAATTTTTTATAGTCTGTTCTTGATTAGATTTTGTCTATCAATAAATATTCACAATTCTTATGTTAATAAATAACATAAAAGAAATATCCAAAGTAATGTTTAAAAATATGATCAAACGGATAAAAATTATTGTTTTATTTTATTTGAAGTTAACATATATTATATTGAAAGTTGTATGTGTTATATTTAAAATTAGAAGAATAAAATCTGTCGCAGTTATGAAAGTCATAACTTATCTTTAGATTTCATATGCCGTTAACTTTCATAATCTTTTTTTACGATCTTTCGATACACGTAGGCGGGACATGTTCTGCGTAATAAAGCACATTTGATGTGATACAATGGAGGCCCACATACGTATAAACGGATCAATGCTTTGCAATAAATCTCATTCGCGTTTTCCATTAATCATTAATTATATTAAGCATTTTGCATGACCGAGACAGAATTTGTTTGATCGCATTGATCCTCGAATTGCTGTATGTAAACATTATTCGCTAACTTGCGCCATTGATAAATCCTTTATGCATATAAATCACAAAAGCAGCTTATTGATGTTATTATTTGCGAATTTATCAAGTCTAAAAATGCATAGAGAACGTATTGCACTGCTACTCGGCTTAGAAGAATCTTTTCAATGATATATGGAAAATGAGCATAAATATATGCAATTCTAAATTTGATAAAAGCAAGAAAATAAATTAAAAACTAAAGTAGAATTAGCTTAACATTAAAATATTATTCAAAATTATAGTACTAAAATAAATTCATTCTTAAGAAAGGCGTGTATAAAATAAAATAAAATATAGCAATATTGCACATATTTTGTTTTTCAACATAATTATTTAAAATTAAAAAAAATTTTTTAAATCAATAAAACCATTATGTATTATCTTACCGATGGAGTTTGATGAAAGAAAATATGCCATTCGCGTTGACACTTATTATTAGCCAACAGATGCCGCCATTTTAGAGAATCCTCAGTGGTACATTATTGAATTTTTGAAGCCACTAACAGATCAATAATCCATCTACAACAGAAAAGATTGAAAACAGATATATAAATACTATTATTTATATATAATCAACATTAATTTTTTAATTTTTTAATTAATGGTTTCAAAATGAACTAATATTTATTATTATGTATTATTTGCAAATTTTGCAAATGCATCATAAAACATTTATTGATCAAATTTTTTTCTATTATTTATTTTTATAAATTTTGTGTCTGTAAATTACTGTCATGAGTCTATATGCAATGAATTATTATATTTGCTTCACACTTTATTCTTAAGCAAATAAATTTTTTGTATATAATATTGTAGTAGTGCATTTCTTTTTAAATAATTTAACAATATATTTGTTGGAATGAGAGGGGTGGTTATATACATTCGTACATAATCGTGATATCAGTAGCTGCGGTGTCCGAGTGGTTAAGGAGTTGGACTCGAAATCCAATGGGCTTTGCCCGCACAGGTTCGAATCCTGTCCGCAGCGATCTTTTTTTTTAACCTTGTTTCTCGAATTTCTTTATATAATATTTATGAAATTGATGTAGAAAAATAAATGGAAATATAATAGATCATATTTTTGTTACTTTCAATTTCTGTTGCATTCCGGATCCTTGTACAATTAGTGGTTGCTTGTACTCGCACATGTTATGATGCACGGATGCAATACGATACGTGCTAAAACTAACGAATTACATTTTTAAAAAACTTAAAATATAATTTTTTTATTTTTTAGACAAAAGTAATAAAAAGATCTTTTTATACATGATTAATATCGTGCGTGAAAATATTACAATTCGTATTCACAATAATTAAAATTGACATTACCATGTAAATATCTGTCAGTATCTCAAAAGAAAACATTTTAATATATATATGTATAAAAACATCTATGCTTATATAATAAACCGCGCAGAAAGTGATAATATTAACACACACGAGACTAATTCGAAAATAATTGGAGTATCTTTAAGAAGCACATACTATGTGCACATTATTAATTTTCCATATTATCAATATCCCGGATGACAAAGGGTTATCGCGAAATTGTCCGTTGTTTAATCGCTGAGATGCGGACGGAACTTTGTGACGCCGATTCCTCGGAGAAGGAGACTCGGCCATTTCGCGTATGTTCCGCTGCGATTAAGATGCTATCTCAATTGACCTATGGTCCCACCACCCTTCCCTGATTCTCCGCTCCGTTATCTGCCTAAGTGTAGACTGACCCTCACGCCGGCTTTCTTTCACTTCGCTACGAACCATCGTCCATCGAAGATGAACCGAAACAGCGCGCTGGCCGTCGTCGCCGTACTGATCCTGGCTTTGTCCACGGTCTACGCGGAAATCGTACATTGGACGTCGTGTCCTCAGCCTTCCTGTAAGTATTTTCTTTATCCGCGAGCGCGATCTTTACACAATCTGTTAATTAACGGAGCCGGCGACCAAAGAGGTCCGATAACAGATTCCATAAAAAAGTAACAACACGTTTGTCGCTCGTATCGTAATATCATTGACGATCGTTACTCGCGATCGACGTAATTAACGAAAGATGGAAAAAAGATAGAATTAGAAAATCATGTCATTTGAAGGATGCGATTGATCACATGTTTTTATCATGCTTGGAGCGACGAACTCTTTAATACGACTGCCTTGCATTGACCGCGCGCATAAATAAGTCTGAAATATCTACAATTCTGCAATTAAAATGCTTCAGTGACTCTTATTCGCACATATTTAAGTCCAGCTTTGATACAGCTTATCACACGTATATTTTGAGAATAAAGTTACGACGTTACGAGTTTGATGTATCGCTAGCGTGAAGTATTCTGTTTATTGATTTGCAATGTATATACAGGGTGATTCAAAATAACCTGATGTCCTTGCAATGCCATATTCTTGAACGAATTCTGAGACGATTTTTCCTTTTACAAAATTTTGTCCGAAGCTTAGTTTTCGAGTTATAATTGAAAATAGATAGCAACTTACGAGTTCGGTACAACGGGCAGGCAGGGACGCGCAACGTATAATGAGACTGTCAAGTGTTTACTATCGTCTCATGACACATTACACCCGTCCCTGTCTGTCCGTTGTATCGGACTCGTAAGTAGCAAACTATTTTCAATTATAACTCGAAAACTAAGCTTCGGACAAAATTTTGTAAAAGGAAAAATCATCTCAGAATTCGCTCAAGAATATGGCATTGCAAGGACATCAGGTTATTTTGAATCACCCTGTATACTGAAGCATGTGTAAATTTTTTCGAGGTTGATTTCTTTCGATTATATAGTACATTTAATTAATTAAAATTTCTTTTAATTTGATGATAAAATTTGTATTAAAAGATTTCATTGTAAAGGCTGAGATATGTATTGTGTTAGTTTATTGCTATCTTAAAATATATTGCAAAAAAATAAATATAATATAATATAATATAATATAAATAATATAATATAATATAATATAATATAATATAATATAAATATTTCCAAATTTATGTAATATTGGTTTAATTGAATTTATAAGACTTTATGCTCTTTTTTGTAGGTGACATAATATATTATTTCTGTATCGAATAGTACTAATAATTTATTTGTCTTAAAATTTAGAGATTGCATTTTCCCTATTAAAGTTTACTTAGATATTAAAGAGCATAACTGTATTTTAAGCTATAAATGACCTATAAACGCGTGGCTAGCAAACAAGAAAGACAGACAGATATTGAAGTAATAATGTTTCTTCTAAGCAAACAGAGAGATAGAGATTGAAGCAATAGTGTCTCTTTCTAAGCAAACAAAAGAGAGACTACTAGACTGAAATAGCACTGCCTTAATCATAGTCTTTCTCTTTCACTTATCAAACAAACGCTTTAAGATCGCACTTTAATCCTTTGTTCCTTAGTAAGATATTGAGCAAACTCATTTTATCGGATTTTCGTATTGTTGCGCCTGCAATAATTAACAATGAGATCTTTTAATTTCACAGAAAATCTCTATTGTCGAAAGAATAAAATTATCGGTAGTCTCGATCGATATATGTCGAAAAATTAGTTTAAAATATTTTGGTTGAATCTTTCCAGATTAATTAAGCATTTTTTTTCAAATTTGTTAATCAGATTTGACTAAAATATTAGATGATATTCGCACAAGAATTGAATTTAATTGATAGTTACAAAAAGCAGGATGAAGAAACACATTAAATAATAACATAATTTTTATAAAAATGCTTATCGCTTTATAAACAAGAAGATCAAAGCAAAGCACAATAATACTAAACATCGAAATTTCTCAATGATAGAGGCAAGAATTATTATAGATAAGAGCAGCATAAAAACGTTAATTTATTGCTCGTGTGAAAAAGCAAATACACTTCTCGAATATAACTTCCCAAATAAAATATCCTGGAGAAAAATCTACTAAATCATTGAGGTGACGAAACTTCGGCATCGAATATGCGGACCGAGATATGATTTAATAAATTTATTATTCACGCTTATTCGCCAATTATTTGCGAAAGCTTTTCCCAGTCGCGCGTTATAATTTATAACTGAGTCATTCATAGAAAATGAATCAAACACCTGGCATGCAACGAAACGAGAAAGAAAATTGCGAACTCGCTTTATCTAGGCGGAAACTTCGCTAGACAGCAGTTTCAAACTAGTTTGCGTTGATTCGCGAGATTACGGCAGCGATGACATGTGCCGCATCTTTGCGATGTACTCGTTTTTCTTTTTTTTTCTTTATTTATGGAAATTCCGCGTCTCATTAAGAATATCATGTCTTATATAGAAAGAAAGTGATGTACATTATAAAAATGTGTGAAAAGCATAGAATTTTAATACACACACACACACACACACACACATATACACACATTGATTAACGATGGTTGAAAAAAGCATATCCGCTATTAAACTCAAATAGTTACGTAAGTAAAAAGATATTTTCTTCTTATATAGCATAATACGGATTATCTGCTTATGACTAACTTATTTGCCTTTACTTCGATATTAACTTATATATAAGTAGCAAAATGTTTTAAAGATAAATTTATATATTTTAAACATTTTTTATATTTTAATTAACTGTTGCTCGATGAGATAATATAATATAATAAAAATGTTGCATTATTATAATAATGAATTTTAATTTTTTATAAGCTACATAAATTACGGAATGTAGCGCATAAATTAATAATGCAAGAATTAATCTGCCAAATCATTTTTTTCTGTATTTTTTAACACATATTTGTTGAAAGTAAACAAGATATAGAATTTTTAAAAGGCAATATAAATTTTTGATTATAAACAGACTTTTTATAAAATTTCGATGTTTTACTTTTATTACAGCTGAAAATGTACCATCAAATTGTACCATCCACGAGGTACGTGTGGATCCCTGCAGAGAAGCCGAGGAAAAAAAGCCCTGCTTTTTAAGGAGAGGGCGTAACGCGAGCATAAGTTTTGATTACACCACTGGTAAGCATAATCAAAATATTTTGACTTACATATTTAATAAAAAATGTAAATCATATAAATTAAATGAGCAAATGCTATGAGAAATATGGATATTAAAGCGGTGCTTAGAATAAAAACATTTTCTTCAATAAAATTAAAAATACAGTAGAAAGATATGAAATAATAAACAGTACATATTGCATTATGATCGTTTACGTATTTGTAAATAGCAGTAATGACATTTCCAAGCAAATATTGAAAAATATAAAATAAATGCTTTGTAATAAACGCGAAAAATTATTTGTACAAAATATAAAAAATGGTTTTAACTCACGGTTTTATTTTAATAGAAAGATATTTTTCTATCTAATATTTTTTATCAAAATAAGAAGAAATGTGCCAGTCTTTTTTACTTGCCAAAAACAATTGCTAATCTTAAAACCCGAGAAATGGATGATAATAGTGAAGGGCGCGGCGCGCGGCATCTTTTTCCATTTAAAATCTAGAATAAATTTGACTTATTTCTGCAAAAGCACTTACGTTATTTTTATTTATATGATTCGTAATGTATATACATTTCAAATCTTAATAACATATTAATGTTATATACTTTATTTCAGACTTTAGCGGTAACTTAAACAGCAGAGCATACTGGGCTTCTGAAATCATGGATTTGCCATTCTTGGGCATGCCACTCGATGCCTGTCCAGCCACCACTTGCCCAGCTACGCCTGGCCAAAGACAAACTTACCAGATTTATTTACCGATCTCTAAGAAATTCCCCGCGGTAGGTGATTTTCTAAACTTTATTGTAATTGCGCACTTTTATCTCACATGTTACATTTACATATGTAAATAACACACAATCGATAATACATGTTTCTTTATCATATCTATTTATTTTTCAGTTTTATTATTCTCGATATTTTTACGCATGAATGATATAAATGTCGATCGTACTTTTTTTATTTCGAAATATAATTAAATACTGAAACGATAAAGGTAAAACGATGTAAAGACATGAAACTTAAATATAATTTGTGAAAACAATTTACATTATATAAACATCTTTGATTTACAAAATTTATCTCAAACTACTACTATTATTTACAAATTTTCTTTTTTTATATTGCAGCGAACGTATGATCTCAAATGGAAGCTGTGGAATGAGCAAGGACAAGAATGCTGTTTCATGTTTCCAATTAAATTGCTGAAGTAAAGTTATTGTTCTTAAATAAACATTGTCATTCTACGTAATGATTATAATTCGCCGATCAATAATTTAGTGCAATAAACGATATATTCGTGTTAATAATCCTGTCTTCTGTTATTCGCCTTTATATTTGTGTCAATTCAAATACGTTGAGAAAAAAGAAGCGCGCATTAATAGTTCTCATGATACAACACAATTATTGTTACATGATACAACACAATTATTATTACGTTGTACATAATAGCAGCGCTAAGTAACGTTCCTAGTTCGTTATGATAGCTCAACAACGCACGAAAGAAAGAAATCGAATAGCATCTTTAACTTGCATATTTAAAAGTGAATTTATTTTTACACCAACTAGATGTCACTTGGTTTCTAAATGTTTCAAGCGGAAAGTGTCCACATTCGAAATGTCATCAGTGAAGTTTACGTCTAGAAACTTAAATTAATCGCAGCAATTTTAATAATTTATATGCTTGAAGTTTTATATGTGACAAAATTATTTCTGTCCGAAAAGTTAAAAATACAATATTATAAATTTAAGAAAATATCGAATAATGTTTCAAATATATTTATTTCATTAATTATGTGATCTTTGCATATATTTATAACTTATACATTTATGGACACGATGATTAATTAATATTTTTGTTCACTAATGTGTGATAATTATTATGAAGTATTTGTAATAATCAGTCGTAAGTTTGTTTATAGAAATATTAATACTGCGACTGCGTGATCTGGCCTACATACAAAGCATTCTTGATAAAGAGAGAAAGAGATAATGTAAGAGTTCGACGATCGTTCGTTCAGTTACACACGGTGACACACGGGACAAGGCAAAGGCCCACAACGTGGCGTGGTCTCAGATGACCAATCAAAGACGAGACCGCTAGAAAAATAATTGGCCACAATTGTTAAATTGTGCATTTCCTCATAAAAGTGACCGGAAGACGGTCTCGCCGTCGATTCTGTCGAAATTTACAATACATCTCAATCGTCGACGTGCAAGCTCGTTCGACTTGTGCGCAGTTTCTTTAGACCGCTTTAGATTCAATTATTTTGATTTTTCCCCTTTTTCGATAAGAAAATGTGGGTCATGCGGCGGATATTACCGGAAATGTTGTTTTCCAATCATTAATTACATTCGTCGTTCAAACAATTCTTGTCCGACCAACTTCTATTAGACAATTGTCTCTTTAATCGCCTCTGTTTATAAATTCGGTCGCCGGTAGGAGATCAAAGGTATCAGTTCCATTTATCTTCATGCGGTTACATTCACACGCGGCGCCTGCGATAATTATGTTTGTGGCTTACACAGGGTCGAGTTAGGGTACACAAAGTAGCATACATCAACTGGGCGACTGACCGAGCCGAATTAAATTAGCCGTACCGAGACATGAGATTGATATTTTAATATTACTCATTGCGTCTGACTGACGCAGAATATTATTTTAGCACGCGGTGAAATATTGATTGTCTAGAATTCATTGTGAATTTTAGAAGCCGTTTTCAATTATATATTTATTTTATTATTTTAATGTTGATATTCCAGAATTTCTGTACGTCACGTATGTATTTTAAATATTAAGTTGTTAGAATCATAAATATATTTTTACTTAAAAACATACGTAGGATTAACTTTTTCAACATATTATATCGGCTTTTTAATAAAACACTATTTAAGGATACTAATTCTAGTATCTATATTGCGTTGACAATAAAGTACTGATATTTTTTTATAGCTATTTATATTTTTATTTTTAAAATATATTAGCGCGCGTTACATCGAAAATCTAGGTGCGCGTTACATCATCTCTTAATCTGGCGAATGCATTTCAATTAAAATCAGATTTGGATAAATTAATACAAGCAAAATTGATCAATAATAAATCGCATCACTTTCTTATAATGTTAAAAAAAGTTTCAGCTATTATTCATCATATTAATAACAGATAGTAAATGTGAAAGTATTACTTACAAGCAAGCGGTATCTCTGAAATTTCATCGAAATGCATCATCATCCACTTTCGCGGATCCGATCGTCGTTTTCTCCGTTTTGCGAATGCAAAAATTAAGTGGTTAACGTGACGTTTAGTACGGCGATTAGTAACCATCGTTGAACAGGCGCGCAATTTCCGATAATTAAAAACCTCATGCCACGATACGCGCACGGAGGAGGCACTTCCGGCCCTCGTTACGATCGATCGAGAATAACTGTAAGCGGAATAATTATCATCTGGAGCGCCGATTACCGGCGCGGCTCGACGCGGCGCAGCCCGAGGTCAGGAGCCATAATAACAGATCACTTGCTCGACCCGTACACCATATACGTTGTAACTGTTAATGCGCAATTATTCAATTGAATAAGGCGGTTTTATTCACGAAGAAACTAGCCGCCGGCAAAAAGTTCAGAAAACCCGCCGCATAAACGTGCGACGAATTTTTGTCGACTGACAAGAGTGGCCTCATCATGTAAATTTTATCATGCCGATGATGAATTTTGATAATATTGTAAAATATACATATATAAAATATTTCAATTATCGAACATTACAAGTTTTCTTGAAAATTTGAAAAGAATTCTTTTTCAATTGAAATAATGAAACGTTTGTTACAACTTTTTAGATTTTAACAGTGATATTAAATTGTGATATTGGATGAGTCAGTGATAGAGTAAAATTGCGAAATATTAAGATACGGTCTATTTTAAATTTAAGAAAAAATAATATTTGAGTAATGGACACCTTAATTTTCAATCTCATTCAATTTCAAAAATTGAAAAAGAAAATTTATTTTAAATCTGTTAAATATTATTTATATATTAATTTATATATATTATTTTAAACATATTCTAAAATTGTTAATTTTTGAACATTTCTGTTATAAAACGATGATACATTTACATACCATAAAAAAATCGAGTACAAACTTTCTGTCGATCCTGGGATCAGCACTCTTTATTTTTTATTAAAGCTCCTTTGCAAACTACTTAACGTCACATGCCGTCATGTTTGTAGCAAAAATATATTGACGTGAAGTAAACCTAGAGAAAATTTAGTTGTAATTATTTATTAAATATAAGCTTTAACAACATATAATAATAATTATTATAATATTAATAATAATAATACAAATATTAAAAATAAAAATAATATTAATAATACAATAATAATAATATTAATAATAATAGAAACATTCATAGTGCTAATTAACTGTACAATACTTAATATTGATAGAAAACAAAATGGAAATTGAGATAGCGACACGTAGCACCAGCTAGAAAACTTAATTTGCATACCACTCTTAATGTATTAATTAGAACTAATTGCTACAAGTATAATGCACATAATTTGATTTATGAAAAGTACATTAATATTATTAATTAATAATTTTACTTCTACAGTCTACGTATCTTCGAGTAAAAGTACAAAATGCTATTACTTGAGTATTAAGTGACATGTCTTCTGGTTCATGTGACTCGCGATCACAAGCAGCGATTGTCATTGTCGTTATCATCGCGACAAGGGAACAGGTATCGATTCTTTGGTATCGACATTACACGGCGCATGTTGCCATGCGACCGAAATTTAGAATAATGAAAATATAAAGCAAACAGGAAATGTACTGGAAAAAGCATTGCTGTGTTAGTTATGTAATTAGATATATTGAATTGTTCTGTGTAAATGGTCTACGTCTATTTCAGAAAAACCAAATTATATTAAAATGTAACGAATGAGACATTCCGGAAATCGATAGATACAAACGTTTTTAACAACGCAGTAACAGACTCAGGAATAAAAATTTCATTCAATTTCAATTTTCTTTTTTTTTTTTCGGTTTGTTATTCTATTTTTTTTACAAATGGAACTTTTCCGATAACTTTAATCTTAGGAAAAAATTAATTTAATTTAAATTTTAATAACACACAACGCATGTATATATCCGCTTTCCATTAATTCTGCGACACCCAGTGTTATCGGTAGTACAAGAATCTAGATTTTTGTAACAGAAAATCTCGGCCACATCACTTCGACAACGTCTGTACGTCTCTTTGGCAAGCATACCTTTGCGATTTGTTGTTCCCATGTGCGCGGTTCTTTTCGAGTTTAATCGCTGATTATATCAGCGCCACAAATTATCGTCCATGATAGAACATCATTCAGCGTTCAGTCCGGACGTATAATTTAAGTTTATGTAATAATCTTATTATATTTAACGATTGACATGCAAGAGCGGGGCAATCAAGGGCATCGTTGATTAAGTTATCTTTGTATCTCTAGTCATTTTTTTCTTGCATAAATATAATCGAAGAATAGATCTCCTGTAACTATCGAGAGTATCGATAGTTTTGGTAATATTGTATTTACATTTTGATTAGCCCTCGTAAATCGTTAAAATATTTTTTCAGTATCTCACTTAAAAGCTCTTTAAGCTTTTATTTTTTTTTGTTGCTTCCATGATTATTTTTTCCAATTAAAAGATTCATAATGCACGATAAATTTCTTTTCAATCCCAAGCTATTACTTTTGCTAAGCATTTGTTGCAAACAAATTGCTTAGCAATATTCGTAGAAGTACATTATCAGTTTGCGATGATGAAAAAGTGCAAAATATTCCAGGAATGATTACGATGATATTTGCGTCAAACAAACATGTATCATTGGAAATAAATTAAAAAGATCAACACCCGACGTTTATTACATTTTCAAAAATTCGAAATGCTCTGTGCAAAAACTGAATACACTATAAAAACTTGTAAATGCTATTTACGACATAATAGCAAAAATATATTATTTAAAAATTGCTTTTTAGATATCTTAATTAATTTAATTTTTCATATTGCAACCTTTTTTATATCCCATGTTTACTTAAATGCAAAAATTGATATTCGAGAAATTAATTTATAAAAAGTTTAACTTACTTTAGACAAAGGCGTCTTCTATCGATTAAATTGTCATTTTATGAACTGTCTACATTGGTGAATTAATCTCTTTTATTCAGGATTAATCTGCACTGACTAACCCAAGGCAGAACGAATCTGTCGACGACTCAAAGCCATTGTAAAATAATTGCACGTTTCAACGAGCGTAGTTTTCAGACGACCATTGATTGTACAAATGAGAAAAAGAGCCGTCGCTCAAACGGATGGTAACGCGTTTTTGTGCTCAAGGGTTTCTTTAAGCAGCGTCTTAACACGTTCATCTGTCGACAGCGGAAAATGAATTCCGCGCGAGATCTTCGTTCTTTATTCTCTTTTACATGGATTTTTTTAATTCCGATTTCCTTCTGTTCCTGTCTTGAAGCGTTTACACCGCGCGGAGGGTTCATACCACGTAAATCGGATCCTTGCATACCGAGATCCTCGCCTCTTGGAGGATTCTCAATCTCGGGCCCAAAGGAACACCCATCTTCTGTAGCCTCTCCTCGCTCAAATAAGGCAGCTCCACCATTCCGACTTTCTCCTTTTCGAAAGCGGCCGCATATTTCTACAATTGCGAAAGACATCATAATTATTACTAAAGAGAGAAATTTCGTCGAAGAATAGTAAAATTCCTTCATTTCAAATCGTTCCTGACGCAACAATTACTTGTACATCATATTAGTCGAACAATTTTCACTCCACATTTAAAAAAAGAATTACACGCGATATAACAATGGCATTCTTACCTCATACCCAAGTTCCCTCAGGAAGAGCCTGATGAGAGGTGGTTCCGTGCCGAAGAACTTGGTCAGTTTCTTCACTCTCGACGGATTCGAGAGCGCCGGCAGTTCCGAATCCTTGATCAGGGGCTGCGACTGCGACCTCACCATCGCCATGCTCGTTTGCGTTCTGAGAGCCGCAATCTCGCACTTTATGCTCTCCATTTCCTGCGAAAACCTGGTAGTAGTAGAGAGTCTTGGAAATTCTAGCTCATTTTGCACCGTAACTTTTAACGGATTTCTCTCACCTGTATCATTAGATGCTGAGTTCTCATTTCCGAACTCAGATGAGCTACCGATCTTGCTAGAGTCACTACGTGCGATTCCAGTCGCTGGAAACGCTTATTGATGCTCTGCAATCAAAGTTATCTCCTGCCGTTAAAATGACAATTTTAACAAAACAAAGTTATGTTTAAATTATAAGATATCACAGAGAGTGAAATAGAAATATAATACGTTTTAAATAGAACTGACAAAAGCTTGAATAAAGCACCACTGAAGAAATAAAATTATATGAAGAGTTTATGTAGAGAATATTTTATGTGTAATGGAGAAAGTAGAAATGTCATGTATCAATTTTGCTGACCTTGATGTCTTTGGCTTTCTTCATTCTGTCATCAATGACGTGAGATCGACGTTTGTCGTGATGCCTAGTGACGGGTCTCGATGATACTGAGGATGTCGGCAACGACGAAACCGAACCGTAACTAGTGAGTCCTCTCGCCTTTCGTCTCTTTTTTACGCTTCCGCCAAGTAATTTAAGTACCTGTGACAGTTTTTTTCGCATGCAAATTGAGATAAATTCAATTACGCTCGTGCCGCGAGCACTTTTCAGCGTACAATGTCTCTGTTAATTTTAATACGTAGTTCCATTTCACCGCAACCGTAAAAAAAGTCACAAAATGAAAAATCTTTAAATATGCGTGTGAGATAAATGTCAGCTATTTAATCTTTTCATACTTATAATTATATTAAATGGTTTCAAACAATAATGAAACATATACATCTTTACTGCGAATAATGTAAAATTCATTCATTAATAGGAGAAAATATTTTTCTTTAATTTAGAATGCTACAAGAATTATATATTTTTATCGTTAAAAAGGATAAAACTCTTGTGTAATACAATATTTTCGAAAAAAATAATAGCGAAAATAGGACATAGTTTGGTCAAAAAATGATACTCACTTCACTGTACATATTTTCTAATCCTTCCAATTGTTTCCTAATTGTTCTTGCATCAGCGGTACTGAGATCAGAATCGCTTCTGTCCAGCATAGAATCCAAATCAAGTCCCGTCGTGGTGGACGTTAAATCAGCGGCTTCTACTCCGAAAACTGAAAACACAATAGAAAATTATTTCTTTAAGAAAAGCGGTGCCTAGCAAAAATTATTATTAAATTTGAACACAAAAAAAAATAGAATAATATTGATTATTAAATATGTTTTTTACATAATAATTATCTGCAAAGTGATTGAAGAAGTACTTACGATGCGAAAATTTTTTCGCAGTTTCCTTCTTGGATGTTGAAGCACTACGATGCTTTGTATTGTTTGAGAAACCTCTTTTTTCCATAGCTTTGCTATAATCGCTGTAATTTGGTTTCGATCCATATGGTAAACTAAAATTTTCATGAAGATATTCTTATTATTATTATTAAATATTAAATATTTACACATGAAGGTAGCAAAGTGTCCAATTTGAACATATAAAGAAATCATGTAAAGATTATCTTGCTCTGAGATTGTTTTGTGAAATTAATTAATTGAAAATATTACGAAGAAAATAATAACTCAGTTATTTTCCACATTTGAAGAAATATAGCGGAGATCAATCTTTAATAAATTCATATATTTTTAAATAAGGCAATAATTAATGAGCTTTGAAATGTTATTCAACGCAAGATCATTTTTTAACAATAATTAACTAATTAAAAGATATTTCATTGAATGAATATTATACGCGTACAAATTTCGTAACTAAAATTTTAAAAGCTGCAACAGGGAAGCGTTTACTTTCAACATCATAGAGGCCGTTTTTCAGCCAGATATCGATATCGAAATTTAGATGCGCGAGTAAGGTAAAATCGGAAGTGATTCGAAGCGATGACCGGAAGTAACACCGGTTACGCGAAGAAGAGAGACCTGTTTGAAGTCGAGTTACCTCGTTGAGTATCGATTTCTCGGTGTACGTGGGCTGTCATGGGGTGACAGAGGCGGTAGAGGTGGTGTCACCGAGGACACACTTTCGGACAGGGTGGAGTGTGCCATTGCTGGAACGTCCCTGGGCTCCAAAATACTTCTCAACTCTGACTCCACTATGTCGACCCATTCGGAGTCTTGCACTATGAAAGAGAAACAAGGAGATAGAAACCTTCAAACTTTGATAAACCGGTAAATGAGAAATCGATACTTTGATAGAACTTTTCAAAAGAAAAATACAAATAATTGAATGATGGCAAATATAAATTGAAAGAAACAAGCGGTAGAAATAAATAAAGAAATGTGATAGTAAAACACTTCTTTCTACAAAGCATTGTTATTTTCTAGATTTTCTAAAACGACAAGCAAGCATTAATAAATGAAAAATATTGAAATATTTTGCAAAAAAGTTACTATTTTAAAAGATAAGAGAGAATTATTTTTCTAAAATTATTATTGCAATATAAATATCAAAGCATATGTGTATGATCAAAGAATTATAATGAAGCGGTTTAAAGTAAAATTAAGAAATCGATTCTCACCTTGCGCCAAAGTTTGATCATCGGGTGGCGGACGTCTTCCGCTTGAGTAAACAGCGGAGCCTCTGCCGGAATCGACATTTGAAGAACTCTGGCCGGCTTTGTCGTAATCCGAGCCTGAGCCTTGATTCTGAATCTTCAGTCGGCTGATACCTTGCTCCAGATCATCTTTCCTGCTATCTGATTTTGCAGCGGTTTCTTTCCCACTATATTGTGCCGCCTCGAGCCTCTTCGAGGCCTCGCCGATCATTTTCGTAGCAAGACCGACCCTCAAGCCGTCCGTGTCGTCCTTAAGGGGTTTGGTATTAAAATGACCCTCCTGTTCAGCTCTTTTCTGTAGCTCTTCGATCCTCTTCTGTACGGAGTTTCCCTCCGTCGAGTCATGACCTCCTTCTTGACCCGATCCTTGTTCCTGTTCTTTTTTCGACGCCCTCGTCTCATCCCTCCGAATGCCAAAGCTGGTTTCCGGACGATACTCCTCGTTCCTTTGCGACCCATTTTTTCCAAGCTCACTCTGATTTCGATCCTCCACTGTGATTTCATATCTAAAATGCATAATATCCCTCCATCTAAAGTCGTGACGGTTTATTAACTTTTTTACATATATATTAAATATATATTTTGTGCTAAAACACCCATTGGATTACAGGATTAAAGGCATTTTTCAATAAAAAAAAATATATATATATATTCTGAGCTAAAAAAGAATTGTTTCATAAAAATAGAATAAAAGCATGTTTTTTATTTTTTATATATTTTGTATGTTCCCATCAAACACTAACAGTAGCTAACTTAATACAATAGTTACATACGAAACATGTTATATTGCAGTAACGTTGTTGAGTTGAGAAATTATAACATTGATGTTACGCTATTGTTGTTTAGTGTTCGCTGGGTTGTATATATTGTTACGTAAAGCTCTCACGAGATGCTTCAGCTAACAGTTGCTTTCTCGGATTTTCGCTACGTCGACAAAATCAATATAATTGTCTTCAAGCCCTACCTTTCTTTATCCAACGGATCCACTGTAAGGTTCTTCATATTCTCCGCGGGATTCTTCGAGGCTTCCGCGTTCCGCTCATCCTCGTAGCAGAGCTGCGGTTGCGAGGCCGCCTTTTCGATGCCCTTCGTAGAATTCCGCCTCTGGAACTCCGTTTCTTGATTGCTCTCGGTCTTCATGTATACCTGGGGAACGCCGTATCGAGGTCTTCCTTGAGCGTAATGATAATAGACCTCTTGACCTGATACTCGGAGCTCTTGCGCCTGCCTGGATGTGCTCGGCAGATCAATCTGCGATCTCGACATGGCCTGTCTGGCCTGCTGGTACTGCTGATAAGAGACACTATTGGCGAAATATGATTGCTGCATGTTTCGCGCGCTCGCAGCTTGCGAGCTCGGCTGGCCGGTTATTTGCTGATGCATTTGTTGAATTAACTGGCGCTGATGCATATTCTGGGCGTGCTGCTGCGCGAATCGCGGACTCTGGTGGTGATTCTGATTCTGGTGAAGCAATTGCTGCGGGCTCTGGAAGCTCTGACTCGTCGGCATCGCGTTGCCCACTTGATGCTGCTGCACGGATAGACCGTGTGGTTTTTGCACTTGTGCGCCTTGCCCCTGAACCAACCAACCAAGCCCATTTGCAATGAGTTACCGTTAAGTGAATGCCTGGTTGCTTTTTGTAAATTAACGCGTTAATGCGTTAGAAAATTAACTCCAATTACGATTTAATTTATCTTCTTAAGATGCCTCCGTATATGCTTATTAGAAATTGCTTTTGATTCAATTAAATAATTACATGACTTATCTTTTTTTTTAATCAAGACATTTAATCCCCTTATTTTCGTAGCGTTTGAGCCGATTCTGTGGACTCTTTCTTACGCGATTTCTCACCATGCAAATAGCAGTGCGGAAAGTGTTAATGTACGCCACTATGAATAATATACCGCGCTGTTCGTCGGTGATTTAGCGTTCCGCGGCGCCGTATTCTACGGTCGTTCACTATCATTACATCAACCATTATTTAACAAATTGAAATGTTAGCGCGCGACTAGACAAGTATCAATCATTATACACGGCGGACGGAACATTTCTATGACGCTTGTCACGCTATATTACGTTACATCGTGTTAAATTCCGAATATCACAATGCGCGGCTTAATGTGTTCTGCACGTAGTCGCTCTTACGTAGGATATGCTTGGCTGAATGTCTGCGTTGTTATTTTATTTGAATTTATATAAAGGAAATGTCGCCATGATGCGACATATGACAAGCTGTGTGAGACATTTATCTTTCTGTCCGCTGAGAAATCTTTATTTCCTGCACGCGACGAACATCCGCGTAAGAATACACGACATACACGCACCGCGGTGTATTTCGTTTTAATATACTTTTTTTATAAAGTAATTTTATACAAATTTATTCTCGAAAGAGGAAAGCTCAAGTAAAATAAAATGAATTGTTCTTTCATGTATCTTATAAAAGACTAGGAAAAAGAGAGAAAATTATTTCTCTTTTATTTAAATATTTAAGTATAAAAAATATTTAATAACATCGCGAAAGAAGCAAAATGCAACTTTATAACTTTCATTTTTAAAGGTTGTGCTTTTACACAGGCTAGAATTTAGCAGAAATTGTCTTGTGTTATCACATTTTTTTCTCTTTTTCTCAAGACACATAGAATATTCAACAAATCTCAACTTTGAGAATATTGAAGTTTCGCTTCATTTCTTTGCTTGCGATTTTCATGGCAGTTAGATGCCGTGAATATTTCTCATTTTAAAAAGATTATACGAGATGATACCTGTCCTTGCGCGGCGTTCTGATGAATGCTCTGATGTATTTGCTGGCTGGTCATACCGACTGGTGTCTGAACCATGTACTCCCTCGTAACATTCTGCACCTGCTGTGCACCTGTCGTGCCTTGGCCGAAAGCAGGAACTTGGGTTTGATGAACCGTTTGTACTCCTCCTGGCGGAGTGTGGTGGGTCACGTGAAGTTGAGCGCTCTGTCCTGGTAAATTCGGCTGAATGGCTGTGGTCGGCTGCAGTTGACCTGGCAGAGGTACGTTTTGCTGGTTGCTTTGGTAGCTGTACGAGTGACCGTATTGTCCTGAAAGACGAGAAAGCTTCCGTAATATTTGCATTCAATCAATAATATTAATTGGATAATATTAATGCGCAAAAAAAATTAATTTCAGCATGGATCGTGTTCAATAAAACATGGCAAAAATTTTAAATATTCTAAATTTCTCTTTCATTGGGTTATATGTAAAGTTTGCACGTTATAAATTCATAGTGCACGTAGTATAAACGCATTAAGAAGGTACTTTAAGTACCTGCGAAAGGTACAGCTAACAACGTTGCATCATAAGCATACCCATTCTGAACGTTATCAGGAACGCTAAGATGTTCAGTATATCGTATGAATATGCATTTATACTATTAAAGTTAATTAAAGTTTCTCTTCTATTTATGTGCCAATTACTCGTTTGAAACGCAACTTTCATAAATAAGACATGAAGTTATAGCAACGCGGGCAAACTCGATAAGTTGGAGTTGGAAAGCACGACAGTACAGCGCGACAAAGTTTGAAATATCAAAAAAATCTTTACATAAAAAATATCCAAAAATACCCGAATGAGTTGTACAAAATTTTATGATTTATTTCATGAATTCTTTCGTCATTCATCGTTTAACGATATTAAACGTAACGTTTTTTTTTTTTTTTTTAACGTTTTTTTTTTTTTTTCTCTTTTAATGTTTGCCAACGATTTTTAAATCATATCTATAATTTTCATCGGACAGTTAAAAATTATAATGAAACAGTATTTTTATATTCGTGCAACAATAATATGACATTCACCTATTAATTACTGATCTCAATATGAATGAATTAATTAGACAGAGAGAAATTACGTAGTAAAGCTAAATGGTAGATCGCAAAATAATAGCGGAGATATCGCACGCGCGAGACTCTCGCATATTCGTGACTTTACAAGTTTACACAATGAACAAGTGCGAATAACAGCTGCGCGAAAGCAAAGAAAGTCGCGAGCAAGTTGCAAGCGACGAAGTTGTGACTTACTTATTAAATGTAAATCAAAGACATAGAATAGATCTATCTACTGTACCAATCAACTGTAGCAGGTGATATATTTGACATCATAATTTAAAGAGAGACGATTTGAAAATTATGAGCGCGCTGATAAAATCTTAAAAAATTTGTAATCCGTCGTTAATTTATATTAATTATAAAAAACGAGCGTATTGGAGATATTTATATATTTCAGTAGTTTACCGCGATTTTTTATTTTTTATCTTTAATTGCATGTAATGATAAATTATAATACTTTACGTAAGCAAAACTTCATTCAACAAACAATTAAAAATATTTTTTCTTTGCAGGAAACAATTTATGTAACGTTAATTATTAATTTTTACATAGTATTCTATGCTTGCAAAATCTATACTTTAAAGAGTTGCATAAAAACTCACCGTTACGCCCACTCGCTCGCACACGCCGCTTCATATTTATAGAACTCGCCATTTAACGTTCCGCTCGACAAGTTTTAGCCTCACGTTAATTCATCAACATTTATGAGCTAATTATGAGCACTTCGGTAAGCATCGCGCCTTAGCATGCCTAATTATCTAGCCAGCATTTTACTCAACCGCGTCCGACTTACCGTAAGCATTCTTCGAATATTGCTGCACGTTAACCGATGGCTCCTGCGCGCGAGGCTTCCCGTAAATTCCTTCCTTTTTCCTTGCTTCGTCGTCGTCGATGCTTCTGCTCGACTTCCGCAGCTCGTCTGTGACGTTGTTCAGACTGGCTTCCGGTTCCGGCTCGACATCCTTGCGACTCGGTCCGAAACGACTCGAGATCATGTCTTTAATGGTATGGTAAGTCCTGGAGAGCGACTTTGTCTTCTCTTCGTCGATTTTTGTCGTCCTCGACACTGTTCCGCCGGACGTCGATCTAATGGACATAGTAATGAAAAAGTTAATTTCTGATGATCACTTATTAAAACAGTCGTTAACGATCGAGAAATAATTTATTTTATTTTAGCGTCCATTGCATCGCATATAAAAGCAAAATCAAGAGAATATCTGATTAAAAGAAATATAGAGAGAATATCTGATTACAAAAAACAGAGAATATCTGATTAAAAAAAAAAAAAAAAAAAAAAAAAAACACGAAACGCGAGGTTTCTCTCGTATCTTTAGGAAAAAATCGAAATTTATGTGTGCGTAAAATGAGTAGAATAATTACGAGTAAGCGTCTTGTGACTGATAGTTCCTTGCTTGACCGTCCTGTCTTACTTCCTGCATCTGAGCTCCCTGCAAAAAGAACGTATTCGCCCGGTGAGCACACGTTGTTAATGATCGGCGCACGTCATTAATAAAATATTTTCTACGGACGTATAAATCACGAGGCGTGTAACGTCTACATAAATCCGTTAATTTCGCAACAACGGTTTCGTTAGACGCGTCCAATTAAACCGTCAAACGAGAAGTACATAATTACACATCGGCAGCATCGAAAACGCAATAACGTATCGCGAAGTGGTACTTACCGACCGCATCGACGGTACGTCGATTAAAGAATATCTAAATGCGAGGAGGTGAAATCCAGTTAAACAAAGTTGGCCGCCTGTTGTTAACAAGTTGTTACATTAAACAACCGCGAACATTAATTGTCGCGTACGCGAGTCACAAATTTCACATTATTAATATTCAAGGAAAGTTGTTTGCACAATTTCTATTCACGTCAAAAAACAATGGGAAACACTTGAAACTTTCGCGATAGGTAAATTATTTATTTACATAACTGCAAATTATTTTGTAAATTACTTTAAAAGAAATCCTACGAGTGTTGAAAATATTGCGAAAGACATGACAATATAAAAAATAACGACTATTTTAATATTGTCTGTAAAATTTCCATTATGCCACTTGACATTCTTACAAAAGGTGAACAACAAGAGAAACGCTAGGCGAAATGACAGTTCAGTAATTCCGCGCGCAATTCCTCAGGACGGATTCGACACGCGATTCATAGCTTGAAGCGGCGCGCCAGCGTGCATTTGTGACACAAGTAGTGTCCCAAAGTCGTCTAACTTTCAACGAGCGGAACTCATTCAAACTTTGTTCCCATAACGTGCTTCCTCGCTTACAGAATCGTTTAATAAAAGCGGAGACTTCGGAGAAATAAGCTTCCGCGATTTTAATGCTCATAATTTCGGTCCAGCTGCCGGAAAATTATGCAAAGTCAAACCTCCCCAGTTATGTAATTTCGCGTAAGGCGAGAATTTAACCATAATGTGGCCCACGTAAAAGAGATTCGTCGTTCAAACGAATGTTGTTAGGACGATTTGCGGAATCTATCTTCCCTCTCTTCAAAGAGAGCGCTGAGGAGAGTAATGTCTTGGTAAACCGCACGCGTTTATGGCGAACGTAGAATTAAGATGAAAGTTTCGCAAAAGCGTACTATTGACCAAATCAATATTAGATGGAAAACTTCAAAATGAATGCAAACTTTGGCATTGTCGTTTATTTATTTTATTAATTACTGTTGTTTTAGTTAATTAACTTCTAATATTTATTCTGAAATTAGCAAAATAAAGACTAAATATTACAATGTTGTATTAGCAGATAAATTTTACTGTGCACAGTATGAAAGCAATAAAAATGTGAAATTAAATCTCCTGCACATTTACCTTAAATTTTCCAAGATACAGTATGACACATTAACTGTAAGAGAGATTGAGAAGATTTACATTTATGTAAAGCCAAGAAATCAACAATCTTAATTAGTTATCGTAAACTGTACACTGTAAGCTCTTTATTGCGCAGACGCTATCTAAAACAGCATCATTAAATTAATATGATGTATTTTTCATCTCGTAACGCACGAGATTACAAACATTTTATGACAATGGCATGACGCGAATGTTGAAAATAATTGGATTCGGCGGTGTATAACGGGACGCAAGTGTGTCGAAGGTCATAAAATAAAGTCATATGTTATCCACTTTCCGAGATCGAATATTTTCCTTGGAAGGAGGACGTCGGTCAAGTAAAATGGCCGGAGCCCGGCGTGTATGTCTCGGCTGTAAGAGGAATTTCAAAGTTAACGCACTGAATCCTACGGTTCTCGAGAAGAGATGCGCTTGGAATAACAACGGCCTGCGTAGGGCCCCGCGGACACGCATCGCGCATACGGAAAAGACTCTCTGACTAATGGCCGCGCTGATACCGTGCCGGGATTACAGTCGTACAAGAAATAAAAATCTGAATTTCGTACCTGGGGCGCCACGCAATCTTTCATTGACGCTTTTCAGCAACTTGTATACAAGAAGAAACCCCCCCTGTACCGGAAATGAGACAGATAAGTGAAGATAAATGATCAAAATTCAACGAATGTATGTAAAAACGCTTCCATTTTTTTTTTTGAGAATAAAAGTGTGTAATTTATTTCACATCTTTCATGCGCCCTTTGTTCGCCCGGGAGAACTTTTCAATTCATAGCATTTTCACACATTGGAGAAACTTCCGCAAGAATACTGTAGTGCAAAACCGGACGGCCATATGTGATGTTAAAAAGAGAAAACAAGTTTGAAAGCTACAGCGTGGCTCCCACGAAAGTAGAAAGAAATTTGCTTATAGAATCCTCGAAGTTAGCAACACCTAAAGTTTTTTTGAAAGCGTTGGAAATAGGTTTACGAGCTACGTGGATCGCCTCTTGTTCAAACTCACGTTTGGCGCTGCTTAAGCATCGTGTCTCACACAATAATGCGTATTATGCAAAGTAGGTTTAAGTAATTCGGAAAGCAACGAAAGTTGGCCACTCCGCACACCGGAGCGTAGCGAATCCGTCGACTGCGGAATCACAGAAAACTTCCCTTTGATGAGCTCACGCGATACTTAAATCGCGATTTATTGCAACGCCAGAACTTCTTTATCGTCGTTGTCATTCTAAAAATGACATTTTTACGATCCTTTAAAACAGGAAAAATAATAAAAATGAAAATTACAGAATTTTCTGGAAAATTCATTCCGCGAGAGAGGAAGTATAAAAAGCGGAATCGTCATAACAGGAAAATTCACTATTGTACACACACATACAGAGCTGGAAAGCTTCCGGGGTAGTTTTCTGGAAAATCAACTAAGAACGAGGAATTTTTCCTTGAAAAGATCAGTCGAGCTTAACAATAAAATCGACTAGCCAATCGCAAGGTGGACGCGAGCGATATCGAGGGAGAGTATATTGCGTCGTTAGCAAACGCAATGCTTGCGAGCTACATCAAAGTTTGAGGACTGATTGCCCGAAGCGGCTCATAAACGAACACTGTTCTAGAATCAATTTTCGATGACTATCCGAGAACCGGTGACTGCACAATTTACCCTGCGTCATCTTGCAATCTCGTAAACAGAAGATGCCGATCCGCGGTGGATACGTATATATTACGGGCGTAACCGTTAAGGCACGCGGACGTCAATATCGTACGAAGAGATTACACGCATACAACTGCAGCGTTGCTGTTTCTCATGATACATCGTTAACGCAGATTTCCCGGGAGTAATCGCGCAGGATGTAATTTATCTCGATAACACAATATTAAGGAGACATTTTATTCCTAACTGCAACAAATTCTAATTTAAAAAATTTAAATTAAAAATATATCGTTAAATTAATGAAACAAATTAACTTGCTTTCATTAATGTCGTTAGACATTATTTTGCTAACAATAACAAAAAGCAATCATTTCTGTACAATACAAACGATAAGGTATAAAAATAAATATCAAATGTCAAATGTCGAAAAGTAAAAAATAAAAGATTTGAAAAGTTGTAATGTGAAATAAATAGAAAAGAATGGCAAGAGATTCTCGAGAGCTATTGTATCGGAAACATGGGTCATTTGCGAAAAAAATGAGCAAGGGAGTGTATGTATTACCTTTTGATCGGCTATCAATTTCCACACACCCATTCTTTAATCAATACGGAGCGGCAATCGAAAAAAAGGCACGTGTATTACACCTGACGCCCACGGAGCATCCGTGGCACGGCTCTCCCGTGGGTGGCCCGTGTACATAACGCTGCATGCGACGCCCGATTAATCGCAGGATTTCGTAACGATCACCGGATGACAATGGAGTCGTTGTCAAAGTGGGATGGAAAATCTGTTATTCTCTGACTACCGTCAGGAAACTACAGAGCACTAATGTGAGAGACTACGAATTGAATTTCACTTCACTGATCCGGCTTTGATTGAGACTCGACATTTATTAGATCGTTCGATTTTTAAGGCTTTTTTTTTTTTTAAACACACCGCTTATATTTCAAATTGATGCAGATGTATGTAAAAAAAAAATGTGGATGAGGGAAAGAATGCATTTAACAGCAAGTGACTGAAGCGTATCTCGTTACGCTCGCGGCTCACTATCCGGAAGGAAAGACGCAAAAAAATCAGTGCGGTTATCCAACTCCTCCGTGAATTATCGAGAAAGATCAGACTCACCTCCTGAACCCAGGCCTGCTGCTTGATCGGCGCATCCGGCGCGATGGCTACTCTTCCGGCGGTTCTCTGTTTGTACTCGTGAAGAATGGGGATCTTGGAGTTTTTGTCTCCCGACGATAGGACCAACTCGCGTTCTATCTGAAATTTGAAGGGACGATTATCGTTTATTTAAAACGGTCTCTTTCGGCCGCATATTAACGAATTTCCTTATAAATATTTATTCATTCATTCAATAATTTCTGAATGGCTAGTTAAAATGAAATAAATTAACAATTCTGAAGGTATTGGTATAAATTATTATCATTTAAATATCCGTATTGCTTTAATTGACTGCATTTTTTATCATATAAATTTTATCCATTTTTTTCATTTGTAATTTTTTTATTTTGTGATTTTTGAATATACATTTTATATAAAATTATTTATTTGAAAATAATATACAATTAAAACAGATGATTAATTATTAATTAGTAATTATATATTTTCAGCTTGAAGTAAGCTATATTTCTTATCTTACAATTCTTATTTTTATTTCCTAATTTTTTCCGCAATTTCTGAAAATTATCTTTGCAAGAACAAGTGACTATTAAAGCAAATTAATCTGCTAATAAGCTTCTTTTCTTAGCCCCACGCTAGCCGAGTGTGGTCTGAAAGGCGCTGTATATACGTAGGTAAACAGAGCAAAAACAAACGGACGATACTGTAGTCCGCAGACAGCCATCGCCGAGAAATTTTCCGTGAAGCTTTCCTGGCTGATGGCGTCCACGCCAGCCAGGGTATTCGTGTCGAAGCGAGTTCGCACGCATAGCACGATACGCAAAGTGCGTGCAGCCGGCGCAACACGAGCGACGTGTGCGTTCGTTGCGTGCGCGTAATAACGCGCTCCGGAGTAGGTGTCACTGAACTAAACTGGCTGCAACATCGGCCGGCCGCTGCAACGCTAGGCATCGCGCTCGGAAGAAAGCAAGCGTGATGAAACGAGCTACTGCCGCGGAAAATAGATGCACGTAGGTAGGTAAGCTCCGTGCATAATCACGCTTGCGGATGCAACTATGTACATGAGTTCGTACGCTCTTACGAGGATCGTACTTCCTCGAGTCTCGATTCTCATTAATCCGATCGGAACTAAATGCGTAAAAATTTTTCAGAAACAATCAAGCATGCTAAAGAAGTAAAAAACTTCAATATTCACAGAATGAATATTTACTCCACATTTTGAATACTGATACATTTATTTGTTTCAAACATGTAAATATATAATCATCTGATGAACGAATGTATATTTTTCACATGTAAATATTTTATAAAGCGGACAGATGTAATACACAATATATTCGTAAATGAAGATATTTTTTAGCAAATCATGACTTGTCTGACTCCTAACGAATCACTGTTCAAAGGATAATGTTTCGTTCATTTCAGTAACCAATAAATATTTAATTTTCGAATTAATAATTAATAAGTAGATTTCTCTTTTTTAATGTATGCAAATTTTATGTACATTAAATATTTCATTCGAATAATAAAATGGCATACAGCATTATTTGTGAATCAACAAGCGAATGTATATTTCAGTCATAAAAGCGCAAGAAAATAATTATATCATGATGCATTTAATACACTATATTATAAATATGTGTGTTTATTAACGATTTGTATTTACCGCAAGTATCTGTGTTTAATACACTAAATATAATTTTCAATTTTGTTTGTTTAAGAGTAATGAAAATAAAGTGGCACCATTTAACGTTAAATGTGCGAAAATAACAGGATAAACTTTATTAGAAAACTTGGAAATGTGCAGCACAACGTAATTTTCTTCATACAGCGATTTATGTACTGCTTTCTTTGCTTGCTGTTGTTGTTCTTGGAAGTAATCCAAACGACTTCTCTTTTTCGAAAAAAACAAACCCGGCAGTTTCATCAATAGTTTTCTCAGGATGGTTGACGAATATGTGACGTCACATATCGACGAGCTCATACATATATATATGCACTACGGCGTGTTGCATCATAAAGCTGGATTATAAAAAAAGCTCGGAGCGCGACGGAGTGGCGATGTTTTGCGGAAGAAATAAAGCGTGTTAATAGAGGAACGGCGTCATGAGTATGCGCGTACACGCGGTGCGTCAGGGCGTAAGCTCGCGAATAAAAATACCGATCGATTCGTCCCTTCCGGGACGATAACAGAATGTGATAGAGCCCAGAACTGTGCCTGCATCAATGGTATTGGATTCTCTGCGAACTACTTCTTTTAATTCCTTAGCGCTTGGACGATGAATCTTTGAGAAATAGTCTGTTACGGATAATTCTATTAGTAGCGATAATAGAGAACATAGAGATATAACATATTGCAGCTCGCGTACATTAAATTAGCCTCTTCATCTCAATTTAAATAAGACATTCTTTAATTAATCCGGTATTGATTCTCTTAATTACACTATCGGTGTAACGGCTTCCAATTTATAATTGAAAAACGATAAAGGATTTTCTATGATTTAAAGACTGCATTTAAAGACTTGTTTTTAGACTGCAATTAAATAACAAAACTATTCTACGTTAAAAAAAATTAATTTGCAGAGAATCCATGTAATTTTATGCTATACGATAATTAAATCTTATAGGACAATTGATCGTGCCTGACAATATCTATAAATTAATTAATGAAAATATGTTTCTGATTAATCAACGTGATGGATCGCGCTGCTTTTAGAATTTTGCTCTCTGATCGAATGAATGTGTATGCATGCGTGCGTGTGTGTATGTGTGTGTGTGTGCGTGACGTTATGCAAGCCAGCGGTACAACGTGGAAAATTAGCGATAAAAGCACTGAAGTGCCAAAGACAGAAATGCAAGACGTTGATTGCCCCGATTTATTCTCACCTGCGGTCGTCGATTCGCGCGGAGAAATGTGGTGTGTATCTAAACGGCTATCGCGAGCAGGCTCCCCTTCCCGACTTCCGGCGAACGGTACGCGCGTATGATGCCCCCTTTGTCTCGGTGGAGAACCTCTGAGAACCTTCCCAAGAACGTAACTAGCGTACAACGAACTGTTACCGAAGATTTCTCCGAGGACTGGCGTGCTAATTCCGCGCTAATGCCGAACGCGGAAGATCAACGCGCGCCGTTCGTACGTTATCCGCATGATTACATGAGCAAGTATGCACTGCTAATTAGATACAATTGGCTAAAATCAGATGACGAAAATAAGAAGATAAGTCATCGCGACACGTTCGGTACGCAATTGTTTCAATAAACAATGGAGAAAAGGAGAAATTAAAAATGAATTGCGGACGTCAATGGAGAAAATGGACGAGATAATTACTGGGCGAAATAGGACATTGTGCAGAATATATTTGCACAAATGCTTTTAATAGTCAAATGATTATTAACCATTAGCGATAATAAATTTAATAGAAAATGCATTAGGACAACATAATTAAACTACATTATTATTGTAAATTTTCATTGTTGCATTAAATAAATGGAATAACTGTAGCTTAATGAAGAAATACGTATAATTTATCAAACTTGTTAAATTTGCAATATTTGAAGTTCCCGATTGTAATTATCTTATCTGATATTTGTATCTTTTTTTTTTCATTGCGAGAATTCGGATGCATAGAAAACCTGTTAAAAGTTTTAATAATCTGTCAGTAAAACTTTTGTATTTCCCGTGATTTTCTCATAGCGTAGCTGTAAATGGGCGCGTGTTCAAGAAACCTAGTATAATTCTAGAAAACTCGGTCGTTTATACCGAATAAAGCGTTGCATCTTGAATTCTGTCTCGTTCTTTCTCGCTGGCCTTTAATTCTGCAAGAAGAAGCATAAAAAAAACGTGCATATTGTAGAACTACCTTATTTAGAGAGTTGCATACACTCGTCACGTCAATATAGCAACCTTTATAATTGCATGAACTTGCCACCGAGAAAAATTACTAGTGCAGTTTCTATAATTAATGAGTATCCGATGAAAAGCGTAGTTATAAATAACGTTCAAAGGAAAGAAAGTCTAACTTGCCGTCATAGATATGTATTAAGTGTCCTAGAAAAGCTATAACTTTCGTTTTAATTCATTAACAGACTCGAAGTAAACTTTTTATTAAAGAGAATTTCGAGGGAAGTTGTCAATCCTTTGATATTCGATGTATCGATAATTCTCATTATTTTTTTATTATTAAAACGTGAATATAATGGAAGGAAAATTTTACGAAAATTTTGCATACGACTAGAATTTGAGAGAAACGCATTTATTGAGAATGGAAATATATTCGCTCTGGGCCGGGCAGGATTTAGAGATACCATTCGCTGCATTATGCGCCGCGGCACATCGTTAGATTCTTTTTCCTCTCATTGTTCCTGGTACATATGGACCATCATGAAGCAAGCAAGATGTTGCGCGCTCCCGTAATCAGATAATTAGTGACCTGCTCGTTCAATGAAGGCTGTGCTGGCCCGAGCGAGTTCTAGCTCGGGAAAAACTGAGCGAAAAATTTTCTATGCACAAAAGGCAGAATTTTAACCAGTCTGATGTTTCAGTAAATTCTGATTTCAATGTGATATATACATGAAATTAATCTCCATATCTATCCGTAAAGAAACTTTGACGGAACGATAGCACAAAATGTATTTATAATTTGCGAAATTAAACTGACTAAAATTATACAGTTTTACATAAGTCAATTTTTGGCATTGTTATTAAAAGCTTTGCCGCTTTGTGTCTCAATTTCGCAACTTTGGGGTTCATTAATTCCTATAACGTGGGCTTATCTTGTTGAACAGAAACGGGATGATATCTTTGTTATAACTTAATCATCGTTTTATGTTATTACACCATAAATTTGTTAGAGTGAGAGAAGTACTGATAACAATAAATTACATCCACCTTTAGCGCCTATAATACTCTTGATTAAACGCTTTACGCGCTTCCAGATACATTAATTTATATTGAAAGCGATCAATTTTTTATGTCATCGTTATATTTACCTCTAATTTGAAATTACAAAAGAATTTTTCTTCACTCGAGTATTTTATATTTTTACTAGAGTGTTGTGCAGAGATATAATATAAAAAAATTAATATATGTAAATACAATTCTAGAATATACTTTCGCGAGAATCGCATCTTTAATCGTCACGAAAAGTAGGAAAAGATTAGGTAACAAAAAAATCTGACACTTTACGGCATCAAAGTTTTACGGAAAACCGGCGAGGAAGTAGCTGCTAAAAGCAATGACGCCATAATTTCGCTGTTCACATGCATTATTGTACTTACCGGAAACTTGCTACTGTGAGTTTGCAAACTGGCCGCCTGTTGAGCCTGACTCTGTTCGTCCCCGTACAAGGGTGGCATCCTGTATTCCGGTGCGAAGGGCTGCCCGGCTGCACTTCGAACCTGCCCGTCTTCTGTGATGCCGGTCCTTTCCGAGCCGGAAGTTGTTCGCAATGACGAACGCTCAGCTACCGTCTGCTCGTCCTGCTGACCGTCCTGGCTCTTCTGATTATTCGGCACCGGCTTCGGTGGTGGTACTGGCTTGTAAGGTCCTTCTTCATCTGCAAGAAGAGATGCACGATTAGTTTTAACATTCTCATTTGATGCAAAATAATTTATTTATTCTTAATTAAAAATACGTCGAAGTTATAAACGTAAATATCGTGGTGAATTGAAATTTTTGTATAATTCTACGTGACTTTTACTACTTTCGTTTAATTTATTATGAAACTTTTGACAGAGAATATTTTGGCAGTTAAAATTAATGTTTAGTATACACTATATATTTTTCGTACGCTTTTGGCGCTGAATAAAATTGGTGAAGTATAAGTAAGATAAATATTAATATATTCACCGTCACGGCGCATCTCGAAGTGTCTGCACGCCTGACATGAATGTGTTAAACAAGTTATTCAAGTGAAAGACATAGTCAGCAAATTGCTATGTATTATACATACGTGCTGAAAACACTGCGTCAGGAATATCTTATATATTCCCGCAGATAAGAACATAAGCGCTGTATTTCCATTAAGAACAATAAAATATTCGAGCAATAATATTTATGTAAACTGGCCATTTGGTCGGTAAAATATTAAAATACATAAAATCCGCGAGTAAGACCTCGGCTACGGCTGAGGTACGATTATTGCACGTCAATTTAGGTCTTCGCTTGTAAATAAATGCGCGAATAGCGACACTAATTTCTCCCTCAACTTTACTCAACGATTTACGCACTGGGGCCGCGTAATAATATTTTCGACGCAATTACAGCGGGACGATCGTAACATAACTAGTTATGCGCGCATATCTGCATTACGTTATTAGCGTCATATTATATTCATGCAACGTCCTAACTACCTTGCGTTTATAATTCCGAGGGAGATGCAGCCGAACGATATATGCGTTCCGGCGCAACTAGATCGTGATTAGAGGGCTCGGTACCCCCAGGATAAGAACGTATAAGTTACGTTACGGATCCGCGCAATGTGCCTCGCGATGTGCGCCAGTTGTCCATTAGCGAGAGAGACCGCAAGCTCACGTATTTATATACCTTGGCACTGATTCTGCCGCCTGAGACGATTCTCCTGCTTGACTTTGCGGACGGTGGTGGCCATCGCGTGTTGGCTGACCATCTCTGACGAATACTTTCGCAAATGCACCTCGAATCTCCTCGTTCTCTCACCCTCGGCGGCTCTTCCAATTGCGATAAGGTCTTTTCAGCTCGACGCGTGTCGCTCCAGATAACACGCGCTCTTCGATTTTCTCTCGCCCACAGCCATCGTCGATTATTATAATCGTCAGCCGCAATCTAAGCTTCGAACTGTGAGTGTCTCGAGCTGATCCCGGGAAAAATGCCACGCTGATCGCGAGAAAGCTGTACAGATGACGGTCGAGATTTGTGGACCACCCAAGGCACGATTTCTTGCTCGAGTGAAAAGTCCTTTCGTCGCACGTCAGCAAATTCTTCGCTTTGTACGAGAAAGAGACTCGGTGATGACAGATTTGCTACCGCCTCGCCGTTGTGCGAGCATTTTATAAGATTACAAAGCTCGTTAATCTGTCTTACAACGCTATTGCTTGCTTCAAACTAGTTTTGCTCATTTCTCGAACGTGAACTGGGAAACTTCTCTCGTTTAGATATGCTAATTTATATTTATGGTGTCATTCGTCTTTTTCTGTAATTGACGCACAAGAGACAATGAGCACACTTTAATTAAAGAAAACAACGAGGCGATAATACAGTGAATTAAAACATATGCTATTTCGTTAACGCCACTTCAGAATTGGGTTAATTAGCATTCTTCGCGACGAACTGCCGCGTTTCACCACCTTTTGTTTTACTCACGAAAATCACATAGGGTTTTTTTTTCTTCCCAACGACTATCGTCATCTTGTCACTTTTACGCAAAAATGCTTATTGTTCCACGCAGCAAAAACTCGTCTATTTTTCATGTAGTTGCACATGGAAAGAAAACGCGTCTGAACTCGACTGCGGACTAACTTTCCTCTTTCACCGGGTTTTATTCCGCGAAAAAGTTCGCTCGTGCTGACGAACGTAAATTTTCAGCGTGTTCGCTTCAGCAAGAAGATTGTGGAACAATGTCGATCATTTTCTTCGATTTTCCAGGTGAAACTGCGGACAATTTATCTGGAATACGTCGGCACTTTTAAATTTTCCCGCACTGTTTCCGAAATGGAAGTTAATGTACAATGTTCCTCGCAAATTTATCGCCTCCCTTTTTCTTCGCGGAGAACTTTTTCCTCGCTATCGCTTAATGGCGAGTTTCCTTGCGCGTTCTCTTTCTCTCTCTCTTGACGGTTCTTGTAATATCCACGATCCAATTTATTCAACCGCTGCTGCCTTGATTACTCGACGATGTTATTTGCTGCTCCCCGTGACTTCCGGTGCTTCACAATAAAACGTACTTTATTTGCGACGATAACGTAACCCCAAACAGATATTTCTTCCACATTTTTTTTATCATTTATTAACTGTACCCTTTTTTTTTATACCCGAACGAGTTATTATTCCATTTCCTCCTTAAATCTAGCATACGATCAAATTCCCTGAATGAGAGTACAGCACAGTCACAACAAGATCAAATTAACGAAATTTTTTATTACGCCATTATTAATTTAATCCTTCGAATTGATTTCGCGGATGTTACTTTCACAGTTTTTTTATTCATCAATCCACATATCAAATTAAACTAATGTTCACATATATACTTTCAATTTAGTTCTTAATTGTCGCGTCTTAATCTTCTTGCCCCTAAATTCTCTGCTTATTTTTCCTTGACTCTTTGTACTTCCCTAATCTTTCCTTTACACTGAATATCCTAATATTAACACTCCTAAATCCCGGAGCTTTCACTAAGCACTTCATCAACTTTACTCGTAACTTTCAACGATCCTCCTCGAAAGTGAGGTATCGACACAACGCACAGGTCTTTCCCGGCAGCTGCTCACGCGTGACTCGCGTTCGCGCGAATGCTGAGCGCATCGGTCGAAAGAAGCGGATTTTCTTCGCGCGGGAGCGAACGACGCGCGAGAGCGTATGTAAAGCACCTTAGAGCAACCGCGCCGGTGGAGCTCAAACTTTCCATTGAGTGAACGTCTGGTTCCGCCGTTCTGACTTCACTTCCGGTATCGTCCCACCACGAGGAGTCATTATAGACGCCGTCGGCAATGGGTGGGAGCGAGACGGCGGGCGGAGAGGGATGAACGGACAACAACGGGGAGTGATTGTCGGAGCAGGCGACCGAGATCGTCGGAATGGGAGAGAAAGAAGGAATGACGAAAGAGGCGAAAAGGGAGAGAGGCGTAGAAGTTGCAGAAGGGACAGACCGACACACTGGGATAATTTATTCCGCGCATGAGCGCGTATGAACGCGACCGGGCTCCGCGACGCGCGTCCGACGAATATCAAGCTTCGTCGCTACCGTCAGCGGTCCGCTCGATCACCGATCGTTAGATCCACAGCCCGGAGAAACGCATGAATTCACGTCCATCACGAATTTTCATTTCCCTGGTGTTCCGTTCGTTCGGGTCCTTCTGTTGCAAAATCATCGTGCTTCCCGAGTGAATAAATAATTTCTTTTCTGCTTTACGTGAGAAGAAAAATAGGGATTATTTTATTGATTAATTTGTATTCATGATGATTCGGAGTGATTAAACTGGAGTGCATGTGTGATTTGGACTCACCGAATCTTTTTCTAGCTAGAATTTTTTACATCAAAATTGGCGAGATCTAAAGTTTTTAGTCAGATACTTAGCTATGGTTTAAGGATTAATAGGAGTTAGCGAGAGATTCTCTTATAATTCCTTTCGTGAGCTTAATAACTTTTAGCGGAGTTATGAAGCGTAACGTAAGAAGTTGAACGAAGTTTAATCACTCCAAGACATACTGAATTCAATAACGACTCTTCTGATCCTCAACTGAAAGACAACAGTCGGTTGTTCTCGTGACAAATATTAACTGATTGATTTGTTAATCGTTTAATTCCTTACTTCCGCAAATCGAAGTCGATATAGTATGCTCGAAAAGCATGAACTTACAATTGATGTGAATAATATTTAATATTAATGTTAAGAGTTCTAATTAAAATTTATTAAATGGTTGAAAAACATCAATCCACACGATGAATCCCTTTTATTTTTACGATCCCGCACCAATGAAACCCGCATCGCAATTACGGACGACAATTTGATCGAAGCGCAGATTTGTATCCATGCCCGTATTGCAGGGTGAATTAGGGCCTGTGAGATTCAAAGAAAGAAAAATTCGAACGCCAATTTCTACCGTAATAATACGCTGTAGCATATTGAGAAACAAAAAAAAGACATGATCGAAATACAGATTAGTGGCTACCGATTGCGAGGCACCATTACTGACAGATGTGGAGCACGCTGGAGATGAGAGCAAATAGAATAGCTTTTCGCGGTGACGCGGGGAAAATCGGTTCGAAGATTAAGAGGCACAGATCTGATCTGCTCCTTTAATTCCTGCCTCGATCGGTGTGCAATGTTCGAGTGCATTGATCTTCGTCTTTGTCGTGTGTGAAGAGATATAACATGTTTTCATCATATGCTTGATTTATTTCTAATACATATTAAGTAGATCTCACGGTTGCGAGGCACGGCTTTCAATTAAGGATAACAGATTTTAATTAGCAGCCTAGCGACGTTCTCCAATCTCTCTCATTCTTCTAAACAAGCGCTATCAGTCAACGTAATCAGTACTCGCGAAAAGTTGCTTGTTCGCGGTAAGGCTAATCTTGTTTTTGCTTGATTGATTATCAGCATAATTTAATCAACATAATGAAATAAAATCACATAAAGTGCGTGGCATAATTTGATCTCTTAGCAAGACATTACATGGAAAATATTCCAAAACCATGTAATATTTTAAACACAAATTTTTTTATCAATTTTGTGTCAACCATTTCTTCACCAAATGTCGAGATACTATATGGCAAAGTTTTTAATTTAATTTTAATTTCTACATTTAAATATGCAATGACAATTATTATTTTTCATTTAACTAAAGTTGAAAAAAATATAATAATTAGTTACGTTTTCATACACGGAAGGGAAAAAATTAAAATTTACCGCGGCTATAAAGTCCCGCATCCATGGATCCACCCACTCACTCTATCCTATCCGTCACTTTTAATGGATGGATCATCACCTTAACGCTGCCGTAGAATTACTATCTTTCTTCTTACTGCTCGAGAGATCAATCAGCGGATAAGAACTCGTGGCTGTTATTGGCAGAAGGCGCGCGCGGATTTCAGTTACGCCCACCTGTCGATTCCGTCTATTTGAAGCGCGTCTTTAAAATTTCCTCCGGCGTGAATTCTCGCGGTCGATCCGCAATCTATAATTACGTTAGTTTTTGCGCGCGCGAGACCACGTCAACCTGCCAATGGCCACTGTTACCAAATAGGGGATTCAAATATAGAGCTGTAAAGCTAGTGACAACGAGCGCGCGGCCGGCTGCGGCTCCGCGGGGAATCGATTAATGATTCGCAGAGTCGATCGAAACTCGTCGACCGGAGCTGATATCATGCATGTAGTCGTTTCCTATTTTCTCGTCTCTTCCTTTTTCTTCGCGAACTCGTTCTCGACGAGCGATTCAGCGCCAGACGACCGCGACCGAGTCAATATCCACGCCGATGCTTGTGGATCCGGGATTTTTAACGAGCACATATACCTGCTGCACTTACCCTTTCGCGGCTAACTTGATGGCCGCTCGCATCCACTATCGATTTCTGATATCGAGCCCGATTATGCTCGCGCGAAGGCGCGTGAAACGCGAGATTATACATGCTGGTAGGATGTATTCTTAAAAGAACGTCCGGATAGAATAACTCTGTCCGCCAATGTTATAATGTAGTGCAGTGTGCATATATATAGATCATATCCGAGTAAATCGCGCTCCTTTCAGTCGTAGATCTCTTGATAAATTAAGTGTTAATTCTTCTGCAGCGAATTAATTAATTTCTAATCAGCTAACAAGAAACATTCTCGCAATCAGAATTTCCGCGTTATTACACACTCGTACGGTATTACGCAACACATTCCCTTGGATATAAATTATGAAAACATTATAACGGGCAGAAATGCTTCATTTCGCATGAATAATAACTTCACTGTTATTATGCAGCCCTTTTAACTTTCGTAGTGCTGTTATTTCTCCATTTCGCCCGCGAGCATTCGTTGTTTATACCTCATCATGGCAGTCTCTATCGCTAATAGCCGCTGTAGCGTATTCACGTAGCAATTTGCCTGGAATAGTGTCATCAGGCTGTCAAATAGAATATTTTTTGTCTACAAAATTTCTAATTCATTTAGAAACTATTTTGTTGATCAAAAAATATGATTAAGCGTATAACATATTTCTATCGTACAATAATGTACGAAAAAATTAATTTATTTTAACAAAAAAAAAAAAAAACATTAAGAAATAAATTATTTATATGAACAGTAAAACAGTAAAACGCTTTTTTAATATCAAGATATAAAAACTTATTGCAGATATATTTATATGCGATATAAAAAGACAAAGATTACGAAGAAAAATGACGATTTGTGATATCTCCATTAAGAAAGCATCAATTCAATATTGCTTATAGAATCTATAAATAAAAGATAAGTCGATAGATGCGGGAAATCCTATACAACATATTATCTGAAACAATATCGCATTTCTCACGATTCCCGGTTTACTAATGCATAATTAAAAACGCGGATAATGGTATCCAGTTCTCAACTCAAAGATCGGCGCTGCTAGCATCCTTACGCGTTGATACTGCCGTTAGTTTCGCACCATATCGTTCCTCTCTGAGGTAGTGTATCGCTGGAATAAATCTTCCGCGATTCTTTTGCTTTTCTAACTCCGAGGGAACAACGCGCCAATCGCGATCATCCTATTTAACCGGTTCGCTATCGGCAGATAACGCGGCGTCATCGTAAGATCCGCTGTGACGTCCGATGACGCCGCTCGTTCGCCATCATCGCTTCTCGCCGTCTCCCTGCATTTTAAGCACTCTCTTCGCCCTTTAACGCTTGCTCGTTACCGCGACGTGCGGCGCGTACGTGGGAATGGCGTTGAGGCTCGCAATGGCAATGTACGTAGCGCTGTCGCGTTCGATGTCGAGTTTACTCGTCGCAGTTATCGGCGACTCTCATCGACTTCCAACGCTTGCGTCCCATCGCGACATTTGCCACTCGGAAAAGGGGTATATAGATGTTGACGAACTGACAATGAAAAAGTAGCGAGATATTAATAGTACTCGTCAAAATAAAGAAAAAAAATTACCCTTTAATAATTGTCTCTAGCCGGTACTCATAAAGTGTCGAGAACAAACGTTAGATAAATAACATTTAAAAATTTTTAAAATTTTTTTACACTGACATTTAAAGGAATTTCAATTGAATTCGATTTAAAAAAGTAACTGTTATAATGTTAAGTCATTGCTTAGCGATCTATTTTACTCTCAATAATTTTTTTAATTTTAAATGTTTCTAGAAAAATTAATTAAAATTATGTGCATTATTTTCATAAAATAAAGAGTGATGATTTTTTTATCATCAGAAGTTGTGTACTAATGAACCTGTGGTTTGGGAATTTCATTAATCCTGTTAATGGTCGAATGATGCAGAACGATACACATGATTAACCACCCGAGAGATTGCTGCTATTTATTTAAAAATTAATTATAAAATTCCCAAGATACTACTATATAATATTTAAAAACCCTATCCTACGCTTAAATATATAGTGTAATCATCAATTTTTAATGTATACGTATGAACAAACGCAGAAACGATCTTTGTTTTCGAACTTGAGCGCTTTGCGAATTCACGTAGGCGACGGTGCGCGATTATATTCGCAAGCCGGCCATTCGCCTGACATTTAAATGTTTGTCTGACAGTAATAATCCAACGTCATGGAAAAAAAAGAGTGTCGTTTTTATATAACGCAAAAATAAGTCGCGTCGCGCCGTAGGCGTGCTCGCGGAAACAGATTTCGACCGTCTTGTATCTCGCTTCTCTCATCGTCGTCGCATTGGAGGATCGATAGGATTCCTTAGTGTCGTCGGGTTTTATTCTCTTCGTTATTGTCGCGTGGGTGTACGCAACGCCCGGTAAATTTTGAGTGGGCGAAGGAATTGCGTTTCACGCTGTGATGGCAAACTTTCATCCTGTTTGTTGCAATACGCAACCATAATTCGAAAAGTGAAATAATCTTCGAGTTATTTAGAGAGCATTACGTTACTTCCAAAGGCGTATAATTTATCGAAGAATGTCAATAGACTGACTATTGAATTTATGCTTATGTTTGTTGACCGAATAATGCAATTAATTGTAAGCTTTTCCAAAAGCAAATCTATGATTATGTTCCATCGCCAATAACTTTAGCAAAAAATTTCACGATGTCAAAGTAATCCCACATTTTTAGTTCGAAACTAAATACTTTTATTATTTTAAAGTTTAGACACAAAACGCGATATTACAGATATTTTTTGTATTAAACTATTTAAAATTTATGTAACTTTAATTTCACCTAAAATGCAACTAAATCGTAAAACTTATACATAAGTATAAGCCAATTTAAACCAATTAACAACAGAATCTGCTAATGCTATTTACCGCTAAGTATAACCGGGACTTTCATGTGTGCACGCTATGGTATCGTCCGATTAAATCCGCGAATTACATACTTACTTTTCTAACGGTAATGTAGACGTAAAAGAAAAATGCGAAACGCGGGAAATATGGTCGTCACATGTGTCGTCGCGATGGGAACCGAGGTGATGGGACTTGGAACGGCGTGCAATAATAGGAAGTTGCGGATTCACCACTTTCGGGGCGGGTTTCGTTGACCGAGGACGACAGTGGACATACAACGGTTCTCGTGAGAAAAAACGTTGAGGAAGAAGAAGAAAAAAATGGAGAAACTGATGTGTGCGTCACGGCGAAGAGTTGGTAGGTAGATGGGTCGAGTAAGGAACTAGACTCCACTAAGGGTGTACTTACACGATTCAACCATGCGTGCTTCCCCGTGCGCACAGGTGAGCTGAAAGACGCTCGTGGAACGAGTCCTGCTACGTATGTGGAAAAGGAAGAAGAACGACGGACGGCAAAATAGGAAAAGACCGACGTCTCTCGCTCACTAATCGTCGCTCCGCTCATTCCAAGATAGGAAAAAGGGATACAGGATGATTCAAAGTTCCTTGTTCATTCTTTCCAATTTTTAATCCTTTGCGTACTAACGACCTCCCAGTCATAGTTTTTTTGTGTCTAATGACAGCGCAACAAATGCTTCTTTGAGCTGTATACATTTTCGTCATTTTAAGATGTTCAAAATGTATTTAAATTAAATGTTTAAAACATTTCTAATCAATAATTAAGCGAACTAAGTACTTGGTTAAAAAATTCCTTTTAATGTGCATCCTTAAAATAAAATTACCAATTTCTGTCTATCATTTTCCTTTAGTCATGCACTATAATCTTATATGCTGCTATTATCATTATGATATTTGACATTGCATCGCTGAAATTTTTTAATTAACATACACGATAATGATAAACTTTGTTTTTTCATGTGGTTTCCATTATAAACAATTTACTGATCCATATCTATCATTTTCCATTAATTATTTTAAATATCGTATGTGTATTTTACTGTGAATCTTATATGTATATTATGTTAGTATTATTATTATGACATTTAACATTGCGCTGTCTTATTATATATATCTGGAATTTGCTCCGGAAATAAACTGATTCTCTCTGCGTCTCTATAATATTTATTGCCTTCCTAGTAACGCCCTCCTTATCGCGGCCACGCAATCGCGTAATATGCGACAAGTGTGTGTGTGCGTAGCGAGCCAGAAGGAAAATACGAGATTTATGATTAGTCCACGTGCGTCGAAGAAGAGGAAGGCCAGGGATGGATCAAGGAAACAGATCGCTCTACGCTACGATGCACTCGCGCAGTCGTTAATCGAAGCCCTGGTCTTTCTTCGCTGCAGGAACGAAATTGTGTCGATGCTATCAGTAAGCACCGAAAGGGAGTGAACTGAAACGTAACGATGCCAGCAACGATTTACAGAAGAATCGATCACAACCGTTTTATCAATGTGCGAAAACACCCTCGACGATAATTAAATTACCACTCGAGATCTCGCAACGTATCATATAAACGTTAGAATATTATTATAATAATTATTTTATCAGATTCGTAAATGATTCTATCAGAAAAAATCAAGTCTAGAATATTCTGATAATTGAGACGTGCATCGACACAACGGAAAGATCGCGCATCGCGATAATGAATGTGAAGATTATAAGACGACAGGTCCGGCGATGGACGCGAAAGTTAAAAAACTGCATGATCAAGCGCAGAGCGTTGCAACTTTCTCGCAAACTGGATTCGGATTAGTTGTTTTATGATACGCTTGCTGTGTTACCGAACCGGTTAAATAACTCGTGCATATTCAAATGTCGTGCAACGATGACAACGACTGATAGCTTCATGTGCAGCATTCGCGCTTTTCTGATAGATCATTTTAAGCCGTGCAGTTTTCGTTTACGACGGATTGATACGACACGCTTAATGCTACGCTTATGGGCTTATTATAATATTGTAATATAACATCGGTCCCCTTAATATTCCAACTATGTCATCTCCTTGCAGCAGTATATTATCAGCAGCAGTATATAATTATTTTCGCCTACATTATCAATGGAATGCTGATAGAAACGACAAGAAATTGCGAAAGTCAGGAGAAACTTTAACTCTTATTAAAATTTTTTATAAGTCTTTAAATTATCTACATTTGATTTATCTATAATGCACATGTGGTAAGTACTAATCCTTCAAATACACATATATTTTATAAATATAAGCGAAAATAATATGTTATCTGAACATATTGCGATTATTCAGTTTTTCATAGAAATGCAGAAAATAGTATCGCATTTGAAATAAAAAATAGGTCAAAAACTTTTGGCGTAGTTTTCATTTTCTGGCCAATAAAGATAGAAATAGGTCATTAATGGACACTTTTATCAATGTTAATTTTAACTTTTTAATTTAATTTGGTGTCTTAACTGTGTCTAGAGCTCGAATTCGTAATTTAAAAAAGAAGTACACAGTAATGAAACAATTAATATTTGTCTATTAATAACAAGGTCAAAAAAATTTGCGAAAATACGATATATATAAAGATTTATTTCCTTGGAAATACCTTAAAGATGGAAATATGTGGTCACATGATTATTTGATTATATCAGTGGTCGCACTGGAAAAAATTTAATTGAACGAGTAAATAGTCAAAAAAAGGAAAAACAAAAAGAAAGAAAGAAGGAAAAAATAAAAGAAAAGAAAAATAACTTATTTTTCCACCTTTGATGTAAATATTTGATGCTCAATATTTTTAATCATGAAATATCTGAAGAAAACAGAAAAATTTCAGGGGGGCGTAGCCCTGGCTGCGCGTGACAAGGAGAGAAAAGGAGTCATTAGTTGCAAGAATTGGGTGAAATGCTGGACTAATTCCAAGCACTGGGTTGTGTAATGGGTTGCCCCATGTGGGCATGGAATTTTGTGATAATATTATCATGTAATCACTGTCACTATAACTCTGATATTTTTATCATTTCCTTTACAAAAGAATTTTTTATCTTGATGCTTCGCTATATAAATAGAGAAACGGAAGATCGAATACTCAGTACAAGAGTTGGATTTTTAGTACAACAGTCAACGTAAGAATAGGAAAGAGCACAATGGTTCGCCTAAGTTGTATTGTGATTATTAGTATCGCATTAGCGTGCGTTCTCGCACAAGAAGAATTATACTCCGCTCAGTATGATAATATCGATATCGTTCACCTTTTCGAAAATGCTGAAGCACGACAGTGCGTTTACAATTGTTTCATGGACGTTGGACCATGCGACTCACAATCACAATTTGGAAATTTGAAATTCTTTAAAGGTATGTATTTATACACATAACACTTTATTTTTATCCTCGCATTAGTTTCTTTTTTACAAATTTTTTGATAAATTTAACATTAATATTTATTTTAACGGTAACAGTCGAGGTATTTGTAGTTTTAAAATAATCAATGATTATAAGTAATAGTTCTTCTGATAAATATTAAAAACAGAATATCAAGAAAAAAGATAAATAATAATATAATATGTTTCAATAATTTAAATATTACAATTTTTTGGCTCGAATTATTAAAATAAATTATTACAAACAAGCTGCAGAGCCAGAGCTAGTTAAACATGCTCAGTTTATTACTTTTTATCACATTAAATAATAAGACGTTTCGACCATTCGGATGTGGTCATCTTCAGTACAATTATTACATTACAATTATTAGTACAGTTACTAAACGTAAATGATAAATTTATTGTATTATGTTCCGAGAAGACTGCGTTTAATAATTGTAATGTAATAACTGTACTAATAATTGTAATGTAATAATTGTACTGAAGACCACATCCAAATGGTCGAAACGTTTTATTATTTAATATGATAGAAAGTAATAAACTGAGCAGGTTAAACTAGCTCTGGCTCTGCAGCTTGTTTGTAATAATTTATTATAACATACTTCGTTATCAAAAATAAACTTAATGTCCCAATTACTATAAATCAATTACTATAAATTAAAACTAGTAAGTCTATCGTGTTTTGATTGTAGGAATCTTTCCCGAAGCTCTCCATGATGGATGCAAAAAATGTACTGAAAAGCAAAAGGAATATTTGAAATACATAACTGATTGGTATACAACGAATGAACCCGATGCGTGGAATGCTTTACTTACGAAAATTCAGAATGATTTTGTAAAGAAAGATGTTCAATAATTATCAATAATACAGTGCTGAAAAGACTGATAAGGATATTTATAGCGAACTGATATTCTAATTCTCAAAAACGAAAAGAAACTCATCAGTATTATTAATGTTTGTTGTAACTACACTATACTGTAGTTAATATTAGAATAAAACCTGAAAATTATTCCAGTTTTATTTTTTATTATAATCATTATTTTAATATATATTAAATAGGTCAGAAACTTTTGACATAGTTTCCATTTTCTGGCCAATGAAGATAGAAATATATCACTAATGGACACTTTTATCAATGTAAATTTTAACTTTTTAATTTAATTTGGTGTCTTAAATGTGTAGCTAAGACTCGTAACCCAAAAAAGAAGTACATAGTAGCGAGACAATTAATGTTTGTTTATTAACTAGGTAAATAAAAAAGTCTAATCTTTCAAAAATTTAAAAATATTCGAAAAAAATGATGTTTTTTAGATGTTTTTCAGATATCTTGAAGACTTGCGTATTGTCTAGATAATTATACAGGGTGTCCCAGCCGTAACACCCGTAAATGGCAGATTCTTGAGGTCATTTGGAATCGAAAATCTTAATGCCAAAATGTCGAGGCTGTTATAGTTTTTGAACGGGAAAGTTCATCTTGTCAAAATTTTACGCGCTCAGGGATATCGCATATCGAAAGCCCTTCCACAACACTTTATTCAGCTTGATAGAAATAATAATACTTGGCATATTGTTTATTTTATTTCTTTGTACACTGTTGTGGAAGATAAAACTGACAAATTTCGGGATGATAATAGTTTCTAAATTGTCGTATGGAAACGCGATACGCGTCGAACTGTCAAAGCGTTCATGTGAAGCGTGGCATTGACAAATGACGTTTCGCTTGTGATGAGAGAAAATCAATACAATCGGTACGAAGTATAGTCTGCTGCATGAAATGCTAATAAGGAAGATAAAGTCAGTAAGAAAAGAAAATACATGTTTGAAAATATGTTTTTATTTATTTATTTGAAGGAACATAAACAAGATATTCGCCTTTTTTCATGCAGCAGATCATATTTCGTACCGACTGTATTAATTTTCTCTCGCATCACATGAGAAACGTCATTTGTCAATGATATGTTTCACACAAATGCTTTGACAATTCGACGCGCATCGCGTTTCCACACGACAATTATTATTATTATCCTGAAATTCGTCAGTCTTGCGAACAGTGTACAAAGAAATTAAGTGAACAATAATTTCAAGTATTATTATTTCGATCGAGCTGAGTGTTGTAGAAAGACCTTTTCGATATACGATGTCTTTGAATGCGCGAAATTTTAACAAGTTGATTGATGAACTTTAAACCTTTCCTTCCTCAAAACTATAGCAGCCTCGACATTTTGGCATTAAGATTTTTGTCTTCAAATGACCTCAGGAATCTGCCATTAACGAATGTTACGATAAGTCTGGGACACCATGTATATAATACAAAAACAACACTTCATCTCATGAAGAATTGACGGAAAAATATGATGATTTATTATCTACTTTACATTCATAACAACATTTGATAGCCTGTTTGTAAAAAAAAATACCTGTTAATGTTTTATAACGTTAAACATGACTCGCGAGATGCCAAGATGTTTTAATTGTAATATATATAATATACGATGTGATCATTGTTCCCAGAACTAATTGATACTTTGATCATCTCTTTTACAAAACAATTTTTTGTCTTGATGCTTCTCTATATAAATGAGATGAATAGAAGATAGAATGTTCAGTAGAAGAAATTTCGATCTTCAGTACAAAAGTAAGCGTAAGAATAGGAAGGAGCAATGATTCGCCTAAGCTATATTGTGCTTATTGGTATCGCACTAGCGTGCGTTGTCGCGGAGGAGGAATTGTACTCCAACCAGTATGACGATATCGATATCAAAGCCATTTTCGAAAATGAGAAACTACGACAACAATATTACAACTGTTTCATGGAGATTGCACCGTGCAAGACAGCACCTTTGAAATTCTATAAAGGTATGTCTATTTATATGCATAATATCTTATTTTTATTTTCGCATTAGTTTTTTTTTACAAATTCTTTGATGAATTTGAGATTAACTTTTTTTGTTTTAACGGTAAGTCAAGATAGTTTTAAAATAATCAATAATTGCAAATGATTATTCTTCTGATAAATATTAAAAATATTATTAATATACTTCTGATAAATATTAGAAAATAAATATAAAGAAAAAAGATAGATAACAACATAATATACTTCGTTGTCAAAAGTGAACTCAATGTCGCAATCGATTATAAATTAAAAGTAATAAGTCCATCGTGTTTCGATTTTAGAAATCTTTCCTGAAGCTTTCCAGACTCAATGCAAAAAATGTACTGAAAAGCAAAAGAAACATATGGAATACATAATTGATTGGTATACAACGAATAAACCCAATGATTGGAATGCTTTAGTTACGAAAATTGTGCAAGATTTAACAAAGAAAAGTACTCAATAATTATCAATAATACTGCTGATAAAACTGACAAAGACCGACAAGGATTTTTATAGCGAACCGATACTCTAACCCTCAAGAACGAAAAGGAACTCTATAGAGTTGTTAATGTTTATATAACACTATACTGTAGTTTATATTAGAATAAAACTTGAAAATTATTCCAGTTTTATTTATTTATTATAACCATTATTTTAATATATATTTAATAGGTCAAACACTTTTGACGTGGTTTCCATTTTCTGGCCAATAAAGATAGAAATATGTCATGTAATGGACGCTTTTACCAATGTTAATTTTAACTTTTTAATTTAATTTGATGTCTGGAGTTAGAATTCGTAACCTAAGAAATACATAGTAATGAAACAATTGATTTTTGTCTATTAATAACTAGGTTAAAAAAGCCCAATCTTTTAGAAATTTAAAAATATTCATAAATTCATTTACTTCAAGACATGGCAGCACATATCTGTAAATGTGCAAATTTCTAATAATCTAATCGGTGTTTTCTCACGTCTAAACATGTACTTAATATCGTTAGCAGACGTAACACGCGTTCATACAAGATGATATGTCATTTTTAACAGACTATGATTTACCTGGCATCTTGAAGATGCTAATCAATTCTATCGCCGATCAATAATATCGATTGAACGGATTCATGCACATAAATATTGGCAGTGACGGACTTTGTTTTTTCTCGCAAAAGCTTCTGGCTTAATAAAAAAAAATTCTTAGCCCGACGACACGTGCGGTCTTCCCTAACGAAATCATTTCGTCCTGCCTGTCTCGGTTTATTCTTTTCTCGCCGCGGCCATTCGTACGAGTCGCTTCTTGGCGAACACATCCGCCTTATTTTGTTCCTATTCTGTTCTTGAACGAGCGAGCGAGCGAGCGAGCAACTCGTTCCGTCCTCCTGCTCTTCCATCGGTCCTGCTGCGTGCTACAAACGGCCTTTGAATAGCGTCTAGTTTTTGTCGAGCAACTAGTTTTACCGAGGGTTTTCATTCTCCGCTCTATCCGCGAGCGCTCGTCCTTCGCGCATCGAGCCACCGTGAAAATTAATCTTGCCGCATCTCTCAACACCGTAAAATTCCAGCGAAAGTGAATGATGTTCCATAAACCATAAGAAGAAAAACGTGATGCTCAAAACTCACTGATTTCATTGATTATTTGTCATTTTTAATTGCTAATTTAATTGTCAAGAGAAAAATAAGGGAAGCCGGAGAATCGCATTGTTAATGAATCACAGAATGTATATTATAATTCTTACGCGCACTAATAGTAATCTATTCTAATAAGCATGAGCGCTGTAATTCTGAAAACTCGCAGAAATGACCTTACTTTAATTGTTATTATTAATTATGAATTAATATTATGTTGCATTTTGCACTCTTTATGGTGTATTCAAATAATATGTAAAATTATTTTAAAGGAGAAGGAATTCACATAACTAGTTCATAGAATATATAATAACTTCTTTTTAACGTGCAATAAGAATTTATAACAATAATGACATTGAAAATACGCATTGCTGCAGAGCATCAATTAGTAGCAATTTTTACATGTACGTTAAATATTAATAGTAATCGACTTTAATAAGCATGAAACGGGGTTACCTTGAGGCGCATGGCGTATTAAGCGACAATGCAAAAAGAACCTCGCCCAACAGACTATAAAAATATTCCTGACACGCAATCTTTCCTCAAGGCACGTTCCTCAATTTACTCAATATTTTATCTTCGAAAGTTGCGCCATAGCTGGTAGCAACAATCCAAGCGAGGAAATTAACTTCGATTATAAAATAATCGATCGGCCATTAAAGAAATACGTTAATTAACGATCCTTAACCGGCTACCAAAGATAACGCAAATTCGCCTCGCTCATTCGTCGCGAGATCCCTCCGTAAATTATTGCGGACGCCGCACACCGCGTATTTATATCTTTTTGACACGCATGGCATTTGAATTTGCTTTCGCATTTTCAGTATAAAAATTGCAACGAGATTAATAGTCAGCGTTAAGTTGCCGCTAAGTTGCGAATTTGCCATTTTATCGCTAAAACTTTATCTCGTTTGTAAGTTAACGTTAATTGAAACTTTCGATAGCTAAATGAATTATGAAGGCAACGTTTCTCGTTCAAAAAAATAAATAAAAAATTTCTTATATTATTAAAGAACACTAATGAATACGTGCACCACTGATTATAGAAGGTATTTTCCTGCCTTCATAGATTCATATGGCTTCCGGCCGTTCTTTAAAGCACGATCTTGGAAATTGCTAGGCTACTGGTCTCGCCCAGTTAATTATCGTTGAATATATTAATCAGCAATTTATTAATTCTGAAATAACCTAAGTGCTGTCGCAATATAAATATACGTAATAATGAATGCAGCCAAGAATGTCAACAAGGAAAAGTAAAAAAATAAAGAGATTTTTTAACTTTTCCCAACACATCATCAATGTATGTAATATATATATTATTATAGGTTATTGAAATATTTAACGAGACAAGTTGAAACTGTTGTTAAATATATTTCCCTAACTCAATCGATATAATTTAAAAATAACCAATTAGTAAATCCATTGATAAATTCTCGTGGGAACCCAAAAACTCGGAAATCTCTGTTGATCGTTGAATATATTAATTCGACAGTTGGCTCGATTACAATTAATTGCTTTTTTTCATGCAGCTGAGCTTTTCCCATCGTGACACTTTCTAATTCCTTCGCCGCGCAACTGCACGGATTATATGAAACATTTTGCACGCTGTTGCGTAAATATTTTAATTTATATAAACCGGTGGCGAGAAAAACTAGTGTGCATATGCTAGGTAATGGAATACCGAATTTACGAACTCGGGTGAACTCGCGCGCGTTTCTTATCTCGGTTTAATCATGAATCTTCGAGCTCGCACTGGCAATTTATGAAGCAAGTGTGGCTAGACGTTAAATATGTTAATTAATGTTCCGTCGGTTCTATAACCAGCGTCCGGTGGCACCGGCTTTACCCTAGACCACTGTCATTCACCTGAGTCTTGTTTACACGTTACTGCATTCCATTGGTCCCTACAGATACACGAGTTATACGTGCGACGAACTCGGCGTACTCGGCGTATAAACGAGGCAAGTGTTAATGACTCCATAATGCAATTTCTTCTCCATCTGTAATCTACACATCTTTAATTATCTTTATTTCCGATTCATATATCTATTCTGCTAGATTTATAGATTTATTTTAACTATTCCACATATGCGGAAACCTGTATTTAATCAAATCTTAAGGTTGGAATTTTTTAAATTGTGTTTAATCGAAAATTTTATTCGTAGAAACAATTCAATTCTTGACCGTTAAATACGGATTTGCAAAATATATACTAATTATATTTTTTTCTTCATCAAGCAACACACATTTATATTTCACAAATCATAATAATTTCCAGTTATTCGATAAACATATATTTTAATCATGTTGTTTATCACATGAGTTTTGCCTTACTTTCCGACTGCGTGGTTTCTCATAAAATAGAAACACTTGTTTTAGTTCTCATTTAGAATAGTAAAACTACTCACGTCTATAAATGCTCGCACGCATTTCCTAACTGACGATACAATACTCATCTTTACCACGCGTTGGCCGATTTCACACGACATAATCTCGACTGCCTAACAATATGCTCTTAGGCAAAAAGCAGACAATTATTAACATTTGAATTAAGAGTTTTATGGTTTTCCCGCATTTCAACAGATTTTACGCAAGTAATCTCATCTATTTATTGTACTGCAGTTGAAATGCACAATAAAGGTTTTCTTGCATTAATTTATTTTATAATTTTATAAAATTAACTTAACTGAGAGAAATAAAATAAAATATTTATAATTTTACATATTTTGTATAATTAAATGCTATGCAGTTTATCTCAGTATAAATCTTTGTCTGCTATGTTTCTATACACTGCACAGTGGCTGTACAGTAGCTTTTCTCAAAAAGAAATAAATAACTAAATTAAAAACTTTTTACGTGTTTATTAAACTGTTGTTGAGAAACATTTTAATTTAAAAACCTTGTCAAAATAAATAACTTTTAATCTGATTTAAACTCTTAAGAAAAATAATTTCATTAAAACCCGAGAGTAAATTATTTGTCCGCCATCCAAAAGATAATGTAAGTGTAAAAAAAATCTTTTAACTCTTTCGGTACATATTTTATGCCCAAAAGCAATCTCGAAATCATTAGGTCCCCATAGCCTGTCTCACGCAATAGCGCTGTACAGTTAGCCGGAATGACGCGATATATGGGAGGCAGCCGACAGATGTTCGTACCGTTGAAGAGGTACGAGATGAGTCGACGGGTCTCGGTTGTCCACACGAAGGAGCCACATCCGAGCGATGCGACGCGTTCGTCACAGAGAGGATATAGTAAATGCGAAACGATGTCGGCAGGTGTTACCAGATCGCTCGGAATTCGCGGATATGAAATGTGCGAATATAGGCAAAAGAGGATATAGAAACGGTTATCGAATGCGACCTTTAGAAATGGGCAGTTCCGGAAATAAAAGGAGGCGCAGAGAGAAAAAGGGAGGAAATAGGACGCGCGTTGATGGCGAAATATTTATACGTTTATACTGAAGAAGCAGGTGTAACGATGGCGCGAATATGTTGCCAAAGAGATTTCAGACTGATTTTACCGCGAGCGAGGATTAATTCTGTATATCATATTCGTGAAATGTGTTTCATTCGTTTTCATGTTTTATTCAATTTGCAAGATTCTTGAAAAGCGAAATGCTGAAATATTAGTTTTAAAAACACAATCATATTTGTGGTTTGTACTGTTAAGACCGCTGTTTTTTAATTTACGAATATTTTTAAAAGAGATAAAAATGTTTCTCTAAATAATATGTATTTAGAAATATATTGTTTTTTTTTGTATTAAATAAATAAATAAGTAAATTTTTAAATAAATTAAATTAGTTTTTGAAATAAATTTTTGCATAAAAGTAAGAAAATTATAAAAAAAGTAACAAAATAGTAATAGTAATAAAAAGTAATAAAAATAACAAATATATAAAATAAGATAAAAATATATTTTTTGCGTTAACCTGACATGGTCCGCAATTAAATATTAACTCTGGCAATATTAAATTAATAAACACGTCATTTATAAAATTACTGAACTGCATGTTCTGCTGTATAAAAAAAATGTACGTACTGCATACATCATCGCACACCAAAGCATAACGCTGGTATGTCCACTATTTTATACGACCGTCCAATTAATTACAAGTGGCGAAGAACCTCGGCTACGAATAACGATGTAAACTAAGAATAGCCGAATAGTATTCAGTGAACGAAGGTCCTCGCTGTCTCTGCGATACTACGATTCAAAAAACATTCCTGCATCTAATTGCAACTTTATTATAACTTATATTAAACTGACGTTAAGTTTTTCAAATATATTTAACTGAATTACTTCCGCTTCCTATGATTTTATAGATCTTATATCGTTAAAATGCTGACTATATAAAAATATTGTATTAATTTGGCGTGAAGAATGTAGATACACATGCCACTTTCGCATTATACGAATGGAGTATTACATAAGAGTTGCGAAACTCAATATATAGTGAACGCAAATGTACGGACTCTAAAGTGTGAAGCTCATTTACGTATAAATTAAAAACAAGGTTTTCTAGCCATGTAAATAATTTGGAGAAAGTTGTTTTACAAAGTTCGTCGTGTTTTATTTCCAGAAATATTTCTTGAAGCATTTTTTTTAAATTCAAAGATTAACGTAAAGATTTGAAATTTACAAAAGAATGAAAAATTTAATTACATCATAAAATTAATTTGTTTTTACCTATAAAGTTTAATTATAAATTATCTAATCAAAACGTTTTTTTAAATTGCAGCAATAAATATTCTGTAGTCTTTTTATCAATGTTAAAATACTAAATTCATGGCCATAATGTTTATGGTCTTTTTATACGCAATATTTAATAGAAATAATAAAATCTAGAAAAAAGAATCGACTCTCTCAACTACTTTGCCCCGATTTCGAGAAATCGATAAAGAATTAATAACGAAATTATGATGATACGCGTACCACAAAATCAACCGCGACAGGAAACCTGAAAAATTCCACTGGAAAAAACAAACGCGAATCGGTCCAGTTTTACAGCAATTTAATCAGGACACCATTTGGTCGCATTGATCGACAGTGATTTTTCTGACACAGTTTCTCATCTATGAGGGCAACGATGATTTGATTATCATTTCAACTATCCAGCATAGTCTAAAATTGAAAATGGAAGGCGATACTAAACTAACAGTTAAATGGCACTTAATTTTGACATGGATTCCGTTTTAAATTTTTTTAATCGGAATACTGGCTTCACAGACATTATCTAGGAGCTAACTGTACCAGAGTATACCTTACAATGCAATTCAATTCAGTGCGTTCCGGGACAATGAACAGAAGATGCTCAACCGTGATTCGTGGCGGTGGACAACAGATCGATATATCCACGCATCGTTAACGATAGCCAGCGACACTTTAATACTGGCAAGAATGGATACTCCATCTCGAGATATTTTATATGGATACTAAAAATAATATTAATATTTTACGACACATATCGACAAATGATATCTCAGAGATGAAGTACAGTTTCCACCTTTTTTTTATGAAGAACCATTTATAATTAACTCACGCACGTCTTTTTCTGGAATAAGTCGTCACAAATTTGCCTCTCTTACAGTCCATAAATTATGGTATTAAATAATATCGAAAATAGCAGACGTACTGTTAACCTTTTCCGAAATTTTACGACTACTTTAGAATACCCATTCGGCACCGTTTAAAATTAACATCGCTACACCATAACGGTATCAGTATTACAAGATATATCGTAAAAGTGAAAAATAGCAATCTTTTAAAGGCCTACCTATATCGTAAATTACATACAATCCATAAATCCTTCGTATATCGCATCGAAATGCATTTGCTTTGCATTTTGATTCGGATTATACAATCGTCGACGAACCGTTCGCGCATTCTTCGTAAGGACATAGAAGTTGTTGCGCGGTTAATTAAAGCCGGTTCCGAGAGCATGGTAGCAAAAAAATGACTGTTTTAGCGCCAGTAAAATTTGCTTTTTTACTGGCGCAGCAAGAACATGCAAGAGTATTCTCCTCTTTCAAGCTGCGTTCTTTGTTATAAATTTGTATATTTATACTTTGTTTTACTAGTAACAACTTCGTTACGCACCGATAAATTTATAGTTTTATTTGTTTCGCGCCTTGTTGCGATTATGGTTTTATACGCGCTTATCTAATGGAAAATGTGTTCGACATCTCTTGCGTTCCGCTACGATCTGACGCCTCGAATCAATGACGCGTAACGTATTAGCAAATGTTAATAAAGTGTTCGCCGTTGTATAGAGATACCATCACATTTCTAAGGGCCATAAATCATTATTTTTAGGTGATTCCACGGAAAGAAAAATTTTTGCAGGCCACTTTTTTCACGTAAACTATTTGATTGAGAATTATTATTATAGCAGCGAATAAGCTCGTTCTGATTTGTTCAAGATTTGTTCTCGTTTGTCCTATAAATCAAACATGCTAATAAGGAAGCTCTTATTAATAAGTAAAAATAATATTCTGTGTGAAAGGAGGTCAAGAAAATGGACGATAGACAAATGTAAATGTACAACAAAGTGTAACGAGTAAGATGCAAAAGATTCCAGTGGAACGGAGAAACGATCTGGGAACAGGTGAATGAGCGCGAGAGAACTCGGCTATTGACGCGCAATTATGTGCACGACCTGCGTGAGTTTGCGCTACGTTTAAACGTAGAGTTTCGTGCCAGATCAGTTCTCGGAGCCGCTCGCAAGGCTATTCAGACAGATTTCATCCATATGCACGAATCTGCATTTTTCTGTAACAAAGAATCCGTCGCGGCCAATTTCTTACGAGAAGCTCATCAACGTTAAAATGCTAAATCAAAGATATTACGCGCAACTAACTGTAAGCACGGAATTAATTTATCGTAATTAAGCGAAGATCACGCGATTGAACATTGTATATAAAATGATACACCAATATCTATGAATATTGTAAAATATCCGTACATGCATCTCAGAAAGCTACGGAAATGGATTTCCCATTATTATATATTTATAATATGCTTTTCTTGTTAAATACTCGCTGAGCAAAATTAAGATAGCAATATAATTTAATTAAAACTCGTTTTACTTTTTTATTAAATATTAAACCAGTTGTTTGCTTCAGATCTTATATATTTCAAATGCTATTAATTTTATATCACGCAATGATCGGAAAACGGACAGTTTTATGATGGCGATCGTATTTCCTTGTCGCGTTACGTGGCAGAAGCCGCGATCGAAATAATATCATTGGCACAAGTGACGGAGAGAAACGGGTTCTCCCGCAGGCAAATATTAATACATCCATAAATCCGAATGCGTCGTCAGAACGGGATTTATAAGTGGTCAATCGAATCGCGGCCAGTACGATGCCATTTGGAATTCGTGCCACTAGATTACGAATAATCGCCGCAGGAAAGTCAAAAATATACTGCTAGCAACCATGACAAACGCGATAAATATCGCGGTATATTTTTTTTCGCGATATGTAGTTTGCGAGAGAACAATAACAAAAGTCTTAGCCGACGTAATTGTTTTTTTGGTTTAACAATCTGAAAAATTTAACAACTTAGCGATTCTAGTGAATTGAATTAGAGATGATTACATTAATTTTTTAAATTTTACTCAAAATAATTATAATTACATATATTTCTGTTCGCAAACAACCTGTATTTTCCCCAACTTTATTATTAATTTTATTATTAACGTAATATATTTAAACAATTTATTTAACTACTACACTCCATTTATCTCTCATATTAATTTTTCATCGATAAACATATATTTCTTCTGATAATACAACACACGCGATTTATATGCATTATAATGAATTTTTATTATTATATTTACTTTTTAAAATATTGCTTTAATTTCAAATAAAATGTGGGAAATAAAAAGAAAGAATTATGAAGAAGTATGAGAGAATTGAAATAAAACAGATTGTTGTATTATCTGAGTGGCTTGAGAAATCTAAGTCTGATTTGTGACGTGAGCGGAAAAAGACTTTAAGTCTGTATTGTTTAGAGATGTACATCCTTTTTCGGATTATGTCATAGCTAATTTCCTATGCAAATCTGATGATAAAAGATTCATTTTAGCCAGTTTTCCCAGGATACCAACTGTCCTTCACCTTCTCATCGTTTGTAAAAAGTTTAGAATTCATGTAAGAAGATTGAATTGTGTTAGAAGATATTAAATAGCATAACAGAGTCAACCTTAATAATAATAATATAACGAGAATTTCGACCAACTTCGAATCAATTTTTTTTTAAATAGGTGCAGTTGTTCTCGATAAAAAATATTAAGGCTTTTTACGCAAAGCCTAAGCTTCTTATATTCGATTAACCAACAGCACACTCATTATTCATTCCAGAATTTTAATAAGAGATTGAATTACTAATTATTTTGAATATTAATTGAATAATAATCTAATCTTGAATATCAGAAAACACACACACACGCACACACACACACACACACACGCACACACACACACGCAATGATTTTTCTCAAAGTATACTAAAAATTCATTATTATAATTAATTAATTAAATTCTAAAATGATATGATTTAAGATCTTTCTTAATATTGCATATATGTGACTCACGTACCAGAATACATAAATGTAAACCGCACTTTCCTGAAGGAGATTCTACAAAAAGCCATCGACTCACAATGGTAATTCCGGAGCGACTGCAATTTCGCGTCTTACCTCTCGGTCGTCCTTGAACGCAAGTATGGATAGGCAAGCAGGATTTTCCAGTAGCCGATGAAGAGGCGCCTCCTCCTTCTCCTTTTGCCCCTCTGTCTCTTCTTCGAAACGAGCACGCTTCACATGTAAAAAAAATCCGGCTTTCCAAGGGGCAAAGAGTCACTTCGAGAGAGCCCTTCGACACACGCGCGAAATACCTGTTGTCTTAACGAGCGCAGCACTTTTATTAGCACGTTCGCGACACTCGCGCGAACTTGCGCGCGCAAAAATTCACCGACGAGGAAATCCTTTCGGCACGCGATCCCGACAAGTTAGTATTTTCTCACTCTTCTTTTGCACATTTTTCTCCGGATTTTTGCGCGAGTTCGCCAAACGTTTTGCTACCGTGCTCGCAGAGAAGTTCTTTTCAGAATCAGTTTTGCCGATGATTCACGAGCGAAACCACGCGAATAATCCTCAAAGAACCCGCGAAGAACCACGATTGAAAGCGAAGACCGTCAAAGTCGTCACCGGCGGAAGAATGTTACCACAGAATTTTCTCAGGACGACGCTCGTGAGAATCGGAGAAGAGGACACGCATCGCGCTCGCGGACCGACGCGGCACTTAGCCCGAAGGTGCCTCAGGTGAGACGCCAGGTGGGTGTCGGGAGAGAAGGCGCAGCAGGCCTTCTCCTCTCCTTGTCCCAACCGGCCCCACCGCACCCGGCGAGCAAGGTTTATGGCGGACGAGCGGAATCCAAGTGTTCTCTTCCACATCCTGGAGAAGGGTGGAGGCGCCTCTGCTGGCCCCAATCATCTTCACGGGGCCCAGGCCCCGTCGAAGTTCTCTACTTTACCGGTGATATCGAAGTAGAGAATTTAAAAAATAAATTTACTTGCTAATTTTATCATGTATATTTTTTATGCCAAACTTAATTTTAAAAAGTAGAGCATTCTCTATATTTTTCTAATTTTATCAGAGAGATATGAGAATGAGTTAATCCTTAATTATCTGAAGCTATTTATAGAGACAGCTTATAACGAAGTACTAAATACGGCTGCTAGTTTCTATTATAAATATAATGATCGGAAATTTAAATTAACCCGCGAGATATTCGTTAAAGTTTCTGGTGAGACGATTTCAATAGGAGCATGTGTATAATAATTTTTGCTGCTTTGTATGCAGATGTAATTACTGAGAAAATCAGTATACCGACTGTTCAGCTAGCACGTATTGTTTATTGTTAATCTGCCGGGTTATGAGCAATTCTGAATACCTCACTATGCATTAAAATAATAATTATAAGTATGAAAGAATGGCTATAGGGGCTCGACCGCGTAACGAACAACGAATTGAGAACACGGAACGGTTTGGTACTTCCAGACGCGATTGCGTGACGTTGATTGTTAATTTATCTGCGCATAAGTCGACTGCTGTAATTAATCGTCTCGCATCGCGAGAATAATACAGACGTTGCATCACGTATGAATATTTCACATTCGATATTAGCGCTAATGACGCGATGTCGATACGAATTCTGGATACACAATTAATCCAATACTAATCAGCCCGTATTATATCACAATCGCGGATATTTCGCGAAGAGTTAATTGGCTTTGTTCTAGATGATAAGCGTGAACCATGTTATATGTAGATAATCACCGCCAAATATTCCTTTCATAGATGCGGTTTTGTTGAAAACGAAAAAAAAATAGCTTTTCTCGATAATCACAACTCTTCGAGTTAAATCGATCAATGTAAGAGTCAGCTCGTGCCTTTCTCGCAATTACTGATGCAAGTAGAATTATAATTCGGCAATAATTAGTTTTCAGATTTTGTTCCACCTAAAAGTTACCGCCACGGTTTATGGCGAGAGCAAGAAGGAATCTCGATTCTCCTGCACGCATCGGAGAGGCTTCTTGCCTTGAGAGTTCGATGATCTTTACGCGCTGTGAATCCCGTTTCCGAGATCTCTGCCTTATCGATCACTATATCAAAGTTTCCCCGATCCACGCTCTAATGAAAGATCTAATAGCAAATTATGTAGAGCAAGCGCGCTCTCCGGCATGAAGTGGCGAGCACGAGTTACGAGCGCGGCGCAAGTTAATTACACTCGAATACTAATAATATCGCGATTCATTCACTAAAGACGTTGTTTTAATTCATTTTTGAAGTTCTCAAGTGCTTTTAGCGACTTAAATATTTAATTATAATATAAATTAAAATGTGCACGTCAAAACTACAACTTGACTTTACAGTTCGATGATATTCGCGAGCAAACCCAATAAAACTTCCTTTCAAGTTTCCTGACTTATCGGTGTTCTGTCATAATAATTAGATGAATCTCTCATTCTTTTTCTAAAAATATTGTAAATCTCTTTTTTCAAAAATTTTTTAAGTATTATTTAAAAAAATCGGATTTAAATTTCTCAAAAAAATGTATATTTATAAAATACTTCTAAAGAAATCTTGAAAAGTCTGCACAAAAGCATAACGCGGTGAATGGAGTTTGCAATTTTTCTATATAACTTATACATACGTGAATACGCAACAAATAAAAGTTGCGTTTATCCTCCCTCTTTTGGTTTGCAAGTAACGCAACTTTCAAAGAGAAAATCAACACACAATTTGCCTTCCTTTTCGTTTAAGATGAAAATAGTTTAGAGGATAAAAGCATACTTACTTCCAGTCGGATAGTCAAGCCGGCGTTTCTGTAACAGGATAAAATACACGTAAGTTGAGTGAAAGTATTCGAAAATTTTATTTCATGATAAACTTCATTGCATAACGTTCGAAAAATTGCACTTAGCGCTATAAACAAAAACGCGATAAACAATCATAATCAAAGAATAATTAGGAAAAAAGGTTTAACTGTACATCTTTTCTCATCAGCATATTGAATAAGTTTAAATTGATTTATAAAATAATTTATTTGTACAAATGTATGTACTCACCTCGTAATCACACGCTGGCAGGTTCACGTTCTTCGTCTGCATCTTCTGCAAAAAGACAAAACGAACGTTCGAGTCTTTTATATAAAAGTAAATTTAATAAATGACTAAAATATTTTGTTTTATTTTATTAGCTTTCAATTCTTCCCGCTAATAAAAAATGCATGTCTACAGGAGATTGCAAATTTTAAACAATAAAAAAAGGAATTATTCCATAGCTATTAACTACCTTACAGGTCGGCGTTGCCAAAAACCTGCGTTTTCCTGCGCGCGCATGTATATAACATATACGATCAATCGCAGCCGTAAAAATGAAAAGTAATGTAACCCGCTGTGAAATACGCAAAAAGCAACAAACGACAGTGGTTTCAACGGCGGTGGCCGCATAACAGAGGCTGGTTGCCGCACAGTATACTACGCTTTATGAATCGAATCCGCACCCGACGGACTCACGTGTAAACAAGGGCCTTTGGCTCTGTCCGAGAGAAGAACACCCTTCGGTTCCGTGACCCGCAACCATTATGCGGCGGAGCATTTTCTCACGAGATACTCCGCTCTAATTATATGTCTAGCCTCTGCTCCTGAAACCTACGGCTTTATTGCTAAATATGCTCGCGCTACGAACTCGGCCCGGGGAAAAAATCTAATTTCTACTTCGTGCTCCGTACTTAGGAGCCCCAAGTTTCGCGGGACCAATGGTTGCGTTCGCAAAATGCGCGGCCGTTCGGCTGCGGCTCCACTGAATCTTTTTTGACTGCGGTATAATCTCCAGTTAATCTCCGATGGTCCGCGACATCGTAAACGAGGAACGCGCGCCAACACGAGCCGTTTCTCGTTCAAAAAGACACCCGAAAGCATTTACACTCTTTTATCATTTTAACTGCAGTAACACACCCCATTTAAAAGCATTTTACTACCATCGACGAAATATCGTATTTAGATTACGTTCGAAACACTATACCAAGATCAATGGATAACAAGATATAATGAAGGAATAAATACATTATTATTCACTTGTAATTAAGCGTTTTATCACTGCAGCTGCAGCAGAGCGCATTGAGAATATTTAACCATTACAATGAAGTATATTTGGATCAATAAATTTAATAAATGAGCGAACTCTCAAGTAAAACCCGTGTCAAATTAATTAAACAATAATATTCCATCGATCATAAAGCTTGGAGACACACTTTTAAGCGTTTTTAATTCAAGAATTATTGATGCATCCAAATTGTTTCGAGAGAAAAATCAACATCGAGTTAATATTGTAGAAACATAATTCGTGTATTTTAACTCGGCCTGTATATTTGCGTACATAAACAAAAGAAGTATGTATACATTGTGATATTTGTATCTCTATGATCGTAACTCCGGTTTAAAATGAGAATTGTGTTCGTTCGGCGATCGTAGATCAGACAAAAGTCAATTTTGTCGTACATAAAATGCATGATATAAAGTGATAAAAAGCACGAATGTCGGTTCATAAAAGAATCAGAAACGAATGCGTTTGTTTACAGAACACAAACCTGAAACTGGAGTACTACTGTTCGCAATAACGGGTATGTGCGTGTGTATAGTACATCTTCGATGTGTGCATATATATACCAAACCGTTACACGCTCGATAATCAACCGAATTGGTGAAATCGTGCGTTGTATCTGACAGGATATCCTCCATCAGTCGGGAGCGATCGAGATGCTTCTTTTTCGCGGTAAAAAAAAATTCCGGTGCTACATCCGCTCTCTCGCGAGGCTCTCGCCTCAATAATTTCGATCGGCCTTCCCGTCGGCCTCGTCAAACTTAGACCGTTCGGTCGAGAATTTAAATCGAAAATCAGATGTGGAACATCCTCGTTCTTGGCAACTATCGGGAATATTCAATTATCGGTTATTCGATAAAATTACACAATTTATATTTAGTTATATACATTTCGTCAATAATAAGAAGTAAATAAATCAAATTGAGATTTCTTTTAATACATAAATCAGTTGGCTAACATTGGAATTCTTATCAACAAATGAAAAAAAATTGCAAGCGTATCAAAATATGCAGATCCTGACGAATGATAAGACATATTATTGAAGAAAATCTGAACTCGTTTGTTTTCACGCACAGTCGTACTTGCAAAACAACATGTTATATTATATATCATTGAAGTACAATATGTGGCATTTTGAGAAGATAATTCACACTCGAAGAGTCATTTCTCTCTCAGATTTCCCGTGCGTAATTAGTATATAGCGTAATATAGCGCTGTTTGTGGGTGAACAGGGCGACTGGTTAATTTCAAACTCGAATCGCAACTGTCTTCATGTCATACCAATTCACGCTCGACTTTGATATCAAAAGTTTAATAGGTTGCAGGTCACAGGACGAAGCTCGGCCACTCAGAGGCGGATATTTTCTCCGTTAACGTAACTTCGTTAACGATGCACGTTTAATTAATTTATTCGTCGAGCAGTCGATTTCGCGACATATTCTAAATGTTTCTACACGTAAAGTGAGCTTCAACTCATAAATAAACATAATTAACTCATCGCATATATAACTAAAATGAATCGAGAATCGGCCAAAAGAAATTTTAATATTCAATGTTGTTTTTATTATTTTATTATTTATTTACTTGCAATTTTTTTTTCAGTTAAATTTCAGGTTTTTGTTTATTTCTGTTATTTTATTCGCTCACCAGTGTATCTTTATATGCACTATATATAACACATTATGATATAAATTATAACGTTTTGTTTCTTTTATACAGCAAATTTTTGCTAAAAAAAATGTATTATAAATTTTCAAATTAATTGCGATGAAAGAATATGTCCAATAAGTTTTTAATCATTCTATAATTGCGATTGTTCTTAATTACCTGGCGGTTGCAATGGAGAAAGTTTGTTTTTTGCTGAGATTAAATCGCAAGATTATATTACATTAAAAAAAAATAGCTAATTCAATGCTTCTCTTTGCTTTTTATTAATATGAAGGCATTGAAGCGTTGCCCATTCAAATTTCGACCTCTCGAGGCCGCTCCTGTGCCTAGAATTATAATTTTGTTCGGAATGAAGATTCTCAGAAGAATCTCCCTGAGGCATTCCACCGCCGTCAATCCAGGATGTACGATGCGATCTATGATAAGGAAGCGCGGGCTTGAATTTAGTAGAAATGGTTTTTTACGCTGGGCAAAGACCTCATATAAAAACCCTTTCTTACGTCATACGAGCTTCTCCCATGATTCATTTATTGAAGATGACAATTCACAAATTAGAGTTAAACTTTCTTTTTTTCTTTCCTTAAGAAAAGAAATTTCCTTACCTTTAGAAAAATCTAACAGACGGTAAAACTATAATAATTTAATTACAAGACTCAAAAACGTTTTCAATTTACAGAAATCACATAATACATATATTTATCTGTGAAAAGTAAGATTAATCTTTTTGAAACAATATGTAACTTGTCACGTTAATAGGTTTTTTACTGTATAAAAATTGTTTGTGGTGTATTGCAATTTTTGCAATGTTGCATGCGGTCAACCAAAAACCGACGCGTATGTAAAGTAACCAATAAAATAAATATGTTTTGGCAATTATTCATGTTATTTGAAGTGAAACAAATGTTGCAGGAATATTATCAAAATTAACTCTCCATGTTTCAACATTCAATGATTAATGATCTCGATTACATTCTCACATACCTATGTGTGTTACGCCTATAAACACGCGACTATGTGCACAAACCATGCGCTTTAGCACTGCAACGGCGTGCGCGATGCAAAGTCGACTGGTTTCCACTTATTGTTAAAGGATCTCGGTATGGTCAATGCGAAGCACGCACTACGGAGCGTGATACTCGTCGGAAGTAACCGACCCGTTACAATTGTAAATTACTCCTCCCCGCATCGTAACTTTCGTGCTTCGAAGTAAACAACAAGAACAAATAGGACTAAATTGAATATTTGTTGCTCACGGTAGTTCCACCTGTACATGTTTGAGTAGTTAATCGAGTTTGCATAATAAAAATTGCACATTGAAGCATAGTTCAATCGAAAAAACATTTAGCGATGCTTTTTACTGTGAGCTACGGTAGTAAGGCAGTAAAATAAATTAAAGTAATTACTGCAGAAGTAATTAAGCAGTACTACTTTAATAGGATACTTTACAACATGATTATAATTCACTAATTACAGCTTCGCTGTTGCTATCTGGCGCTCATGATTAAGTAGAGCTAAACATTTATAAATTTGTTGCGATAAAATGCAGTTCAAAATTAAAGTTATTAGGAAACTATTAGAAAACTATTATTTTTACGTTTGATTTATCTCTCTCCTTCTCTTGTTATTTCTTGTTTTGAGATGTAATCATATTCTACATAAATTAATAATTTTCAATTTCAGTCTATTTGCCTCTTTATTTGTACAGATTTAATTCAAACAGTTTGATGTTTTAAAAATAAATAAAGACAAGTTAATTAATTAAAATGAATAAACGAACAGAGAAAAATGCACTCCGCTGTTATAAATAAAGTTATCAAACAACTATGATATATTTGAAATTGTAACCTTAATATTTAATTCTCTCAATTTTAAACAGAAATCAAAGGCAATCATTGTTTAATTATTTTTACGTATTGCCAACAAATACGTTTCTGGCTATTATGTCGCAAATTAAGCCCCGAGATTAAAGGATCATATAATGATTGAATTATCGAAAGAATATGGAATGCGCTTATCTTGCATTTCATACACTCATAATATTGTATAATGAACTCAATTTTGAAATTTCGCTCGATCTCTCGTTCACATTTTAACCGCAAAACACTGGTATGCGCCGCTCTTCATTATTGACGCCAATATGAATATACCTTTTTACAAATCCGATCGTCGAGAACGTTCTGATTATCGGCGGATTCGCCGTCGAGCGGTGTAACGCCCGGCTGCTTGCACGCAATAGGTAAGTAGAAATTAGAAACGCTATTGCGTGCAGCAACTAATTATGGCATAATTTTCCGATGCTTCGGCATCAATAAAAAGTTGCCAGCGAAATAAAATGCTTCCGCACAGAATATTATTATTAAATGCATACAATTGCATACTACAAATTGCATAATAAAATATTTCTTGTTTAGGAAAAAGTTTAATATACATGTACCCTTGAATATATCATTTTATACATTGAAGAAACGAATGGTTATAACGAGTGGTGCTAATGGCGGATTAAAAAATTCTACATTTAATAATTCCTACGTTTTAAGTTGCCGCATCTGTCGTGCCAGTCTTCTAGTGATAAACACTTTTAATGCGCTCCTCTTTTACACGCTGCTCGTCTAATAAAAGAGAAACTTTCAGCCATTACCAGGCAGGACCGGAGATCGCGTAATTTTACAACATTTTCAACGAATCGTGGTCTTTCTCATTCTCGAAAAATAGAACTGCTTTCCTACTTTTTAAGATCTTTTACGTTGCCGTAATCACTATAAAACAAGTTAAAGCAATATCATAGAATACCGAAAAGAACACCTTTTAATGAGTGCTCTTTCAGTTTTGAGAAACAATCTTAAAGCAAATAACGATACGATCTGCTTTAAACGCACAGTATACATCAATGAATCATAATTTATTGCGATAAGAACGAAATAATTAATTCGATCCATTTAATTTAGGCGTCTCTTATATTAACCATTTAATAAATTACTATATTGCTATTTTAATTAAAAACTCTCATTTATAATCCATTATGGCGAAAATGGAGCATTTAGATTAATACGTTTGATCCAGTTTGTTTCAATATTGTAGCATTGTTCTAATGTATTTTAATGCAAAATTCTCAACAATTATAATTAATTTTCACTCTTAAAGCTGCGGTAAGAAAAATGCAGTTCACACTCCGCAGCATTCCAAATATGGCTACAATGTGAAAGCAAAGGGATTATGATCCATTTGCCATAAATTCCACTGAAAAATTTATGCGCCACTACTTCAGCGGAATGTCGCGGTCAATTATGAGAGAACAAGCGATTCCACGCTCTTTTACTATCTTCGTAAGACGAGTAGGAAAATGTGAGACGGCGCAGATCCGTAGCGCGGAAAAAGGAGGGCTAGAAGCATTTCGGGGAATGATTTATCTAGACACTCGTCTCCCTCCAGGATGCGCTCCGTTTCCGTCGAGAAGAGTACATTCAAATTTGCGTCAAAACTGATTGCCGTAATACTCGATCTAGATATTTACAACCCGTAAACGGATTACGGCGTATAAATGTCAGATGGATACAAATCCATCATCAACGAGAGATAAATTACTGATAAAACTAAAAGGATTAAAACCGATATAATTTACGTAATTAATACCGTAAAATTGTATCATTGATCTCATGTAATATTAATTTAATGAAAATGAAAATTTCCAATGGAATTTTTTGAAACATGTTACATTAAACGCCAAGAAAAGATATTGTGCGAAATATTGAATATTTTCATGGATAAATATTATTGTAAATTTTTATAATTAAAATACAGGTGCATTTAGAAAGGAAACGTTTAATATAAACAATAAGCTTACCAACACTGCAGCAAATCTCCACAACTATACAACATTCAGAGAACGCACATACAATGGCGATGATTACAATGTAGAATATAGCTTGTCCATTCTCCACAGAGAAATATATAACTTGTTTAAAATCGTCCATATAATCAAACTTTAAATCAGCAGAACGTAACAAATCTGCATCGTTCAATTATACTATATTATGCTAACAAAATTAATGAATTATAAATATGTAAAACAAGTTGCGAAATTATGCAAGTTGTTACAAAGAAACAGCTGCGATCAATATGCACTTTCAAATCGTAACCTACTTTAAGACTTGTTTTAGAAACGTCATAAACTCTCGAAACGTTTCTTCCTTTTATGATGGAACGGATTTGTCGAAAAGACTATCGAGACACGTCGGTTCAAACGCGCGCTTCATGACAAACTGACTTTAGGAAGAAGCGTGTGGGGGCAACGGAATCTTGCGGCTTTCGGGCGGGTTAACACGAGTCCTGATTGGAAGTCTGCCTCACGTATAAGTTCCTTCCCTTCTTTGTTTGACCCTTCTAGCTCGGGATTTAATTCAAGAGCTCGACAGTGATCCCCGGCAAATACTACGGAAGCTAAAAATTTCAAAGATAACACGCACGAGATATTTTTTATTAATTTATCTTGTCGCATCTACACAGAGAAAATTTTATATCAAAAATTACTATGTACGACAGTAGTCGCGGATCGTGAAGGAATTATAAAAATTTTTACTATGTTTTTCACATGTGAAACATAGTAAAAATTTTCGGTTCGCGACTTCATGGTCCGCGATTAATGCCGTACATAGTAATTTTTGATATAAAATTTTCTCCGTGTACAATATTTGTATACGTACGTGTAAAAAATAATCGTGCAAACCTTATTTATTAAATTCAATAGAAATTACTACATGAAATATCCAACAATGTGAGATAGATACAAAAAATTATATAAAACGATATGAAATGAAATGAAAGAAGCGCTTCTGTTTCTCTCTATCAAATAATGACATATAAAAAATAGCGTTTTTTAAAATAGCCTGAAGCTTCTTGCGATAAAAAGCTGTGAAATATCTCCCTCATATATAAATTTAATTCTGATAAGCTACAAATAAAGCGAAATATTATTCATATTTGAAATTATTTTGTATATCTGCAAAGTTTCATTCAAATTGATGAATTTAGACCGACAAGGCCGACAAGGCCGATCTTATAAACGATTTCGACAGACTTCAAATTTCGAACAACTTTCCGGGTCAACTTATAATTCGAGCTTCATTTGCAGTATCCGGCGGTGATTCCTAACTCTTTTTAATTAGCAATTTGCAGGCGAACGAAAATTTCTATTGACGATGAATACTCGGGAATATATGTCAGAAGAAAATCCATTCTTCTCTGGGCTCTCGTGATCCCCGAGCGCTTTCCGAAAGGTCAAGCTGCTTCGTTGTTTCGTGGACTATACTGCAATTTTGTTCGAGTTTTCTAGGTAAGTTTTCTTATAATAGACTTTCTTTTAATAAGCTTTCTTTGAAAACTAATTTGGAAGTTAACAAATTTTTCTAAATTTTGAATGAAAATAATAAATCAATAATTCTTATTTTTTACGAAAGAGAATAATACTATTGTCTTGGAAGAAAGGAAACTTGAAATATTGATATGTTGCGAAACAAATAGGAACACAGCTTATTCAAATTGTACTATTTCTGGAGACTGTGCAGTGTTAAAGATAAAATTATTAGCTGCAGAATTATATTGGCAATATTATCTTGCAAAACAATCGCTTATAAACTAGTCTAGTATGTTGATCCAGAAAAGTCTGCGATTATGGGAAATCTGTTAGAAACTTGTGCAACTTCCATGACAACGCTGTCACGTGTAAAGCAAGTTCATAAAGTGCGGATAATTCAGAACTAGTCCGATCAAAATGTAACAGTTACATTAATGCATTTAATGCTTGCAAACCATTTTCTAACATGACACATTTACGGAAATTTCTCGCGAGTATCTGCGCGCTCACGATAGTACCGTCACGCAAACTGATCAATATTTGTATGTATGTAGATGAGATAAATATTACATACTGGCGCATTGGAGTCTGGGAGTTCAGCGGAAACTTATAGGATCTCGTGAAAATACACGAGTATCAGGAGCAAGACTATAACCAGCTTAAAGAGAACCAGGAACAATAAAATTGTTGAATTGAGTGCCGAGAGTGCTTAGAAGCAGCAGCGTTTATTCACGCTCGAGCTCCCGTAGCGTTCACCGTCGTATATTATGTCTCAAAAAGAGATTAATTCTCTCACCATTCTAAACATTACGGTTGGAGTATACTACGTCATATTTTTTAAATAATCGTCATAAATATTTATTTGAAGATTATGTTTCGTATAGAATTATACTTTTCGTGGAAAATTTTATAATAATTATAATTGTATGTAAATTCAAATTTGCACAATTTATATTTAATAAGTTTGGAGCATGAAATTGTAAACATATTAAAATGATTTCTACGGTTATCTTGTTGTTATTCCGTAAATAAGGATACGAGTTTAAATTATATAGCGCACAGATGCTCAACTCACAATTTGTAATATTTGAGTGACTTACAGCCACAGGGGTACATTTGTATGCAAACTAATAAAACTTAAACTTCAACCCAGGGCTGTCAGAAGTCTCCGGAGAATTATTTTGTTCGGAAACATGATCATATTTTAAATTTATATTTTGAAGATGATATTTCCTTTGGCACTCCCTGTCTTGATTATAATATTACTTTGGTTCTTTTAAAAATACATTGCTCCGAGCATTAAATGATCATATCTTTGGACATGTTTACAAATGGAATCAAACATTAGTTGTTAAAAAGAAAAACTAAAATATTTAATCTACTGGCGAACAACATTTTACAACGACACTTTCAAGACTTCAAATAGCTATTGAAATCACATTTGAAAAATTGATCCGTTTTTTGTTTCGAGCTATCCGATAATTTTAAATTTTAAAAGACGGAAAAGTGGAGTTGGGCCACTAAAAATGATCAAAATCTTCTTTTGTTGTCTCGATACTGCGCTGACGGAAAAATGGAAAGTAGCCGATTAATTGTCCGCCAGAGAAAAAAGGAGACCGCTCGAGAGAGGAGAGGAGACAATGGGAGAAGAGCGCGGGATGCAAACGCGCTTGCGCGGCATCCTCAGGATCGCTTGTTGTGGACGCCTCAGTCTCGGCTCGCCTGGGCTGTAGGCAACACGGCCGACGCCGAAGCATCGCGCCAAGTATTCGGCCTGGGAGCCCCGGGAGACGTTCTAAAGATAGAAAAGCGCGCGCCGGCGGTGCGCTTTGCGCCGCGCGATCATAACGAAACGCGTGAAGGCACATTCCCGCGTGTCTCCGCACGACGACGCGCCGGCTCGGGCTTTTTCCGAGCGACGCGACGCGGGCAGATCGAACACGGTGATCGAGGACGCGCGGCGTTAGGACAGCGACGGAAGAAGACTTTTCCACCTCGACAGTGGATTTCGGAAGTCGCGTGAACGCGGAACGTAGGCGAGACGCGCGAATCGATCCGAGGCACGACGACACGCGAGTGGAACGAAACCGACGACGAGCAGGACCACTCGATCCGCCGCTTGATGCATGCGTGGTGATTCGTGGAAAATGTCAAGTTCGCGATGAAATTAGACGATTTGGTGTGGCAAACTTGTCTCTCGTCTCGCGATTTTACCGAGCACGCTTAATCCGGCTTCTCCTTCGGCAACCGCTTCGCAAATTGTTCCACGATCCGATCAACGATCCTCAATAGAACGGATGTCGTGCATAGGTAATTTTGACCCACAGCAGAAATTGATAGAGACGCGAGTTCAGTGATGTATCGCGACAACGTGCTGATGCATCACGTCGCTGAGACGCGCGCATCGGTGTCGAGACGCGTGACGAGAATTTCGCAGCTCGCGGGCGAAGTGGATTTCATCCCGGAAGCTGTTTATCTTCCGTAGCGGCGCGTTTGTTTGTTCTTCTTTTGATTCGAATATAGATATGTTCAAGGCTGGCGAGAGATCGACCGCTGTTTTTCACATTGGCCTCAAATACGATGCACCATTCGCGAAATTTTCGCATACGGCCCTTGTTCTAAAATGTATCACGAGTAATTTAACTTTGAACAAATACGTACACTTGGTGTCGATAACAGTCACAATATATTGAAGGACAATGATTGCGGCCTGTTTCTGTGAATTGTGTAAATTGATTTAGAAACATACGCATATAAAGTGACTATTGTATTAATATCTGGTGTTGATATGACCAGCGCGAAAAGATAATAATACGTATAATATGTATCGCACTTTTCCTACATTTCTTTTTCAATTTAACTAACCAGGGATATATATTTTTTTTTGAAGAAATACATTAATATGTTGATAATTTTTAATCTACAAACAATTTAAAACTTTCGCGAAATTATTTATGGGAATATATTTATATTACGTAGAAAGTGAAAAGAAAAACTTATTCTTCATTTAATTCCAACTGAAGTTCTCTTTTAATAAAAATTTAATTTAAAAATCAGTTAAAACGATATTAAAATATTAAAAAGTTACCTCAATAATTTTTTTCTGTGAATTCATACATTGAGAGGTCAAAAACCTATTTCAAAGTGCCGCTTTAAATTCACGCATATTCCTTAAATTGAAATGTTTAGTTTAGTATACTTAACTTTGATTGATAACAATTCAAGATAAGTAAATGGTGTGAATTCATAAAATAGAGATTTTCAAGTTTTTTATAAGGTGCGTGAAAAGAAAACGGTCTGTAATATGTTGTAAAATACAATAACAGGCAGCAAAACATTGTTACGCGTGATTAAGTCAATTTCGAACTTGCAATAATTCAATTTGTCCAACGCTATAATTCCCCCAGTTTTCATTTACTTGATGATGCATCGATTCTACAGTGCGGCGATAACACTCTTGGCTTATCGTGCCAACATGTCGATCTCTTTATTGCGTTTTTCGCAAGGCAACAGTGACATAACATTTTAATTAATAACATACATCAGTTAAAAATATTCTGAAGTTACTTGAGCACTACACAAATGAAAAAATCCATATTCTCACTTATCGCTAAATATAGACATTTGATCCTTATCTTATATTGACGATAGAGTGGACGCGGTCTTCATATTACCCCTTGAGCTACCATAGAATCCCGATAACTTAGGCTATCAAAATTAGGTCAAACTTGACGCCGGCTTGTAAAAGATATTTTTACGTAGAATATAAACATGCATATTTTTAGAAAATATAATATCTCTATTAAAGCAGAGAGTTTAAATAAAAAAAAATGCAAATATATACGTACACGATAATAAAAATAAATGGAATTAAAATAAATTAATTCTCTTTCCATCTCGCACTGAAGATGTTAAGCAAATATAATATAATTTGAGATCAAACGCTTTACACATTCAAAACTAAATGCAGTGAGATTATGGACCAAAGATATCTTCTTCGCCGGTCCGCAAAATCATAGAAACCATTTACGTTATTAATATTTTCACAGTCAACCCAAATTTCCCACGAAATCTAGATATTAAACGCGAGTATATTATGTGATATTAGACATCTTTTAGAAGGCATGCGGCTGTAATGGTCGACCGTTAAATGTCGGTATTACTGGCAGCATATTGTATCCCCGATGGACTTTCGCTTTAGCAAAGACGCGCTTACACTTTTTGCATCGGAAACTTCAAAAGCCATCTAAGTTATCCGCGTTATACCCAGTGCGCTTCTTAGGTACTTCCGCGCAACTTTGCCGGCGATGCTTATCAACGTCGAGATACCGTCCAACGTTTCCTGGAGACGGACAACTCGAACGTAAAGTTAGCGATATACAACCTCGGTGGGACAACACACAGGAGAGTCCTCCCATTCCGGTTACGCCCTTATGCCTTATAACGCTTCCATCTACTTATCGTCGCTCTCGCTTATCACATCTCTCCTATCATTTGCTTCGCGCGTTTCTTGACGTGCTTTTCAAATTCGACATCGAGCGGAGAGCAATGACGTGGATGAGTTTGGTTACCACCCGCTAGATCCCTCGAAACTCCTCCATCAATGTCGTCGGAATTCCGCCTCGCCGCTCTCGATTCTTTCGTTTCTTCCGCTCGACAGCATTTCAACGTCCAACTCCGAGAGATTTGTCGACTAAGATTTCTCCTTCGCTCCCTCTTTGCTCCGAACTGATTCGGTTTGATACCACCATTACGCTAATTGAAGCGCCACATCGTTCGACGTTGTTGTAGAACTAACGGCGAAACTTCGGAATTTTTGCGACTCTTGAACTGATGTCAGATAATAAGAAAGCGACCGTTTGCCGCGCGAGAAAGTACGATTGGAAAATGACAAGATCTGTGATATTATTTTGCGATAAAGTTCGTGTAATTATTTTTCCAATTTATATTAATGTTTTAGGAATTTATCATAATTATATCAAAATTTTGCTTCAACGTCCAATAATTAATCATTTTAAATTCCAAGTATTGAGGTCGACGATATTGATGCATCATCAAGTCGCAAATCCGCAAAGCTCGAATCGCGAATAAATTTCCCCTCAATTCCGGTTGGAAGACCATCTTCACATTTAGCACGTTCGTTCGACGAATGACAGTCCGATAGCTTCATTTGCCACTTTATGTGTCGAGTGTGTCGATCACATCCTAGATCATTTTATGCGTCTTCGATTTCCTCTCGATCTGTCGTTTGCTGTCGCGCTAATATTCGTCGCAAATGAAATCGATCAACTTTTTCGTCCGATAAATATGAAAAATACATCGCGGTAGTATGCTTACAGTTAATGTTAATGGAGAAACCCGATGAAGATGCTTAAGCAGGCGTGATATATTTGCCAATACGGACTGAGTGTGAACCAAATGCAGCCAATTATTTGTATTGGAAGCTTCGAATAATTCGATGGACAATAGACAACAAAAAAAATGACAGACACGTGAGAATCGTCGTACTGAAATTTGCGAGGGGTTAACAAGATTCTAACGAGATTCTGAAGAGGAAAAGTGAGCACGCTATCGTCAAACAATGAAAGAACATAATTTGCACATTTCATGAATACACACAAGTCTTGTTAAGGGAGAAATAGAAAAAAGAAAAAAGAAAGCGAGCTGACAGGCAGCGAAGTGCGGCTGAATGAAATGTGAGATGGAAACCTGATAAACACGCAACAAAAAGCGAAGGAAATTTAACAGTAGGAAACAGATAGGGTTGATACTAGTGGACCGAGAAAACGAAACTAGCTTGTATGTTGAAAACAAAGCCAACAAAAGAGAGGAAAGGAAGAGCCATAGATAAAGAAAATTGGATGAAATTGCTGTGGGAAGGCAATTACAGGTATCCTCGGAGAAATAAGAAGAACACGAACTGATATACAGAGCACTAGTGATAAAAGTGGAGAAAATCGATGGTGAGAGTATTTAGAAGCAGGAACGGAAACGTGCAGAAATCTCGGTGCGAAAAAGGAAAGTAAGAAAGAAAAAGGAAGATTCGGCAGAGGTTGATGCCGAGAGAGTAGAACGGATAGTGAAAATCTAGATAGATGAACTCGCGCGGCGGGAAACTTCGCGTGAAGAACAAAAAGAACAGAGAAGACACGCGAAGCTTAAGTGAAGGGTAACCGCAAGAAGAAAGAAATTTGGATGGCGGATGAGCGCCAGGCGGGAGATAGACTAATGTGCATTTTAGAGCCATCGCGCGCCCTTAATTATAACAAAGGATAAATGCACGCGCGCATGCTGAGAATATACCGGCCACATAATAAAATCCGTGCGAAGAGGGAAAACTTCCATGAAGTTTACTTTGCTTATCTTCGCGTTGTCAGCGATGGCTCGCCATCGTTCATGGGTGACCAGTTTCGAAGCAGCCGGCTTGCTCTGAAGCGCACGTGCTTCCGTCGGGATTGTGTTGCATGCTAAAGAGATACACGGAGGTGAATCCTCCTCGCGGTCGGATCGGCCACGAAGTGTTTGCGTAAACGATAAGCCTTCGATCATTCGCTCGTAGTGATCGTATCATAACGGTTTAATAAAAAAAAAAAAAAAAAGAAACCGCAACGGACACGCCGAGGACACGCAGATCGCTCGAATTCGACCACGTGCACTGTGTTCAGGAATAAATACTTGAAAAAAAAAGTAAGATTTTCGCAAAAAAAACTTAAGGAATTAAGATGACGCATTGTTGATGCGAAGCGTCTTTTTACTGCCGATCCGCGATTTGAAAAGAAACTATCGTTTTTCGTGTCATCGATCCAGCACCTTGCGATATACATATATGCATCGTAGTGTAGTGCGTTCTCTCGTTCCCGCCGATGCGCCGTGAATTTCGACAGAAGTGGCAGGAAGCGGAAGCGACACCGGAATCAAACGCGAAGTGCCGCCGCGCGATCTGCAGGTTTCGGAGCGCGAGGTGGTGATCATCCCCCGTTGTGGGTCACTCGGCTAGTGTCTTCCGCGACGCGGGGGGTTCGCGCCCTGGGGGACTCGGACGCCGCAACATGGGTTGCGAATTGAGCAAACTAGCCACTAGTAAATCGCGCAATCAAGCCGGAAACGATGGCTCGTCGCCGCCGCCGCCGCCGCCGGCCGCCACGGATCCTCGACTTCCGCTCACGGCCAGGCAAAAGTTTACGGTTATAGCTAGCTGGAAGGCGGTCTCCAGAGCACTGGAGCCCACAGGCATATACATGTTCATAAGGTAAGCCGTTGTTAACATTGTAAGCTTTTACGACTCGTCGGAGTGAACTCGCTACAGAGTCGAGCGATCGCGCGACTCTGACTCCTTCGATGATTGTATGTTCGCACGCAACAAACGAAAACGTGATATACGACTAATTTTTGCTCGCTACATTAGTTTTACAAAGGAAATAGATATGTGAATTTTTTTCTTATATATCCCTCACATTGACATTTTATTCATATTGATATAAATCACGTAATAGAGAGTTAATTGTAAATTTATGATTCAGTCTTTATATTGGTAAAACGTTAAAAACGACTTTATTCCGATACAATTTCTTAGCACCAAGGGTAAGGTCTATAATTATTGGAATATTTTTATACTTTTCACTCTTGTTTCACACATTATCGATCCTATTGCGTAGTCTTTACTTTAGCTAGAAAACTTTCCACGATGGGTATGAAATGTGATAGTAATCGTATTACAGATTAAAAGTCTCTGGTCCTAGCAATTTTTTGAACCGATTAAGATAACTGTTCTGATAAATGATATCTTAATGTAACTGAATGTATTGGATGAATGTATATAAAATATTATATCAATTTAAATTACTTTTTTACTTTATGTCATAAAATTAATGACAAGTCAAAAGGCAGAAAGGCAGAAATTGTTTATACACGGAGAAAATTTTATATCAAAAATTACTATGTATAGCATGAAGCCGCGGACTGAAAATTTTTACTAATATTTCACATATGAAAAACATAGTAAACATTTTTATAATTCCTTCATAGTCCGCAGCTACTGCCATACATAGTAATTTTTTATATAAAATTTTTTTCGTGTAGAGAAAAACCATTATTATTTCTTTTTAACAAACACCTTTTGAAACATTTTCTAATTTTAAAGCTACAAGATGATTTTTAATATATCGTATATATAAAAATTTTACTTATAGATTCTTTGATTATTTTTTAACCAATTTTTTAAATAAAAATTTGATTAAATTTTACATCTTTAAAATTTCTCAATATTTTAGCAACTGAAAGAAATTTAGTGAGATATTATTTGACGATCCAAAATCAAATAAGGATATCACAATAAAGAAAGTGCTTTTCGGGCTTGCGAGATAATCTTTATACGCATTCCAAGCATTGCCATCTGAAATTCGTGTGCTACGGAAACTTACACGAATGCCGTAGGGCTATTATAACTGGAATTTCAGCGCGACAATAAGCGATGTCTCCATTATAGAACATAATATTCTCATAATTTCGGCACGAACGACTCGCACACCGAGAGTCAATTTCTCTTGCGAGAGTCTTGCCGCTGATATCGAAGGGGGTGTTGTCAAATTCTGTTTCTATACAAAGACGACAGCCGCATAATTTTCCAGAGTTTCGACCGCGTCACGCGCCATTACATGATTGGCTAAGTGTTTAGGCTCTTCAAGGCCACCATCAACGTCAGACGCAACCCTGAGAAGGTGGATGTACTCGACGATCCTTGCGCCCCCTTCACGCCCGTTTTCATCGGCGTTCTTTTGCACAGAGGAAGCCTATCGGTGGATCGTAAACCGGGCGTCGTCCGTGTCATCGCTCGTGCATCGAGCTGAGGGATAATCTTCCTTCTGGAAACTATATTTTGATCGTACAAAGCTGTGCCTATGACATGCACGTGGAAGCACAGGTCTATCGAGACCACTGTAATTCAGGTCGTTTAACCCTTAAATATGTGAACTTTTACATTCCGCTTTCCGCCAGAATTACAACAGCGGAAAAAACTGGAGCAATTTTTTCGAACGAGATAGAAACGCTTGTAATCCTTTATTCAAACTTGATATTCTCTTCGGCGAATAAATTTCTAAGTCGGTTTTCATAAATATAGCAAATAATTTGATTAAAAAGCTTTTATAACTGACTGTTTTTTAAGCGCTCCGATGGAGCGTGTTTTGTATTGATGCTTTTCGATGCTTTTCTTTAAAGAAAAACAGATTTAGCTATATTGTGAAGATCTTTGCAAAAGATGCTCAATTCATGCCCGCAAGAATTTGTCGACATAATTAGTTCGCCAAGTGCTTACTGGAGACAAGGGACCTGTCCGCTAATTTCTACAGGATTTGGGAAGAGCCTAAAGTCGACGAGTCAGCATCGTGACAAGGGTCTTCTGCAATACTGTAGAAGGATGCTTTTGTAAAAGCAGTACTTTGTTACTATGAAATACGTAGGATTACATGTAAAAGCATCCTTTTACAATCTCTTAATCGTGAATCTGACAAGCTATATCAGTCACGATTCGGCGCAATCCTATTCCGGTTGACACGCTCAATCCAGTTTGCTCCGTAAACGAAATCCCGTGTTCGCTCGCCGATTTCCGAACGGAATCGGAAATGCTACTATATTGTCATGGGATTGCCGGTAAACGTTTTTTAACCTGTAGTTTACGTTTTTCGCCGCTCGATGTTCGATAAAATCGGGCTAACATTTCCCCTCAAGCGGACAAAATTTTCGAAATACCTTTTCCAAATTTTTGGCCGACCGAATGCGATTTTTAAACTTTCAGTAGTAATCATTTCGAAAAAATGTGTTAGTAAAATTAAAAAAGTCGATTAAAAATTCATATTTCATAAAACTGTATATTTTTTATTTCTAGAATTAAGTAATTTTGATATTATGTTTTTTTTTATTTTTATATTATTTTTTAATATTGCTATTTTTAGAAATAATTGACGTATACGAATATTATAATATCATATATGTACATCAGAAAAGTCTTTAATGCGATTACTGCGCGCAATCCACTCCGCGTTTTAATGATAAAATTATTGCATTCAAAACTTTAAGAATTTTAATTTTATAGAAAAAAATGTCCAATTTAGAGTTTTAACTCAAAAACAATTTCATACTCAATATCATATATGTATAAATAGAGATTACTAAATTTTAATTGTAGAAAATAATATTTACTTATAAAAATCTAAAAATTTATTATCTTACTAAATCCCAACTCTAACAACAAAATCGCGGGAAAAAGGCGCTTGGCTTAGAGAGGATTACAATTGTATTCCTCGTTACAATGCACCGACATCGCAATAGCGTCAACGAACTAAAATTCTCAGAAGTTTCCGATAAGCGCCACTCTACAGCGAGCTATAATCGAGATTCCAGAAGGCCTTTCGTTTTTAATTGAAGTATATGGCCGGGCAGCTGGGAACGACCGGTTCGTCGTTTACCTTCAACGGGCACAATCGAGCATCGATCCAATCTTAATACGCCGTAAATGAGATTATTCTCTCGTTCGAGGACGCCGTGCGTATATTAAAGTTCTTCAAATCAAAGATCCGTCGATGACTACGTGTGGCCCCTCGTTTCCCAACTCGAATATTGGATTGACAGCGATTAAGTCGGACAATCAGCGAGCATAACTCAGGCTGTCCGCTCCTATTCTCTTTTCATCCTCTTTTTCTATCAGACAAATTGACACCTCTGACCTCACCAACTTTTTGCATTTGTATGGCCTTTGTCAGAATTACGGTGTTATAGAAAATAAAATACGCTCTAATTTAGAAAATTGCAGTATTAAAGAAACACCAATTAGAACAATTAAAATTGTCCTTTAGTTTGACACTATGTTATCAATACTATGCTTAAAGTAATTCATAAATATGTGCCGCGTTTTCCTTTTTACTGAGTTATTCCATTATTTTGGGTGATAAACAATTTTTCAATATTTTTTGCTATAAGTATACGTAAGAAAAGAGAAATGAATGATGTAAAAAAAGTAGAAATACAATTATTGACTGTAAGTCTTAAAGTGCATTATTAAAAAAGTTGTGCTATTACGGCTAAAATAGATGTAAAAAAAAGTATCGAAGATATTACTTAAAGTTCAACAATAATTATTGTTATAATTCGTAAGTTAAAATTCACATTTGAGGGATTAATTTTTTACAAAGTTTTATTAAATCGACATATTCGCGCACGCTTTTAATTACAGAATGTCAGCATCACGACATATTTTGTTCAACAACTTTTGTTATCCAATAAACACGGAAAACTCATGAGAGGGCCGTAACAGAGGTGATGTATATGACAATAGTATAATTTAGGATGGTAACAATTAATAATGGAAAAGTAAGGAAGATCGTGTATAAAAAAAAGAACGAGTTTCAAACGTTCGATTTAACTGAACGATCGACTTTAATTTGCTTAAAACAATGGAAACTTGTGTGGAAACAGATAGCCTGGTAGCCGATTTAATTGCAATAATCCACAATCAAAATAAATTGCCGTCACACTTGGTTTGACAAGCAGAAGCAAGTGTATATGCAAATACAATACAATCTTTGCTACGTCTCGCTGCATCCAACCTCGCGACTGCACTAATGAAACTCAGGACAAAAGTTATAATAAGGATAAATTTGTATGCATTCTTGACATCTCGCTATTTATCTATAAATTGTTAGTATATAATAAGTAATAATTTGTTATAACGTACAAGCCTTTTAAGAATTGATAATAGAAAAAACTTTCCAAACAATTGATATTACTTAATAATAGTTTTCAATTTTCCATGTAATCAAAATAACTAAAGTTTTCGAGAGTGAAACAGAATATAGGATAACTAACACTTTTAAAATGATTTCAATATATCAAATAATTTAATTTGTTACGAATCTGATGAGAGAATTTTATTGTTATTTTATACCAAAGAGTCATAAATATAGATAAATTTACAAGTGCAACTTGAATGCAAAAATTTAGAAATACTGCAACAATTTTTTATATCTATTCTTTATAAAGGCGTGATGTACAAAATATACTTCTCATGCACATCATTCTATTGCAACAGAAAATTACGCGTTTTCAGTAAATTAGTCGTAAAAAGCTTCTGCATAAAAATTCTTTACATATTAAGTATTATATTATATATGTATGCGCTGACACTGAATTATTCAACGTAACTACACATGCATATTTTTAAACATTAACCACAAACACGTACACGCTAAGCACTGCTCGACTCCTCTCTACTATATACTATGTATTTTATTAGTATTTAATGCGGGACTCAAAGGAAACATTTATAATCCTGAGTGATATAGTAGGCTTGTTTACAAGCATAATAACTAAGTAGACACGTCAAATTAGGAATTTTCAAATATTAAATTGACAATTTTGATAGCAATATTAAATAAAATTATAAGTTTTTCTTTCATACGATTAATGCTTTCTAAATAAATATTCATTTTTTGCATATATTTTTTTAAAATTATATCTTTTCGTATCTTTTTTTAGAAAATGCAAGATTTTTATCTTTCTCACAATATATACCACAATGTTATTTTAAGATTCTTTCTAAAATTGATTTTTGAGTGACTAAATTTAGTTATTTTTATAAATTATTATTCGAAAAATTAAATAGAAAAGCCAACATATTCAAGTTACGTATATCTCGGTAATTTTCAATTGAAACAATATATGGATTCGTTAGGAATCATATATGAAGACTCGAAAGGAATAATATATATGATGAATTCCAAATTAGATTTATATGTTTCAATAAATTACGGATAAACAATCGATCTTATGTGTTTTTTTTTTGCTTTTCTTATCATATGATAGAGTCCGTTCTTTATTCCGTCTTTCTTTGTCTTGCTATTTCCTTCGGGAAACAAGAGATTTCCTGGTATTGGCGCACACTCTTGAGTAAAGGAAGCGAATCACGAAGCTGTTATAAAATTCATCCCAAGAATCAACTCAAAAAGTCTCATACAAATAACGACTTCCTATTTGTGCGCTGTTTACGAAATTGATATTTTTATTTTCTTTTTTTTTTTACTTTTATTACCATACATTCTATTATATGCATATTATTATTTATATACCTATATTTTGAAAAATAAATACTTTGTAAAATTATTTTTACAGCAAAATATGTATAATAATAAAAATAAATATTTAAACGTTGATTTAAACTCTGTTTCCTACAGTAATTTAAAAGAAATACTGAAAATTTTAGAAAGTTTAGGAAGTGACACACTGTGACATGCTGCACGTTTCCTCTCATTGTATTCTCTCTCTCTCTCTTATTGTGATTTATGTCTTTTATATCACCTAATGACCCATTTTTGTTTCTGCATTTCTATCACCAAAACGGAAATTCTCCGAGTCTATTCAGACAAGAATATTTTATCGCAATGTTTGACAGATTCTGCGGCAATCACGCGTGTTGGAACATCAGGACACTTTTATTGTTATTGATCAATGAGAAGAGAAAGACTGTCACACAAAGAAAGACCGAGTGCGTATGACAAGCGATGAAAGGAAACAATGGAACGAGATCAATGCTCCGGTTGCTTAAAATAGGAATAATGCAAAAAAGCTCGAGAACCCCTCGAAAGTTAGATGTCTTATCAAGATGAAAAAAATAACTAAATCTTGTTCAGTTATTTAATGCAACTTGCATAAATCTTCTCACATCAATATGTTTTATGAATTTGTTGAGAAATGCATAAATTACATAGGATTCCTTAATTAAATTAAATTAATTTCACTCAAATTTAATGTGGCAGTTATTAAACACAACTAAAATATATCATCTAGATATATATTATTATGTTTTATGTTAATTTTTTATTTCTATATTGAGGAGACAGACGCGCGCGCGCGCGCGCGCGCGATAACAGAATATCGTAGCGTAGCAAATTTGTTGGCCTGATATCTCAACTCAATCAGACACATAAATTCACTATGTGTACCACAAATATTATTTTTCTCTCTTTCGTCTTCATCGGAAGCATTTTCTGTGCTTTATGATAGCGTCGTTTTCTCTGTATTCCGTCTATTTGCTCGTGCGCAAATGGCGCGATTTGCGATAGCATGGAGCTTGCTAAGCGCAAAAAAAAATCTATTAGGACGAGCTTACGCAAAGACAATATTTTAACAGGAAAACAATTACTCTGTGGTTTTCTCTTTGGAGATAAAAAAATGAATAAGTTTATTCAGAGAAAATTATTTTTTTCGAATATTAAATTTATATAAAGTTTACCTCTCTTAGGGGGTTAAATTTCGATTAAATCAGACTATCGACAAATGTAATTTTCTTTAAATTATTTGTTTCTTTGTTAATCTTATCTTTTCCTATTTTCTACGGTTTTTTAAATAAAAATTTTATTGCAATTTTTACGTCTCATTTATAGTCTCATCCATATTGCGTATCATTTTTAATTATTTATGAAAAATTTTTGAAATGTTTTCTTCAATTTCAGGTTTATTAACTTTTGATAAACTTGATAAATGCAATAAATTAACGAAAAATCTAAATATTGTTCATCAAAGTACATTATTTTTTTTTTTTGTATTTTTTGTTATTCTCCTTTTTCTGTCGATAAAAGGATTTGAGATTAATAATGTCGTGTACTTGGAAATTGTATATACTATACTTTCGTTCCGTGAATTATTCGATTATTCAATATACGGGTCAGTCTCTTCATTTTGGTCTTCAAATTATATAAGTATAAGTAAATCCGATTGAATGTATTAAACGAAACGATCAAATAAATAAACTCGCAAACAAATATTCATAAAAATAAATTTTTTATGTCTGTTGAGATATGTTGGAAAACAAACGTGCATTAATCAAATTTCATTCTTTAATATGTTATTGCAGCTCTGCAAAATTTCAATAATTTAATAACTTCAATAGCTTTTTTACAATTTTGTGCAATATTATTCACACAAGCAGTCTGAAAATTAAATTTAACGGAATTAATTTTACAGAGATGTCACTATGTCACACCGGTTAGGAATTCGGTTTAATACAAACGGAATTTCATGCATGGAGTTATTTATTTGAAACTTCAAAACAAAGGAACATAAAGACTGCAAAATATTTGTCGGATCACATTTATTTACCATATCCATTGAAATTCCAATAAGCCAAATTCCTCGATGCAACAAAATATTTTACTTTGCGTTTGATTTGCTCTTTGTATATAAATTTACATATAAGAAATATGTGCGCGCTAATTAGTGGAACTGTGTAAGCTCACCGAAGTGCGTTCTAAAAGCACGCGCGAGCTCTTTCTGCCATTTCTCTCGACTAGTCAGCGAGCAATACATTTCCTGATATTGGCGTTTTCACAATATACGAAGTACAAACGCAAAGCCGAGTTAGCCAACGGTTGCACCGAAATGGTTCGACGTGAAAATGAAGTCAGGTTTTTCTCTGTTCAGAAAAATAGACCGCTTTGATGAATCAGAAATTTTCTTAAATTTATGACGAGAAAAGATTCCAAGAAAATAGTATTTATTTATCAATTCTATGTGCTCATCAATAAAATATATGACAATTTAAACCTAGCTTTACTCTCGCCCTTCTTCCAATATTAGAATATAATTTTCAAGAAATAAGTAAGAAACCTAAAACAATTGCTATAATTGTTTATTCTAAGAAATATATATTAATAATAACAAAGGAAAAATTTTTCGAAGTGTTTCTTTTTCTTAGTTTTCACTCAAAGTAAGCATTTTAAATTAATCTTTCATTTCAAGAACAAATTATACCAAACTTACTCCAGTAAATAACGTGGAATTAAATCCTTGCTGAAGGTACGATCTGAATTACGGTCGATTTAAGTTATATTCAGGCAAATGAAGTTCTTTTTGCTCTTACGATCTAAGCTTTTAATTCCAGGACAATGTAAACGATTTAAATTTAATTTCCACGAAATCAGTCGTAACGCTCGCTTCTACGTAATCAATATAAAAGGACACATTCCAATCTATTTAATATTTCAGTTCACAATATTGCTGAAATCGACAAGTGTAATCATACCGGATATTGTGTTACGTTATCGACATGCAATCGCAATAAATAACTTCATATTTGTAACAATTTAATATTTGCCATGAACGATGTAATTTCTATTTCTATTGAATTTTGCGAGTTGCAGAGACGTGATATATATCGATATGTGATTAATGGATACAACCAATATGACTTCAGAACAACACACATTGCGGAAATATTAACAAAAGTGAAATATAATATCATTTAGGTAAATGAATTTTAATTCAAATTCTGTTGATTTATTATCGTTATTTAGAAAATTAAAAACGGTATCTTTTTTTGGTATCTTTTTATTTTTTATTAATAGTCTTTTTTCAGACCTGACACATGAATATTTAATCAAACTAATGCACTTTTTAATAAAATGTGAAGAAAAAATCTAAACATTTCATACATTTAATCTGCAAATTTATAAATCTATAAATGTTGGCTTTTAGAATTTTATATAGTTAATTTTGGAGCAGCTTAATTCAGTATTTCTTTAATATTGTTCATTTTCTTCGAAAATTAATTTATATTTATTGTCTGAAATCTATCAATAAAAGATCTATTTCGCAATATGTGATAAGAGATAGTCTATGTACGTTCAGTTCATTCAATTCCGTATTAACAGCGATGTGATAGTACACCCAAAATCACAATTTGACATTCAAAAGGAATAATTGAGTACAACTCTATGATTTCAATAAATTTCCACAGCAAATATATCTATCAAGTGTATACATGACAGGAAATAATAACCGCATTATAATTCAATAACACATTATCGTATTCAATCTTTTATCTCATTAAAACAAAATTATATTTAAAATATGCAACATGTAACAAAAAAAATAAATAAATATGAAAATGTACAAAAGTGTACATTGTATTATTTTATCAATTTTAAAAATAATATCAATTATTTGATTGTTATATTATTATAATATTAATTGCTATTATATTATTTGCTAATAACATGTTTGAACGTATTACCCCATGAAAATCATAGCTTTTAAATCAAATCATTATCTAGTATGCTATTCATGCATCTTCATAAATTAACGCAAATCGCATAGAAAAGATTGTTAAATTCGATTTTCGTTTTACTTTTCAGTAGAATAAATGTCTGAATTTGAAAAATGATCCGAATAAGAAATTTAAATTACGCCAGCACCGCCGAATGGCTCGCCATTACAAAATACTTTCGCGAAGTATTATTTTACTCAATAATACAACAATTATGTAGAGTTATAATAATACAATTGTTATAAAAATATGATTGTCATCAAATGATAGTTATTTTGAGAAAAATTGAGGATTTTTAATGGTAACAATATTGAAATATTAAAGATAGCAAAGTTTGGGCGGATTAAAGTAGTAACTGTTAACGACAACGAGCTTGTGAAATACGCAAATGTAGCACATGTGAACGAAAACGAACATCGCAAAGGGTCCTGCGATCTGATGGCTGCACGTGTCCGCCCTTACAAAACCTATCCCAGAAATTACGTCGTCGACACATGGCACGGGAAAGATATCTCGTGAGAAGAACACCGTCATTGGGGAATGGCAAAAACGAGAGCGGGGTACGATTTTCAGTGGAGCGAAACCTCAGGGGAATGGCGGCGACGAAAATACAAATAATTAAACGAGAATACTCAGACAAAGGTAATCTAATAGCGTAATTGCCTACGTCTAATGCTGGCGTGCAGATTATGCGCGTATTCGTAATTCGTGATTTGTATGTAATTCGTGATTCGCGATTCGTATGTAATTCGCGAATAGTGTGGAGAGAAAATTCGTAAAATTCACATTCGTGATTCATCATTCGCGCTGATTCCTCAGCGGAACGGTTTTTCCACGAAATCAAAGAGCGCGAATTATAACGAATCAACTCATTCGTATTGATTCATATGTAGCGCTACACTATGCGCAATAATTCGTAGTTATCTTCGTGCTCATGCATGTGATTGCTAGATTAGGTACTTCGAAAGATGCAAGAAAGAGAATCAATACAATGACGAATCACGAATCGGAAATGATTAACTACGAATCGCGAATAGTGTGGCAAATCCATACTACTGAACAAAGTTTCGTGAATTGCTACGAATCGCGAATCACGAATCACGAATTACGAATACGTGCATAATTTGGCGCCAGCATAATATTGGTCCTCTGTTGGAAACACATAAAAAATACCAGCCTATAACCAGCCTATAACCAGCCTATAATTGCATAGTTGCATAAAATGCAACAATGTCGCAATCGAGACAATGGATGATTATGATAAATTAATCAATTGTGTTGCGTAAAATATCAACAGTTGTTTTTTTATTTCATAAATAATTGAGATTATAGGATAAATATATGCGTAGGATGGATGATTTTCAAATAATGAATTTCACGTATAGATAGATTGCAAGATATAGCAGTGATTGCACTCGAATAAGATTAATCTGGGAATTCCGTTCTGTCCCAATATTGGTGAGTTTGCTATCTCCTGTTACATGCATTCCACGCGTACGTATGCGTGCCTTACGCGTAATTTGCATCCAATGTATAGATGCGTGGAATAGTAAGTACATATCCTATAAAACAAGATGGTAATATTGATCAAAATTTCTGTATTACTACTAAACCGATAAATCCTGCTTACTGAAAATAATTTTCATCAGTTTTTGATATTACATTAAAATTTTTGTATTTCCATAGTCTACTTTTTCTGTAAAAGCGCTTCTGAAGCGCTTTTTATTGATGTAGAAAAATGATTTGTGAAAATTTAATTTTATAATCCAACCAAATGTTAAATTCCATGTATTTTGTGCATTTCAGAAATTATTCTAAAACTTGAATGTATTTGTTGTAATATGAAAAAAGCTATAAAAATCGAATATTGTATAAATATGTATTAAAATTTTAAAAAATATTTCGATTTTGGAATTATTATACATTGCGTCATTAAATTAGAATTTTATATGTGTTCTACAGAGAATTACTTGTAAATTTTTAGAATATTTCTTTTCTGTTTTTCTGTTTTTAAGCGTTTCAACGTTCAGAACTTGAGACATTTTATTTTATAATATCGCTAACGTTGTATTAATTTTCGCCGTACATTATATAAAAGACTACAAATTACTTTTTCTCAAGCCGAGCACGTATATTCACTCACTCTATAAATTTATGCGTATGCGTGCATATATATATACGCGCTCATCGATTCCCGTCGGGCATCCAGCTTTAAGGTAACTTAATTAAGCTCGGTCTAGCTATACATGACATCCTCAACAGCTAGGAGGGTGAGAGAGAGAGAGAGAGAGAGAAAGAGAGAGAGAAAGAGAGAGAGAGAGAGAGAGAGAGAGAGAGAGAGAGAGAGAGAGAGAGAGAGAGAGAGAGAGAGAGAGAGAGAGAGAGAGAGAGAGAGAGAGAGAGAGAGAGAGAGAGAGAGAGAGAGAGAGAGAGAGAGAGAGAGAGAGAGAGAGAGAGAGAGAGAGAGAGAGAGAGAGAGAGAGAGAGAGAGAGAGAGAGAGAGAGAGAGAGAGAGAGAGAGAGAGAGAGAGAGAGAGAGAGAGAGAGAGAGAGAGAGAGAGAGAGAGAGAGAGAGAGAGAGAGAGAGAGAGAGAGAGAGAGAGAGAGAGAGAGAGAGAGAGAGAGAGAGAGAGAGAGAGAGAGAGAGAGAGAGAGAGAGAGAGAGAGAGAGAGAGAGAGAGAGAGAGAGAGAGAGAGAGAGAGAGAGAGAGAGAGAGAGAGAGAGAGAGAGAGAGAGAGAGAGAGAGAGAGAGAGAGAGAGAGAGAGAGAGAGAGAGAGAGAGAGAGAGAGAGAGAGAGAGAGAGAGAGAGAGAGAGAGAGCGGAACCGGAGCAGAGGCCTTTGGTCCAGCGGCAGCCTCGGAAATCAATAAACGACTACAAGCGTGTAATATCGACGCGACGCGTCGATCGCATTTTTTAAACGGCAAATTTATACATCAAATTCATTCATGGATATTGCATGTCATTTATATAGCCGTCGTTTTTTGCGCGGAATAAAATGTTTATATAAAGTGGCGTATAATTGACTGTATTCAGTGCAAATAAAGGCTCTGCAATAAAACATTCCATAATAAATTTTTATTTGCACGAATTCTCCGATGTCATATCACGAACTAATGAAAAAATATCAATATTCTCTGTAAAAAAATGTATAACATTCTACAGAAAATATAAAGAAACATTTTTTGTGTTAAAGACAAAATATTTTTATCAATAATGCACTTTTTATATATTCTAGACAGAATGCAATTATTGCGTATAGTTATTGCAATTTTAATACATGATGATATTATGTAATATAAGCAATGGTAAAATAAACACACACAAAATTAGTGAAACCCTGTAATATGTATATTTGTCGGAAATGTAGCAAACTTAGCAAATTGATGTAGCAAAATTAAAGACTTTATTTCTGTAGAATGTAATGATTAGTTTATCATCATAGTTACTAGAAAATGTTGATACTCTATTTCTTTCTTCATAAGATTAGATAGATTAAACTGATTCGAGATAAATGAGACGTTAATAAAAAAAATCCTGGATAGCAAGCAGACGCTCTATGTGAAAACATCAGAAATGATTGATTAATACTCAATATTTATGATGAACGTGAAGCATCGAATCGATATCTTCGCGATTGAACGTGGGTGAATAGATATTATATTGCATACATTTTCACTGAAACATTAACGAAATTATTTCAATGTTTTTACTTTACAACAACGGAAAATTATTGATAAAAATGAATATTTTTATGTGAAAAACAATTGTGATGTAGAATATTAAAAATGTTAACTTTGATGCTCATGCAAAAATAAACAGCGTTCTCGAGTAAAAGCAAGCTTTGTGTTTTAGCGTATATATGCATGAAAAAATCATATCATAGAAGAATGTCGTTACTTTCTGTAGTTAGATATCACGCAACAAGATAATAGTACAATGCGCAGGCAGACCGCTCTTAAATATTTATATATGAATCGTGATCACTACGGTTCCAAGTTGAGAGTTACTTTTGCCTAAATGTATAATACAAGCTAAATTAACAGAGAAATGCATTGCAAAATTAGACTTGACATAATTTTTCACGTTAAATATCTGTTTCGATATTTATAACTCTTTATTCAAATATCACTTGTCTAAGTATCAGATATCTTTAAAGTGCTGCCATATTATTATAATAAAAGACCTAACATGACCTAAAGACCTAAAATCAATCTTCGCCTAGATGTAATTGAAAAAAATTGCTATAAACAAAAATATAAAATAACTCTTGGGTTATTTTGTCTATTTTTAATAACATTTTTTGGTGTTTTAATAAACAGACAAACATATATTAACACTGAAAATAAATTTACTGTCCAATTTTTAGAAAAATTTTTTTGACAATAAAATCTCTTCTTTTGATAAATCACATCTTTTGAACCTGTTTACGTACTGCAATCTGAATATTATTATCAAGCTGGTAAATATGTTAACATATAAATGATGGGATTTGAATTATGCATGCAGTCGGATTACGAATCGGTTTAGCCTGTCGTTGTGGTAAAGCAGAGGATCCTTCGGAAAAAAAGAAGGTTAGGCACGTTTCACCGATTCTTTTGGGGTGGTCGTCAGAGAAACTAGAACACGTACCGCTCTTAAAGAGAATGGATCATATCCGCCGAGCTGGCAACGGCCAAGTTAGAAGTTGCGCATATTAATAGTTTTGCGATGAGTGAAACTATTAGAAAAAAAAAAAAACGATTTATCTATGTTGTACTGTGTCCTTAATTAAATTTGTGTTTTGAAATCCTGCTGCCAACGAGTTAAAGTTGCAATACATAACTGTTCTTTTTGGTTTTTTTCGTAAATAATTAAATTTACGTACAAAAATTGTACGATGTTAAGAAAAAAATATGCAAAAAACAACATACTGTTACATTTTTCCTAAAAATATATATTTTTTTGGTAAAAATAAAATTTAAAAAATATATATTTTATTTTAGAAACTACAACAGAGAGAGAGGCACCCCTGAAGCTGTACATTGAATTCCCATTAAATAAACTAAAGATAATATATGATATTTCTCTCGCGTCAAAGGTGTTATGATACTAAATATTTATCTTTTAATAACATAATTCAAAATAATTAAAGCTGCTAATTGTCCGCGCGATATTGCGAATTTGATGTTTATTTACCCGATTTAATATCATTGCTGGCTGTTGTACAGTTTGGAAAATTATATCTTGTTAGATCAAAAGTGTGGTTTATTCTTTTCAGTATCGGAAGCATTCTGATGATAAATATTTGTTTATTCATAACATACACTGAGAAAAATGGTTTTATTATATTAACAAAATTCTTCTGGTTGACCGTATTTTAGTCGAACAAAACAGAATTTCTGGTTATCGTCACAAAATTTTACACCTTATATCAACATCGTTTGGTTAACTTTACTATAAGGATTTGAATAAGTGTTTTCTTGTTGGATCTACAAAACTTCTTGTTATATTTACATAAATCGCAGCGCTCTGCAACAGTTTCGTCATTACTCACTAAACGGTTGATCAACTGTTCGCCGCATTCATTTGTTACACTGCTACTGCGCCCTCGCTACTCGCGGCGTGTATCGCGCGCATCAAGAGACACGGTAGTGTCTCCAGTGTTGCGATATGGGACCGGTTGTATGCGCATGTGCGGCAATACGGCGTCAGTACAGTGTCTCATACAAATTAAACAAGGCACCGTTACCCCGCTACATTAAAAATATTTCTAAATTTTTTGAAATTGATTGAAATTTTTTACGTCTTGGTTTTTTAGCTGCTGGCTCCGTAGATTCCATGCTTGTAAATAAATAAATCTTACCTTATTTGTAGTCACCAGACCTTCTCATGTCAAAACGTCCCGCCATACAGTCAACACATAACATATAACGGCACTGGATCTCCATCACCGCACATGCGCAGAGCCGCACATGCGCATACAACCGGTCCCATATCGCAACACTGAGTGTCTCGCGCCAAGTTCACGCGCAGCGCAAAACCGACCGTGTATCTTTTTTTTTTTATTTTACGCGAGCCCGAAAGTTGAGACAAGCCGAGATTATCGGATCTCAATAACGGCTGGGCCGATTGAGTTGATAATAGGCTCAATCGATAGCGCATACCCAAATTATATAAGAAAAGTATGCTTGTTTTTACTGTAGGTGCTGTAGAAAAAAAGTTATAATAGTCCAAAGTCGAAATGTCTATAAAATAATACGATAAAAATGTCCAGCTAAAATGTCCTGCTAAAATGTCCAGTTTCCGATTTCTGACGTTAGGTGCGCTGATGGCGCTGAGAAGCCGCGCTGCGTGCGCTTACGATTTGACATTTTTACATAACCTTTCAGATCAGAAAGTGTTATAAAAAAGTAATAATAGTGAATTCGGTCTAACAAATTTAGTCACTCGCACTACATTGTTCTGTTACTTTGGTGCACACTCAAGAATGCTTATCAATCTAGAGCAGTATAGTGCGAGTGACCAAATTTGTTAGAAATTCGTATTAAATGAAATAAGTGATATGTTGGTGAATGTGAATGCCTTAGTAAGTATCTACTACACCTTTGAAAATTTTTTATTTTGCAGGTTATTCATACATGATTCGAGACTTTAGAGGATGATTTGTCTAAAATAAATAAAATTGAATAGCTCAAAGTTTAATATTTCTGTTCTGAGTATCCTAGATTAGTTTCAACAATATTTGTAATTTTCAGTCAATTTTATATTTTAAAAAATATAGCATAAGTCGTCTTCTGTAGTTAACGCTATGATTGACAACAAAATTATCCACATCACAGTGTGGGCAGAGAATTAAGTGTAAAAAAATGTTTATATCATATTTTAGGTATATTATTGAATTTTATTTATCCATAGAAAAAAGATTATAAACATAAACTAAACAAAAAATCTTGTAAAACACAAAATGAAATTGACTGGAAATGATAAATATTGTTAGAACTAATTTAGTATATACATAGAACAGAAATATTGAACCTTGATAATTAATTTTATTTATTTTAGACAAATCATACACTAAAGTCTTGAAACATGTGCTGTTTAATAGAATGCTATATCTAATAATTAACGATACTTCATTACTTAACGACGTACACAACTTCTAATTGTAATATCAGTAACGAACGATAATGATATAGCATATTACAAACGTACGATTTAATGAAGGGAAAATCTTTTACCTTTAAAATATAATACAATTATAATAATATATGCAATTATAAACATAATGCAATTATAAACATAATGCAATTATAAACATAATGCAATTATAGCAAATACAGCTATATAATTTAAATGACTCGTTGATATAATTTCAACTATATCTTTTGCTATTATCGATATCAACGAATCGTTACGATAAATTTCTCGATTAAGTAATCAGCGATTACGATCATTATCGATAAAATAAGTATGTTTTTTTTTCCACCAGATAACATCAATAACTAAAGAATGCATGATTAATTATGTTTAGAAAACAGATTAATACTAAAATTAATAAACAGATAAATAAGCTATAATATTTCATTCTGTTTATTATATCAATGAAAAGAGGTTTGCTCTCTATCAATTTTTGACTACGTTCTTGCGTGGTCTTGCGAAATTTTTAACTAGAAAAAAACGCCTCAATTTTTGATAGACGAGAAATTATCGGAAAAGCGGACGAAAGGTAATATCTCGAATGGGTAAAAGAAAATTATTAAGCGTACAGTAAGCGCACGCAATCGAACGGGTCGCGAGAGTGCTTAACGACGCGTTACATAAACGGAAAGCTAGTACACGAGCGGAAACTCGAGGTCTCTTAATACTTTCAAAAAAATTGTTGTATATGTATATTAAATAAAAAAAACTGTCGTATATATATTATTAAAAAAAAAGAAATAATATCTATCAAAAAATTACCTTTTTTAAAAAAAGGTAAAAAAAAGGCGCCAAGTACACGCTCTTATCACAACTAAAACAAAACAGTATTGTTTTACTTTTCAAAAAAATTGTTGTATATATTAAACCTTTCAAAAAAACCTGTCGTATAGGTATATTAAAATTTTCAAAAAAAGCTATTCTATATACTTCTTACAAAAAAATGTGGTATCAGGAAATGGCACCAAGTGGGACTAAAGAACTATGAAAAAACTTGAACACTATTTCTATAAAACTCTTGTACATAAAGCTCTCGTATATATAATTAATTATATTATATACTATATTTTATCATATTTTACATGTACTATACTATATATACTATATATATTATTAGATATACTATATATATTATAAAAAAATTTTTTAAATATTTAAAAAATTAAAATATTTATTAAAAAACGCAAAAAAACTTGGCGCTGCTACAGTAAACTACATGTTAATTTCATTACTTTGAGGTGTAGCAGCGCCAAGTTTTTTTGCGTTTTTTAATAAATATTTTAATTTTTTAAATATTTAAAAAATTTTTTTATAATATATATAGTATATCTAATAATATATATAGTATATATAGTATAGTACATGTAAAATATGATAAAATATAGTATATAATATAATTAATTATATATACGAGAGCTTTATGTACAAGAGTTTTATAGAAATAGTGTTCAAGTTTTTTCATAGTTCTTTAGTCCCACTTGGTGCCATTTCCTGATACCACATTTTTTTGTAAGAAGTATATAGAATAGCTTTTTTTGAAAATTTTAATATACCTATACGACAGGTTTTTTTGAAAGGTTAGATCTTTCGCGAAGCAATGGCGTTAAGCAGTCGGAACAGTTTCAACTGAGCTCGCTAAAGTTTTACGTCGCGTCGTGGAATCCATTACGGAATATTAGTTAGGCCGATGGCAGAGAACGAGAAGTAAGCACTTATGTCTGTCGTAGACGTCTGTCGTGGACGTATAGGTAAGGCAGAGAAAAACGTAAGTCGTGAAAGGTTATTGGATATGTGTGGAAACGACTACGACATACATAAGTTTTTACGTCTCGGTCTCTGCCATTAGCCTTACATCCGAAAAGTTTTATGATCACGTGTGTTTTTTTTTTTTTTAATGAAATATATGTACTAGGTGCGCAATTAAGTTTCCGGGTTTTTTTTTATCAATGCAAAATGGAAAATTTCAAGAGAAATACAAAAAACGGTTTATTCAAAGTATCGTCCCTCGCTAGCTACACATTTTTGCCATCTCTCTGGCAATACATGAATACCGCGACGATAAAACGACGCGTCTTTGCATCGAAACCATTTATCCAATCAGTTTTGCACTTCTTCGAAATTGGCCAAGTGTAGCCCAGCTAAGCCATGTGCCATCGACCGGAACAAGTGATAATTGGAAGGGGCCAGGTCTGGTGAATACAGCGGGTGCGGTAGCAGATCCCATTTCAGCGTTTTGATGGTGTCCTGGACGATGGAAGTGCGATGGCACGGAACGTTGTCGTGCTGCAATATCACTCGTTCGTGTCTCGTGTCCCATTCTGGCCGTTTTTCGAGCAATGCATGGTTCAAATTTATCAGTTGTTGTTGTCTTGTGTTTGCGTATCATTTTCATCCAATAACGCTTGCAGATCGGCGTCCTCAAATGTTTTTGGTCTTCCGGAGCGCTCCTTGTCCTCAGTGTCGAAATCGCCATTTCTAAAGCGTTTAAACCAATCTTCACAAGTAGTTTTCGATTGTGCATGTTCGCCGTAGGCTTTCTCAAGCAAACGGCGTGCTTCAGCTGCATTTTCTTTCAAGTTGAAGCAGAAAAGCAAAGCTTCCCGCAAATGCTGTTTATTTGGCACAAAACTCGACATCTTTATTGTTAGAAAAAATATTTTTGCGTTGCAATATGTGTTGGTATTATGACTGGTTATTGTTGACAGATGTCCAAGTTAATAAAAAAACACAACTTTAGACATGTATATCGACTACATGTATCGTTAGCGCCATTCATGTGTGAAACCCGGAAACTTAGTTGCGCACCTAGTATACCAGTGATGTAATGTTTCCTACCGGGCTCGGGAGCCGGGAGCCCGGTAGGAAACATCACATCACTGAGTATACTTTAAACCAAAATATATTGTTAGTATTTTACAAAAACCACACCTATCCGAACTTGTTTTTTAACTACAAAGTTGTGTTAACCTAACAAAACGATATAGTAAAGTTAACAAGAAATTCTGGTAGAGTTTTGTAAATCTAACAACACCATGTGGTAAGGTTTACAAGAAATTCTGGTAGAGTTTTGTAAATCTAACAACACGATGTAGTAAGGTTTACAAGAAATTCTGATAGATTTAAACAGGATGAAATTTAACAGAATCTTCTGGTAATTCCAACAACAAATTTGTTTCGTCCATTTTTGAACAAACGTACTAGTAGAATCAACCAGAATTTCTTATAATACAACAAAACTTTTTTTCCAGTGATATAATTCGAGATAATTAGAATAAAATATTTGATATCGATGCTGATATATCAAGATAGATCTAATATTTATTATAATCATATGTATTTACGCACAAAATAACTTAACGATAAAATATGAAATTACAATCATCGCGGTTTAATTGAAATCTATGCATCTGCAAATAACGCGTATTAAAGCTTTATGTTTCATAATCTGTGTTTTTTTTTAAGGAGTTCTGTCAAGCGCGATTTATTATTCTTTATAACGATCCTGAAGCCGGGCTTTTCTCGGCGTAATTAGAAAATGATTAACCACGTTTAAACGCGGGCTTACCTTAAATAAAATACGACGCATAACTTTCATCGTGTGCCGCTCAAACGCGTTACTGTGGTAATATCCGGTTACAGACGCGTTCAATTCGCGCGCTTTGCGAAGACTTCCACTCGAGTTAAATTAATTTACTATATTCGACACTGACGACGATCAATATTAAAACGAAGTTACATGTCGATATTTCAAATTTCTTTTATCTTATGTAAATTAATATTTCTATATGTTCTTTTCTATATATGTATATTCCCTTCTATCACATAAAACTGTTTTGTTCTATTTTTCCATCTATCATTTAGTAAACTAAGAGAAAAATCATATAAATTTTCTTGTTGTAAAAATCGAGCCGATTGCAACTACGGTCAATATTCGACGCGATGTTAACAATTATTCGTTGCTATATCGATCTTTAATCGCGTAAATATATTTAATCGTAAATATATTTAATCGATCCTATCGTTGTCTTTTATTGGATTATAGGAGCAGTGCTGTGGGAGAACCACGCGCGCGCCGAATCTGGGAATATCGTTGTTTCGTCGGTTTAAGCACTTTCCACGAGAAGCGATATGGATTTCCGATACGAAACTTTTCTATCCGTTCCCAGACGAATAGAAAAGAACCCGCCAAATTTACCGACCATACACTGCCATCGCGTTTATTGCTATCGGCCACACATTTAAAAATATTTTATGCCCCGGGTCAATACGCGTGCCCGTTCAACCCCCTTCAGTCACGTCGATCCCATTTGCATCGCAGTAACTTGTATGCAAATTTGCTTTTATGCGCTCTTTAACCCTTGCCTTCGGTCTAAAACCGCGTGTTTTTAGTCCACGTTCTCATTAAAGCTCAAAAATATAATTTTCCACATTTTTCGCTCGGATAACGGAGATAATAATTATTAAAATTCGCTTTCTTGTTCTATCTTTAAAAATATTTCGATATAGGAAAATAATATTACAGAGAGAAAACTGGAAAAGAGAAATATCTTCAGACCTGCCTTTACGACCAAGAGAAAAGAATTTCTTTATACATAAAAATGATATCGAAAAAATTAATAAAAGATAAAAAAAATTTAACTCTAATAAAAAGTAAAAACATTTCATAGGTAAAATTAATATGAAATTTACTGTTGTGAATTCATTGTCGCCATAAAGAAATTCAATTCAAATTGATCGCTGTTCAATCAATCGAAGATTGGCTGATTGGTCGTTATTGCTATATACACATGTAATAACACGTTAGAAAATGACAGCTTGTTAAAACATTAGCCATATGCAACTCGTTGGGATTTCTATATTTAATCGTAACTAACCATCCTACGAAGATTTATGAAGCATGTCCTCGAAACGTGGACAACGATAACAAATCGCGATAACAGCAGGCACTCGATTGCATGTATTGCGAATGATTCAACCGTCATGTATAATTACTATGCAACATATGTTGCTTTGTTGATATTGCTTAATATTCAAAATATATATCAAAATCAGGTAATTTATTATTTAATCTTAATTTTCAGTAATTTATGATAAATAAAAATACTGCATAAATATAATATCTAATAATCGAAAAGTAAAAAAAAATTAAGCAAACAATTAGTTTTTTAAAATAATTGTGCTTATTATAAAAATTAATTTTTAAATAATAATTAGTGCTTGTGATGTGTAAATGAAGTACATATACTACAAATAATTAAAGAAAATGTCTTCTTCTAGCCAAAATACATCTTTTATGGAAATTTCCACTTGTCACTTTTATTGTGTATTATTAGTAATTAAAACATGACTGTGCAAGATTGGAGCACATTTAATATTAAATTTAATAGTACATATAAAAAATGAAACCGCGTATATGTCCCTCGAGACGTATTTTTCATGTAAATTTGCTTCTGACGCGCGAAGGAAAAATGCATTATTTATCTATACGTTCGTGAATGATGTCCTCCGGGGGTGTTTTGTATATACTTGAATTTCGCGAAGCTCTCAAAATTGCGACCTTGCGCGTCCCGTTCCATCCTACTTCTTCGCGGACATTTATCCCTCGAAATAGAATAAGGCTCGGTGTCGTAGCCGGCAGCATAACGAGTTTGCACGCCGTGGAAAATCATGGTAGATGTCACGCGAAATATCGTTTTCCTACAGGAAAAGTAATTTATGTGGATGCGACGGAAATGCAAAACCATACGCGTGGAAAAGAATAATTTCGGTGCAATATTGCCAATCTAAATATTGACATTTTCGTATCATTTTTTCTGATTTGACATTTTTTCTCAATTATTAGAGGTGACATTAATTTCACGATTCTGGAACACACGAATTAATTTTGCATATTTTTGTGAAGAATGTGTGAAGAATTTTATAATACTTATATTGAATTGCAATGCACAATTATTAACTGCCAGCATTATCGAAGATAAAATAATGCAGTTTATATTTTCTCTCTGGCACGCACATTTTTCTTTAGATAGATTGCAGCAAGATTGGAATGCGTCGTTGTACAAAGGTATTTCATGAATGGCTGAGGGCAATCTTCCATCCGCGGAAATAAAAACATTTTTGTTGAACTGCTATAACGAAGCACACGAACTCGTTATCTCGATGAACACAAAACTCACGAAAAAAAAATTTGGCACTCTTTGCCGTAGAAATTACGAGGACCAATAGAAAAATTGTAAAAAAAAAAGTTCACGATCGATTATTATAACTTATGCGTATTAATTTAATATTTTAATATTTTAGCGTATTCCAGCAAGCATTAACATATTTCGAATTTCTTTGTATTAAATAAAATCGATAATTGTATTTCTATATGTATTAAATATTCATATAATGTATATCGTCATATGAAAAAGAAAAAAATAAATATCCTATATGCTCGAGGAATCAAACAGATAAAGACTGAAACAGTTTGCATATCTTTTTTTTTTAGAAATCGATACCTTTCCTCGTAGATCCCGATATTAGATAACGTGAAGCTTAAAATTCAAGAGATGTCATTCGATTTTGTCTCTAGGGTCGTTTTTCAATCAGTGAAAAATAAAAAGTATTGTGAAGGCTCGCAGAATTTATCAGATATTTTAAAGGAATTGGAGAATGAATTTTTATACACGAGATTGAAACGTCAAACGGGACTTGTCAAATGCGTTTAGAAAGTATTGGAGCGGAAAAAATCTATTTGGTTCTCTAGAGAGTTTGAATCTTATGGTTTCTTATAATATAGACAAAGTCAATGTTGATAAAAAATATTCAGTACTTTAAAATCCAAAAATTCCTTGCTTCAATTTCTCGCATCTTTTGAACCTTTGAACGAAAATTCTTCACTTTTTCAATTCCTATTTTTTCCAAGAGTCAGAAAAATTGATTTGCTGTTTTATCTTTAACAAGCATTTGCGCATTTTAAACTAAAATAAATTAATAATATTTTCCTAAGTTTTATTATTTAATCACGCCTTCTTTGAATTTCTATTATAGCGTATAAATTAGATTAAGATATTCTTAACTTTTTAAATTCTTTTAATGTCCTGCATTATACCTATTATATGTTTCTAGGTTGTTCGAGGAGAACGCAGAATTGTTAAACATGTTCACGAAATTCCGGGAGCTGAAAACGAAAGAACAACAATCAACGAGCATGGAATTGGCCGAACACGCGAAAACGGTCATGTCCACTCTTGACGAAGGGATCAAGAGTCTAGACGATATGGACGCGTTCCTGACGTATCTACACGAGGTCGGGGCCTCCCACACAAAGATCCCCGGCTTCAACCGGCAATACTTTTGGGTAAGCCTGTCTAAAAAAGAAGAGTGCTAGCTGCCTTTACCCTGTAATATTATACGATAAATATATAGGTACAGTAAATGTCATAAACAAACGATAAACGTGTCCCAGTATCGACCATTAACTAAGGGAGAAAAAGGACAATTGTAATAACAGAGGAGAAAATAGGACAATGTGTCCAACTGTAGAATTACCAGGCAACGCTGAAGTTTTCCGATATGAAGACATGTATACAAACTGCGCAAACTGAGACATGAATCAGACATAATGAAGATAAGAAATTATTTTAAACTTTTTTATGTATGATGATTGAATGATTCATCAAGATGAAATTTTCCAGTAGTTGGTTAACATATATATTCTTGAAAACTAAAAATTCTGCGCACAATTTCTAAAAGAAATTTATTTTCGTATAAAAAGTGGGTTAGAAGGTGAGTATTACTTTAGATGTCAGAACATTGGTAGTTTACCCTACAATATGAGGGAAAGTGCGAGGAAATTTCTCGCTCACCGGAGACACGTTTCGCATCTCTTGGCAAACGTTTTCCCTTTGTACCGCGCTTATCTCTCGCAACATGTAAATCAAAGAGAGTAAAGTAGAAACTTTTGGGGCATTGTAAACTATTTCAGGACCTGTTTCAAGCTGTCGGATTTATATATAATTAAAGTATAACAACGCTCGACATAAATGTTGTATAAACTTTTGTTTGCTCTTTAAGTCTTGGTGAAGTCTTCTATTTATGTAATTTATGCAGCATAATTAATCTCATTATTTTATCAAATAAGAATTTACTTCAAATAATTTCTCTTGTTTAATATTTTATTATATTTGTTATATTTTTGAACGAAAGTTATGTTACCCTTTTAACAGAGAAAAACAAAATTCGACAGATTGAAAAACAAATGTTGAGACTTTGCTCCAAAACATTGCTATAAAACGTGGGTATTCTGTTTTCTCATGGTTCTTTATAATCCGCTGCACAGCTGGTGTCCGCTATTTGTCTACCTATGGCCCTATACATCTAACGAGGAAAAATTCTTCTTCAGTTGTTCTTACGTTTAGCTACGAATATATCGGTTAAATAAGCATAAAAGTTGTCTTTAGAAATATCAGAAAAATATCAGAATAAAAATTTATATAGAAGGGTGAGTGAAGTTAACACTCGGTCATAAAACATAATGCAATTATATTTTATATCAATATCGTTCAGTTGAAAGTACTTTTGCTATATGAACATTTTTTTTATCATAATTTCCAACATAAAACAAAATAATTGCTTTTTAATAAAAGTGTATGTAATATAACTCTTTCCATTGAAAAAATATCTTTATATAATAGAAAACACTCTATATATGAAATGAATTCGAAATAATACAATACATATTTCGACTTCGATTTGATTCGTACAAACTGCGAAACATCTGAGAAAAGGACAACCGTTGCTCATAAGACTTGTAAATATTTCATAACTTTATTTACGACTGTGTTAGTCGAAAATACTTTGATGCAGTGCAGGAAAATCGATACAACAACGCTTTTCTTGTCTCCAATTCAATAATAACACGAATATATATTGGTACGCTGCGAGACAAATAATAAGATTAACACGCGAAAAAATTGTTGCCGAAACAGAAAATCAAGGAAAATTTTGTTTGTTTTCCAACGTGGAATTAATTCATTCATAAATTAAATTAAATATTATTATATTTAATAGATCTGCTCCGTTGAATAAAGCAAATGGTTGTTCATGTCCAAAGTTTAATGAAATATTTCGTTAAATGAACATTTCTCAAATGCAACAATAAATGTTTCCAATGCAATTGCATTAATAATCACAGAACAGCATGAATAACATTACACGAATATAATAATAACATTTGATTTGTGATAAAAATATAAATAATCTGCACATCGTTGAGGACAGGAAAATGCAATGATGATGAGAAATAATAATCCATGCGGTGCACATAAAAAAAGAATCGTTAAAATAGTATCCTAGCGCAGATACGCAAAAGTAAAAACATATCCCAACGCATATGCATGCGAGAAGGCTTTTGTTACTTTCTATGCGATCACGATGGAACTTTCTTTGTGCGCGTGAAAAGGAAGTTATGTACCGGAGCTCTTTCCGCGTCGTTTTATCTTTTCGCTAAAGAAAAAAAAGAAAAAAAAATGAAATTTAGAATAGTACAAAAAAAGCAAATATAAAGTTCAGTATTTAAATGCTTCAAAATGTGATAAAAAATGCTTCATTCCAGTGCAATTGAAAAATATTTCATTCAAGTGCAATTAATTTGATGCATCAGAAGATAATTGCACAATTAAATACAATATAAGCATTTACAGTATTTTCATATGTTAAATATTTTTCGAATTTAACTTTGAAAATAACTCAATTAATATCATACCTAATTTTTTTTCAAATATAGTCAATTATTTTTTAACAAATAAGGTTGTTCTAAATTTTTTATCTTTTAAACGGAAAGATAAGATCAAATTATTTTTGCAATGCTGAGGGGTTAGAGGATCGTATCACGGAGCACCGTATTTATTCTGGGCATGAAATGCTTGTCCGCAGTTCCATTCCCTTGGCTTGAAATCAAATCCGGTTTACCCTCCTTTCGGGTCGCACAACCCATTGGCTTGGTCACTGTATAGTATTGATAATTCCTGTTGGACAATCTTACGAGGTCTATTGTGAAGGTTCGACGATCGCAGCACAATCGCTGATTCGATCGTCAAGCCTCGCATTGTCGCTTATCATACTGAAAATGGCTACACTCTCTTTTATATTCTAGATAATATATTCCATAGTTATAAAAAACGCAATTTTGAAGGAAATGCGTACCTTTTAAAATAACTAAATACTAATGATAAGATTTTCTCAATTTTGATTATTAGAATAAATTTTACAATACAGATTGCCGAAAGCAATAATTAATTCTTTATCGAACAATTATTTCAAATGTGCACCAGCAAAAGTATATTATTTTCACATACAATTAAAACGCTCTGCTTCCAGAAAATCGAGAAACCGTTCCTCGACGCGGTGGAGCGTACGCTGGAGGACCGATACTCGGAGAACGTGGAGAACATCTACAAGCTAACGATCAAATTCATCATCGAAACGCTGATCGACGGCTTCGACAAGGCACAGAGCGACAAAGCCAAGTCCTAGTTGTCCTAGTCCTGAGGATCCGGCACGCATGCGATCGCCCTCGATCCTGCGAGATATTGACAACCCTTGGTTCGCTCGGGAACCTCCGAAGCCTGGAACGGGAAAAAGCCAGCCGTCGCCGATTCCTCAGAAGACGACGATGGTATCGTCGTCTGTCTTTACGTCGATTTGCGCGGTGTCAATTCGTTTCTCCACGAAACTCCCGAGAAACGCGGATATGCGAGTACGGACGTTCACTGCGGACGTCGCTCGCGCCGGCCTGAGATCTTTTTCCCCCCTCAAACGGGTCTCGCCGTTAAACGTCTCCGGATATTAAAAACGATCCCAAAGTCAATCCATCGGGACTCCTTCACGAAACGCGCCGTGACGTGAGTGAAAGAGCCGCGCTATTTTCCCGACGGTCAAAGGGTTCTTAATAGTTCAACAACTCGACTCAGCAAATTTCAGTTAGTCGAATTTTCGATGTTATAGACAAAAGTGATTTCTACGACGCGGAAATCCAACAAACGTATAAAGACACCTAAAAATTCGGACGTTTTTTTAGATGTCTTTTTGCAGCAACATTTTAACACTTATGTGGTCTAGAAATATCCATTTATAAGAGTAAAAACGACGATTGATGTAAAACATATTCCTAAAGCATCCGCAATTGAACTCTATTGGTTTAAATTTCTTTTTTTTACATAATTTATGGATAATTTTGCAAACGTCAATTATGTCAAATCCAAACTTTCTCCTTGCCTTCATCCTCGTCATCCTTCATCCTTTCCCTACTTTTCATCTTTTCTTTCCTTTCATTTGTTAATTACGGAAAAAGTGGATTAAACTCAAACATAAAATATATTAATAATCGTGAAACCGATCCTTAAACGCTAAACGTAATTTGAAATTTATGTAAAATCTACCGGATAATTGATTGAAATTTTACAAATACATATTAGAAAACGTGGAGAAGAATTATTGGTCTTTTAAGAAATTATTGGTCTTTTAAGAAAACTTTACGTTTCAATTATTTTTATAAAATATCCAGTATATTAAACATAGACAACTCAGATAAAAATAAAAAAAATTCAATAATATAGTGTTTTTTTTTTTATCATATTTGTGCCAAATATGTTAAGTCAAGCTGAAAAAAAAAAAACGACATCAAAATTTATTCGATTCTCGTTAAACAAATATATTCTCCAAACAAAATAGATTTCAAAACTGGATTTCACAAATATGTTATTTAATTTTTTAAGTTACCTTCTATGACGTACATTTATAAAACATTTCAATGTAGTTTTATTCTTTTTATTATTCGCAATTTAATTTTCATTCGTCCGTAATGCGCTTTTTCCGATTTCGAAGACAATAGGTTCCGCAGAAGTAAAGCGCGAAATGATGCACGTCGTTATTGATCAGACGCAGAATTAGACGCAGGGAAGGAGAAGGGAGAGCCTTTCGCTCCTACAAGATCTTTTAAAGAGGATTACCTAAACGTAACTTTGATCACAATGATGTGATATTCCTCGCCATGAGAGTAGGATAAATCGAAATGAAGATCCTTATTGCGATACCATTACAAGCAAAGTGAGATTCGACTGGCTCCAGATGCTTGCACGAGTCCATTTTAAGAGTCGATTAAAGCATAAGAACTCTATTAACTCCTCACAAGTGTTATAATATCATCTAGTGTGCACGGATAATGACGACTCTTTCATACGGTTCATCAAGGACCGCGCGCAATTTCCTCCATATAATTAATTACGACTTTATGAGATTAAGCGTGCAAAAAAAGATGTTTCCATTCAGCCTCTTTTCCACGCATTTTGCCATGTCAAAAGCCTTTCATAGATAACGATTTTTCATTTTGCTAAATACATCAAGCTACTTTTACTCGCGCGGGGTGTAAAATACTCTCCGATGCTTTTGATGTTTTATAAATTCAGTAAAATTCAATGAATCAAATAAAAAATTTATATTGTTGCACGTGCTGCAAATTGGTTAACAATGTTTCAATTGGAAATATTCGTATTTAGCCTCATTTTGATAGGAAATGTAAAAGATATTAATCGTTATATATATATTCAATTAAAAAAAAAAAAAAAAATATCTATTTCTGCAGGCAGAAAAAGGCAAAAAGCATCATTTAATTTTAACCAATGATTATAAAAACGGTCCTATACAACGTATGCTCTCTTTGTAGTGATCAATTCAATTACACTGAGAAGTTTTTTACTTTTTTAAGTCGGGCATCGATGGACTGTCATCAATCAATATATTGTACAAATTGCTACCGTTCAACTATTCCTGATAATCGTATTACTCAATCCTCGCCAAACGGCGAAAGCGGATATTCGAAAATAATCCTGCGAATTTTGCGATTTTGATAATACCGCGATATTTACCAGGGATCTCGCGCCAACAGCATCTGGCAGGCACGAGATACGCTGGCATTTTAGACCCGCATTAAGCCGCGAATATGGGTTCAAATTTACCGGGACCGATTTCATACGCATTTCTGCTTTTCTGCTACGTACGTTCAATAATTGATACAAGCGCGCCGAACAGTCGATAGGCGCCGACTGCTACCTTTATATATCGCGGGGGGGGGGGGGGGAGAGCCTTGTGGATTACATAAGTCACGCAGGATACCTTACCGCAATGCGAGACCGAATGCGCCAGAATGCAAATGCGTATTGTCTCGAAACGAGGCCGCGATTTAATCGCAAAAATAGGGCAAAGGCGTTATCTTGCCTTTTTACGAGCATTAAACTCCTGGCGTTCTTTATACACGAAATTTATTTATTTAATGATGTAAAATTTGCCGTGCTCATTGCGAGTATAAAATATCATTGAAAATATTTATGGAAATGTCGGAACGCGTCGATTACAGTAACTTACAGGAGTTCTCCTCGCGCCGCGGTGTGATACATATTTTGACTTCGATCCACATCTGTGGTTATTGACATTTTAATGAAACGTCGCTGAGCCTGACATTTTCATGTTATTTTGTTGATTTAACACATAGAAAGCTGTAACAGTTATCGATGATCGCCGGTTGCACTAACGTGTCTCACTGATTTGCATATAAAATGCGACCGACTATATTTAGAAAGTTGTATGCACTGTTAATAAGAAGCCAATTAAACAAATACATTCATCAAAGATTGATTTACATACTGTATAATTGGACACAAATGCAATTAGTTAGACTTTTGCAAAATCGATCGAAATTTGCAAAGTGACAATATTGTCAAATTTAATCTTAACATTTGTACACAATTTTTTCCGATTCAGTTAAATTAAATTTTTGCTATTACTCGAATAAACAGTGGTGCAAATTTGTGCAAAGTTTAATTACGTAAAAGTTTTCAGAGAGAATATTTTTGAAGAAAATTCCAAATTTTGATAATGATCAAAATTTTATACATTTTCCAGAAATTTTACATATATTTGCTACAAGATATACTTAAGAATGCATACCGATAGATATGTTTGCGAGCTACTTCAAAGCCCCTCCATCTCTGTTTTATAGTAAAACAACATTGTATTAATATAAAAGCATGCGTGACCCGTATTCTTCGCTCGTCCGTCACGACATCGATTATAGCGATCGCAGATGACACATAAACGGAGAGACAAGCGGAAATTATTGATACACTTCAGATCGATTACGAGATTGTCATAGCAAAGGATTGAACTAGATTTTAAATGCCTAACAGAAGAGGATGCTTATTTTCAAATTCTTGGTAATTCCATCAACTTTCTATTTTTAATTTCTTTGCGACTAATGCATTACAAACGGCCAATAATAATCTATTAGATTTAATTTATTATTTTCATTACTACCATTGTTAAATATGCATTCTGTAATTTTTCAATTCTTCGGTACCTTTGAAAAGGAAGATCCGCTTATATTGTGTGCTACGGAAGGACTTCGTAACTTTTCACTTTGTACGTTGCACTTCGCTCCCTTTTTCAACTTTTATTTACATCAAAGTAAAGTAAAAAGCTGCGAAGTTGCTATATATCTGCGCGTTTGATTACTTTTCAGATACGATCAAATGCCTGATTTAGATTTTTGGTGATTCGCGTCGCACCGAGTTCGAGAAAGCGGCAGAACCCTTCGACCGTCAACGGAGAACTTGTATAAATTTTTACTCGTATCGTAAGGCATAGGAAAAAAATGTGGACTCTAGGGTAATGGGCCCTTTGCGCAATGTCAATTTCCTAGGAAGTCTCGGGAAGGCAGAAAAAGCCTCTCCGTCTCTGTATCTTCCTCGCCGTCTTTATCTATCTCTATTTCTCTCTGAGGTCGACTCTCGCTCATATTATTCTCTATGCAAGTCGGTGAAATCGTTACATTCTTCGAAAAAGATCGCAACACGCCCATGCCGACTGCGGGGAACGTGGTTTACAAGGTAACATTCCAAAAATTTGACACGCAAATCAATTTATTAAAAACCGTATACGTGCGTCATATTTTATTTATCATAATTACCGTCAAAAAGCTTTTTTTTGTTTCATAATAATTATCATAACATAATTAAAATGTAAAATTAATTTTATCATTGCAAATCGCATTATCATATTTATTCTAATTAGGCCTAAACAGTTTTGAAAGAAACTTTCTTAGACAAAAAATTGTAATTTAAATAGAAGAAAAATTTTATATGACACTATCAAGACACTTTTTAAAAATTTATGATATTTGAAGATGAGTTACCTAGTAAATATACGTCACATTGCAGGATCATTTTGAACGTCAGACATAGTTTCGTGCAAAAGATAGAAAACTAAGAATAGTGTCCTACTTGTTCTGCAATTTTATCTGCGTGTTCTCCTTTAAACGAGAATGATCATTAATATTTTCGCGGCGTGAGACAAAGACGAGTTGCGTCACGAAGAAGAAAAAATGTGAAATTTCGTTTTCATCTTGATGTTGCATTTAGCAGTTCGCTCTCTATTAGACCGATATATTACGGCTCGTCCTCTCAGTCATTAACTTTATTAACCGTCGAACCACGTATAATCAAACTAACCATCATACACAGGGCAACTTTCTGCGGGACTATAAACGACGTAAATAACGAGCGTGCCGCGAAATCGATTTTCCAGCGAAGACGCGGCACGACACAAAGTTTTTTGCGGTACCACACTTCGAGTACACTAAGCGCTGAAGTCTCGTGTCTGGTGCAAAATGGCAATTTCCATCTTAGACTTAAATTATTATTCACACTCGACACGCGACTCGACAGGAGATTAATATTTAGCGTGCCCGAAATATACTATCGTAAGAAGTCTCTAATAGGGAGGAGTTTTTTCTACGTTGTACTTTAAGTACGTTAAGTATAAACGTTGAACGCTAAATTGCCGTAATTTCATTTGAAACACATCATTCATTTTTATGTTAGTTTAATATTCAAAACACTATTGCAAAAATTCTCTAATAATAGTAAGTTTTTGCAATTCTATATTTTTAATATGACAAACGCGTCAAAATGCCATATTTTTTTTATAAGCGATGAATATTTTTATTTTAGCGTTTAAAGCAAACGTTATTGCTATTGCCAAAGCATTTAACATGATACTTTTGAGAATGCGATCCGGTATGTCACGTTCCACAGTCGTTTTTCGCTCGCCGAAAATGGCAAATCTGCTTCCTCAGAGAGAAAGAGTGCGTGTGTTCAATAGCGAAAAACAGAGAATAAAAAAAAAATCGTGCAAAGGATGCGTTGCACTCAAGCGTCAATCGCGAGTACATTCGTGAAAATCGCAAGTGACTTACACGAATGGTCGCACGCGCACCCGATGTGAACGCACCCTTACTTACCGAGACTAAAATCGATCGACAAATTAGATAAGGTAATAGCGCTTCCGCGGTTCGCGACATTCTTCGTCGTTCAGGTTCGTAAATATCCGTTGTAATTATACTACGCAGGGAGAGAACTAATTTGGCGGACAAAATTGGCAGTTACCTCCGTTCAAGCAAATTTTGAATCAACAAATTATAATTAACGGAATTATTAGTTGATTTAATAATTGTAATTATGCAATTAGCGCAATTGTGCAATTGTGCAATTAGTGCAATAAAATTTACTGATGTATTAACGCGCAATTTGTTCAATTAATGTGATATTTATATGGAGGACAGCATCGTCACATTTATCTCAAGTAATTGTTTCCTCGATACGATTTTTTATTCCTCCAATCCGTTCTTTTTATTCATCGTAAGATATGTACACTGCTAAATAAGTCCATCGGTTAATAATTATTGAATGTATACTTATTTTGCGATCTTATAAAGTAATGCAGTTCATATTTCTTCGAAAACAAGAATGTAATATTGTTAATTATTGTTCATTGGGATTATTCATTATTATACAACGGCTAGTAGACTGACAGATATAAGTGAGTACTATACATTTTAATTATACATATAATTAATGGTTAATATAAAACCATTAACACAATTAAAATTGTTGATTTTATCAAGGGATTGCATTGTCCTATTTAGCCAAGGCTTTTATATATCTCTCTTGATTCTGCTACCAAGTCAAAACCTTCACTCTTTGGAGCTAGTTTTTATTTTTTTTGCACCGTGTTATATCTTACAAATATTATGTAAAATCAACAAAAATTAAAACATTTAAATCGATATGTAAAAAATAATTGTGACGATAATATTATTTTTACTCAACGAAAAGAGATAGATTATCGACATGCTTAAGCAATCATTTAGTGCATTTACCCTTACCGTTGATTTGCATTTCAGTTTTTATTACCGCGATATCAGCGCATATCACATAGTCGTTCAAAACCAGCGACTTCTTTCCGGCGAACCGCGATTGCGCCGCGATAAATGTTGCATGAAATGAATATTAAGAGTCTATATAAAGCCGTCGCCGCACGAGAGGATAGCGGACCACACCGAGCGCCTTTTTCATTCTTTTCTCGCGATGCCAAAATGTAACTTGAGGACTTTGTCAGGCGTCAATTTCCGAAACAAACAGTATCGATCGCTTAAGTATCATATTGAAGCAATCAAGCGATAACTCTCAACGTGAAACAGAAAACAAGTGACAGAAGAGATATAGGATAGAAGAAATTTGATATATAATCAAAGAATAATTGTAAAAAAAATAAATAAATTAGAGTAAGAGTGGACTAAATTCGTAATTTATTAAGTCTATTTTTAAAGTTTTATTTAAAACAGACTTCAGAATTATGATTTTATTCCATTTTTCTCCTAAATTTTTCAAATAATAAAACAAATGATACAAATAATAATAGTCTATTATTATTTCAATATAAAATTAAATACGAAATGCATCAATATTTGAAGTTTTATCGACATTTTTTTCTTACTCTGCTTTTCTGCTTCAAAACTGCCAAGTTCTAGATATAAGTTTACTACGTTTTTTACGACGTATATTTGACAAGAAATATCTATCTTTTGATGAAAACAAATAAAAGAATAATATCACTAAAATTCAAGAAAAATAACTTTCATATTTTTCTTTCTTTGTCTTCTGTCAACAATTTTAAGATCGATTATATATGAATTAGGTGGAGATATTTGTCGATCCGTCAACGTCCTCGAAGGATATTTTGGACACTTTACACTTTATCCCGAAGATTTAAGGGCTACCGAAAAACCGTGCGACACATCACATCTGCACAATCGTCCCGTGTGCGACGGACGCTTAAAACAAAATAAAAGAAAAAAGGAGAATAGAAAAAAAAAAAAAAAGAAACAATTTCGTACGGAACAAAATGCACAAAACGAGCTGTACCTTCTCTTCTCGCAGAAACTGAAAGACCTATTTAACCGAAAGTCTTCATGGAACGCGCAGGAAGCACACGAGAAATATATATTATTATATAAATATATATGAGATATAATTGCTAGTATATACCTTGCAGTTATGCGAATGTTGCATTGTCTATCTGTTTGTTCCATACAGATCCAGATGTATTATTGTATCCGATGGAGTATTATATATTAAAATATATACTATATATCTATATATCTATATATCTATATATATATATTAAGCGCTCCATTATAGTTCTTCCGCATCCCAGTATACAAGTCCAATAATTTAGATTATTTTTTATTTTTTTTTTTAATGAGGATTATAATTTGTTTCAATCATACTTTGAAAAGCTTGAATTGAATTGAAATAATCGCGGTTGTAGCATCTACTATAGCATGCACTACTGCGTTTGCGCAAAGTATATTCTGTTATTTTCTTATCTGCTTGCTCACAACGTCACAACCACAACATAAATGGCCGCTCATGCGTAGAGCTATCATCGTAAACCGCCAAATAAGTGATAGAATAACATTTCCAGAATTGTTCAAAGAAATTTAAAACCGTCAGCTAGTCAGTGTTGAATTTTGTGTTGGTTCGACGACAAAGTAAGTCACACAGCAAGTATCTATGCAACTCAGAATTTAGATCTGTTTACGATACATATAAAAGAATTCACAAATATGTAATGTGTGTTTCTCGCCGATTTAGAGTAAATTATATATTATTATATATTTTAGAAATTAGAATGTGAAAATTGCAATTAAAATCGTCATTCGATACTATTAAATAATCAAAATAAGTTGATTTAGATTGCCCAAGACATGATAGATTTCATAACCTTAACATATGACATTTTTATTTATTTGACAATATCAAGCGACAATTTTAATTATTACATTCTTATATTACATGAAATACACACGCAGAAAAAATTTTGTTGAAGAAATCGATATTCTGTGCTTTTATTATAAAACAAATTTTTGGAAACTTGGAACTTCAACCATGCTGTTATTTTCATAATAATGCTGTTGTTGGATTGTATGATTTTATTGTGCATTATTAATATATGAATTCTAATTTCCAGTCATATTATTGATACTATTTCCGTATATGATGGATACGATATATACGATGTATACAATAATGAAACATAGATTACATCACTAACGGATCCTGATGTCGATAATAGGGGGGATTTTGACCTGCTTTAATGCATTTTTTACCAAGATTCTTGAAACGGATCCAGCAAAATTGATTTTTTTTGGAAAGGGGGGGTTTTAACCCCAAACCTCTCCCCCCCCCCCCCCCCAGGATCCGCTAGTGGATTACATTATGTGTTCTAAACTTCTTATACTTTTCTTTAAGTATATTAAATATCATATAAGAAACATATATATAAGCAGATAAATTTGTTCACAGTATAAATGCCTAGCGTTAAGGATGAATCTGAAGCAGAAGGGGAAGAAATGTCACATGATAGTAACGAAAGTAATCAGAGCTCTGCATCATGTGACAGTAGCGCTGAACATACTGACAGTGATGATTCTTCAGAAATGGATGAAGATGAGTGTGAGAGGAGACGGAACGAATGTATGGAAAACTTATTAGATTTAGAAAGGCAATTTACTCTTCTTAAGGAACAGTGAGTATATCATATTGTATTGTTTACAATTGTGCAATAATTTAAATGAGCACATTTCTCATTTGAGTTTACTTACATGAAGTATATTATATCAAAATTGCAAGAAATTATTACAGCTATAAAGCTTTTAAAGATTCAAAAAGTTCAATATAAATACACATTTTAATTGGTTGCTGTTTATTTCAGATTGTATCGAGAAAGAATCACGCAAGTTGACACAAAGCTAGGAGAAGTTCGTGTTGGAAAATCTGAAGAATACCTAATACCACTAGAGCGCTTAAAGGAAAACATGAAAACAAAAACGGAAGTAGCTGGTATACTAAAGAATTACAGGTTACAAAATATCCAAAATAAATTCCAAGCAGAAGAACAGGCTGCCTTACAGAATTTTGAAAGTGAAAAAGGTTTAATCTGGGATTACATCCATAATGATCTCCAAGATAAAATTCGTCGTTTAGAGGAAGATAGAAATAATGTGGATATACATGCGGATTTATGGCTCAACACGACTGGCAGAAGACGCAGAAACCACACAGAGAGAAGACGAGCAGTTTCTGTCTCAGGTCCCTATATCGTTTATATGCTCAATGACGCAGATATACTGGAAGATTGGGCATTAATAAAGAAAAGCCTAAGTAGTCGGAAAGCGGAAATTATGTAATTCTTGGGGAGTGTCAAAGAACGGCTGAAAATACTTCCAATATTAATATTATGCGCTCATCTTCAACACGAACAGATTTTGGAAATTATCAATCTTTAGATATATCAGGAAATTGTGTGAAAATGGAAATGAAACTGAGGCATTTCCAGTTCTAGTATTTATTGCGCGTCTGATGTCTGTACAGTGTGCCTTGGAAAGAATAAAATATCAAATTTGCCAAAATGTACTTCTGGTACACTAATACAGAAGACTTATATACACATGACTGTGTTGCCACACAAAAGACCAATTCTTAATTCAGAAAAAAAAATCGTAAAATTGTATATTAGCTTTAATTAATTAAAAAAATTATTATATTATGAACAAAATAATTGCATTAATATATTTTATCAGAAATAATTGATTTCTATATTTGGTATATTTAACGTTTTCTTCTAATTTTCTTCTAATTTTGTATATACTGTCTTGTTTTACGTTTATTTGTTCTTTTCAAATCAAAAAATAGAATAGATTTTTCTATTCTCCTATCTAAATAATTTTATTTTCCTAGAATTATCCAATTGTAAATTATGTCATTGCCTTAATTTTTCTTATCAAGAAAATGTATGAAAATGTTTCTTTTCAAATTGTAAAATATCAATATATATCAACAGATAATAGTATTTGCTTCCATAGATTTTTATTGGCAAAATTAATTTATGCATATTATTTTCAAAAATTACATTTTTACAATAAAAATCCATGGAAGCACTATTATCTGTATACAGTAAGTGTATACAGATAACTATATATATATATATATATATATATATATATATATATATATATATATATATATAGATATATAGAGATATAAAATTTGTGTAAAAAATTAAATGGTAAAAATTTGGAACGTTTTACTATTAAAGTAGCAAGAAAATAATTTTGCATTGTTATTTATTTGTAAAAATAAATGAAAAATAGATCGCATATATATATTTAAATAATAAATAAATAATTGTACTCACCAGCCCTAGTTGATTATATTGCTGTTTTTTCTGCGCTGCAAGATCCGCCTTATAATTAGTCAATTCGCGTCAATTCCATATATGTGATGTATGAACACTCGTATACTTGCAGTTAGTCTTACACACACACACACATACCCTATCGAACAAACTGCGCGCATTTTACTTCTACGAAAATTACAATTGCAAGAAAAATCATGGTGCAAATTCATCACGCTGCGGTATACAAAATGCAAACACAAAATAAAACGCACCATGTAACGACCACCGTGAGGCGTCCACACACATAATTGTGTGGATATTATCACTTTGCACATTCGCGAGTCGACATTTTATACATACTCCCGATAAACGAAAAGCGATAACCAACATGGCGGTTACGCAGAGATTGTGATATACAGACAACAATAATTATATTTTATACGATTCTAACAAGCTGAATTTTCAATAAACTACATCTTATAATAAATATACCGTCTTTTGATCTTCTTTAGCGATTTTGGAATTAAATCCTTGTAGTCGTTGGCATTGCCGCCATTTCTATTCATGTAACAACAACGATCGACAAAACACCGTTAATCGCGAATATCCGCGTTAAATAATACGTTTTGACAATTGCCAATCACTTCAATCAACATTTTTGATAAAAATTTGTACTTATTATGTACTAATTAATACGGATTAATGTAGATGAAATACGCAACTAATTGCAAAGCGTTCGCGCTACACTTTCCGAATAGATGCATCAAACGTGAATGATGATGACCAGAAGAGTGCGCTGCATATTCTTTTCTATCGGTTACTGCGCGTGTAATCTTATCGGCGGTCAATAGAATAGAGTGTATAGTAATCGGTAAGGTAAGACACACAGTGCACTCTTTTGGCCGCTATGATGTTCTCTCAACGCGTCCATTTTGGACACGAAACATAAATATTTTGCAATTAGTTGCATATTCATATTAATCTAGATTAATCAGTGCCTTGCAAGTGTGAATTCTTGTCAAAAGTGTCGATTAAAGTCACGGACAATTGTTAGAAACTGTTTACTTCCGGTGTTCGCAACTAATAACGCTTTGTCGATCGTTTGGCAACAGGATCGCGGTGTGAAATAGGTTACAATGCTAATAAATATAAATTTTAATGATTCTTACATTCTTAAAATCTTGAGCCGGCTACGTAAGCTAATAATGAGATGGTAGTTTTCTACCAAGAGACACAAGTCGACACAAGTATCACTCTGTTCGATATTCAATGAGCAACAGAAAGAATAAAGGCGGGAGCACAGACTTTTGCATAAAGCATAACGCATAAGCATAAGGAAATTGATTGGTCCGTTTCCTTATGCATTTGCTTATGCTTATATATAGACCAATCAATTTCCTTATGCTTATGCGTTATGCTTTATGTAAAAGTCTGTGCTCCGGCCTTAATACTTTTGTGTCAACTTGTGTCCCTTGCTGGAGAACAATTAATAGTTAGATAATTATTTGTGTAGACATACAATGCGTTTTATCTCATTTTGTGTATCGCGACATAGTAAATTTGTGATGTTACTCTGTAATTTTCATAGCAAAGTGACTAATTATGTGTGACTAATTATTAGTGAATTTTTTTTCGACTTTCATCAATTTCATCAATTTGTCGATGAAGCTAATATAAAGCAATTTAAGGTGGAATCTATAGCGGATGGAGCAAACAGCAATATTCCAGCTAGTGAGTAATTATTTGTTTATAACTTAAATATGTACATAGCTATAAAAATACACATAATTATATTTTGTATTTGTTAAATATTTATTGTAAGAAGTTTAAAAGTATCAAAATGTTCATATATTATGTACGCATGAAATACTTATAGAATCTAACCTGTACTAACCCTAGACAACATGCTAACCTTAAGGTATCTTTTCACGCTGACGTTTGATGCTCAATTTCAGCTAGCTCGATTTCTGTTAGAATACACACACATCCGACGACTAAAAATAACCAACTATTACAATAGTTTTTGATCACAATATCTTTTAACGCTGAAATTAAGTTGGAATTGAGCGTGGAGCGTCAGCGTGAAAAGGTACCTTTAAGGACATCTGAAAGACGTCATTTTTTTCTGACGCCTTTTGAACGTCTTTTAGATGTTTTTAAGATTTACATATTGTCTGGGACTCCTCCATTTTAAGACATAATAAATCTATGAAATATGTCTATTTGTAATAATGCATTATTATATTTTTATCTAAAGTTTTTTAGCTTATTTAATCCATTTGGTATTACATTCATAGATCAATTACCTCAATATTAAAATATATGGATTATGCCTATATGAAGTTAGCCCCCCATTTTTCGATTTTGAATATTTTTTTAGTTGTTCTAGGTTGTTCTACGTTTGTTCTATATTGTTCCAAAGTTATGAGCAAAAAAATCGAAAAACATGACGGGAAAAGCAAAAAAACGATTTATTTTTGTGGCCACCCATTTTTTAAAAAATTCAAATTTTTTTGCTGTTCTGGATTGTTCTAATTGTTCTAAACATTGTTCTAAAATATTAATATCCTTAAAAAAGAATTTAAAAAGATATAGCAAAAAATAGCATTAAGCGTCCAAATAGTATTTTTACATTTATCGCTATTATTATATTATGTTTTGACACCAAATTACATATTTAAGCTAAAAACGAATAGAACAACCCAGAACAACTCTCAGTTTCACCAGAACAATCATATAAAAGGCACTTTACTCTTGAAGGTAGAGAATTATTTTGTCTTTTTCGACCGATAATGTTACATCAGCGACACTAAAACCTAGAACAATGAGAAATAGACACAGAACAATCCGGAACAACTCTCAGTTTTGTCAGAACAAACGTTTAAAGAGCACTTTACTCTTGAAGGTAGAGAATTATTTTGTCTTTTTCGACCGATAATATTACATCAGCGACACTAAAACCTAGAACAATGAGAAATAGACACAGAACAATCCGGAACAACTCTCAGTTTTGTCAGAACAAACGTTTAAAGAGCACTTTACTCTTGAAGATAGAGAATTATTTTGTCTTTTTCGACCGATAATGTTACATCAGCGACACTAAAACCTAGAACAATGAGAAATAGACACAGAACAATCCGGAGCAACTCTCAGTTTTGTCAGAACAAACGTTTAAAGAGCACTTTACTCTTGAAGATAGAGAATTATTTTGTCTTTTTCGACCGATAATGTTACATCAGCGACACTAAAACCTAGAACAATGAGAAATAGACACAGAACAATCCGGAACAACTCTCAGTTTTGTCAGAACAAACGTTTAAAGAGCACTTTACTCTTGAAGGTAGAGAATTATTTTGTCTTTTTCGACCGATAATATTACATCAGCGACACTAAAACCTAGAACAATGAGAAATAGACACAGAACAATCCGGAACAACTCTCAGTTTTGTCAGAACAAACGTTTAAAGAGCACTTTACTCTTGAAGATAGAGAATTATTTTGTCTTTTTCGACCGATAATGTTACATCAGCGACACTAAAACCTAGAACAATGAGAAATAGACACAGAACAATCCGGAGCAACTCTCAGTTTTGTCAGAACAAACGTTTAAAGAGCACTTTACTCTTGAAGATAGAGAATTATTTTGTCTTTTTCGACCGATAATGTTACATCAGCGACACTAAAACCTAGAACAATGAGAAATAGACACAGAACAATCCGGAACAACTCTCAGTTTTGTCAGAACAAACGTTTAAAGAGCACTTTACTCTTGAAGGTAGAGAATTATTTTGTCTTTTTCGACCGATAATATTACATCAGCGACACTAAAACCTAGAACAATGAGAAATAGACACAGAACAATCCGGAACAACTCTCAGTTTTGTCAGAACAAACGTTTAAAGAGCACTTTACTCTTGAAGATAGAGAATTATTTTGTCTTTTTCGACCGATAATGTTACATCAGCGACACTAAAACCTAGAACAATGAGAAATAGACACAGAACAATCCGGAGCAACTCTCAGTTTTGTCAGAACAAACGTTTAAAGAGCACTTTACTCTTGAAGATAGAGAATTATTTTGTCTTTTTCGACCGATAATGTTACATCAGCGACACTAAAACCTAGAACAATGAGAAATAGACACAGAACAATCCGGAGCAACTCTCAGTTTTGTCAGAACAAACGTTTAAAGAGCACTTTACTCTTGAAGGTAGAGAATTATTTTGTCTTTTTCGACCGATAATATTACATCAGCGACACTAAAACCTAGAACAATGAGAAATAGACACAGAACAATCCGGAACAACTCTCAGTTTTGTCAGAACAAACGTTTAAAGAGCACTTTACTCTTGAAGATAGAGAATTATTTTGTCTTTTTCGACCGATAATGTTACATCAGCGACACTAAAACCTAGAACAATGAGAAATAGACACAGAACAATCCGGAACAACTCTCAGTTTTGTCAGAACAAACGTTTAAAGAGCACTTTACTCTTGAAGATAGAGAATTATTTTGTCTTTTTCGACCGATAATGTTACATCAGCGACACTAAAACCTAGAACAATGAGAAATAGACACAGAACAATCCGGAGCAACTCTCAGTTTTGTCAGAACAAACGTTTAAAGAGCACTTTACTCTTGAAGGTAGAGAATTATTTTGTCTTTTTCGACCGATAATATTACATCAGCGACACTAAAACCTAGAACAATGAGAAATAGACACAGAACAATCCGGAACAACTCTCAGTTTCACCAGAACAAACATATAAAAGGCACTTTACTCTTGAAGGTAGAGAATTATTTTGTCTTTTTCGACCGATAATGTTACATCAGCGACACTAAAACCTAGAACAATGAGAAATAGACACAGAACAATCCGGAACAACTCTCAGTTTTGTCAGAACAAACGTTTAAAGAGCACTTTACTCTTAAAGGTAGAGAATTATTTTGTCTTTTTCGACCGATAATGTTACACCAGCGACACTAAAACCTGGAACAATGAGAAATAGACACAGAACAATCCGGAACAACTCTCAGTTTTGTCAGAACAAACGTTTAAAGAGCACTTTACTCTTGAAGGTAGAGAATTATTTTGTCTTTTTCGACCGATAATGTTACATCAGCGATTAGTGTCGATTAGTGTTTTTTTTGAATTTTTTTATTTTTTTAAATATAAGAGTAAAGTGCTCCTATTATTAAGGTTCGAAGCGCTCAGACCAATATATAAAAAGTTTTCGCTATTTTTTGTATCACCGATCGAAAATTTTTGAAGTCCCGAAGAGTGAGAAATTTTTTTGGAATTTTGATTATTTTATTGGAGTTCCGGGTAGCACCTCAAGAGTTCTAACGATAATTATTAAGGTTCAAAGCGCTCAGACCAATATATAACAAGTTCTCGCTATTTTTCGTATCACCGATTAAGAAAATATTCTAAGTTCCAATAAGAATAAAATTTTTTTGGAATTTTAATTTTTTTGTTAGAGTTCTGGGTAGCACCTCAAGAGTTCTACAAATAATTCTAATGATATTTTCAATTATTTCCGACGATTAAGCTGTTATCGTCAATTTTGTGATAACGTTTTGTGAAGTTAGCACCCCATACTTTCAATAATTGATTTTTTTGTCTAATTTGCCGGAACTATTTATAAGTTTTATGGAGAACTCTAGAACTCTTTGGGGTGCATTCAGAACTCTAAAAAAAAAATTGATTTTTTTTTAAATGGGGTGCCAACTTCACAGAGGTTTCTATATGAATTGTTTATATTACATAATAATGCAAAACGCAATTAGTGTGGAATAAATAATTAATATATATATATCTCGAGAAAATAATAAATATTTAGTAAATTGATGATAAATTACTTACATCACCGTTGCTCCGCCGATGCCCGATGCCCCCTGGGCCTCCTCCTCCTCTCTGATCCGTGATGATTGTTCTTTATGGCCCTACACAACACTCGCGAAATTACGATTGCGCGGACTTTGTCATCATGACAAAGAAAAACTCGAAAAACGCACAAACCTCGTTCGACATTCACAGAACTCAAAACAGACAGCGATGATAAAGGAAAATAAAAAATGTTATTAATTTGACTGTCGCGGCTATGTTACATCTACACTACTTTTGTAAACTCTCCCCGCTTTATATAATGAAAAATATCACACGTTAGCATTTTAGAGCGTTAGAGTTTTGCTATTTCGTATTACAAATTATTAGATAAAGATTTATTATTTAAGGAAAATAAAATACGCGAGCTAAATTTATAAAGATGTACATCCGCGAAATTAAATATCATTAATCGCGATATAAGTAGTCGTGTGAATTGTGGATTGATAATTATTCGTAATAAAAAAATGTTCTAATTGTTGTTAATACGGTTTAAAATAATGAGATTTGTACAATAACGTAAAAATACGGAACGATTGCTACTAGCGTTTGTTCTGTTCACGCGCTAATGTGCGAATGGGGTAGCAAGGTGATATAGTACGGACAAACGCGCAAAAGCGCCGCGTCGTGAGTTAGTACCGAAATTCCTTTCTCGTGACGTAGTTGTTTACGTGCGCGTATCCTTCGCTGCCTCATTCGTACAATACACGTGAACGGAGCAAACGGTAGCGGCAATCCGTATTTTTCCGTTACAAATCACGTTATCTTAAACCGTATTCACGAACAATTGGAACGTTTTTTTATTACGAATAATTATCAATTCACAATTCGCGTGACTAATTACATTGCAATTAACGATATTTTATTTCGCGGATGTACATTTTCACAAATTTAGTTCGCATATTTTATTCATTTATTACACGTGTAATTAATCTTTTTAATTATTTGTAATTTAAAATAGTAAAGTGCTCTAACACTTTAAAATACTAACGTGTATTATTTTTCATGTATATAAAGCGCGGAGAGCTTACAAAAGTAGTGTAGGTGTAACATAGCCGCGACAGTCAAAATAACAACGCAGTTTTGATTTTCCTTTATTGTCGCTCTCTGTCTGAGCTCTGTGAATGTCGAACGAGGTTTGTGCGTTTTTCGAGTTTTTCTTTGTCATGATGACAAAGTCCGCGTAATCGTAATTTCGCGAGTGTGTGTTGGGCCATAAAGAACAACCATGATAGATCACAGAGAGGAGGAGGCCCAGGGAGCATCGGGCATCGGCGGAGCAACGATGATGTAAGTAATTTATTATAATTATTTGTTTTTTATAATCTACAAAATTTATTGATTTCTATATTGATTATATTTTGCATTATTGTGTAACACAATATGCGTAATATATTAATATAATAATAATAAAATATTTGAGACTTAAAATATATTTAATTAGATTTTTCAGCAATTATAACTTTTTCATTAAATATTTTGAGAAACAAATAAGAAATTTAATGCAATAATTATTCTTATAACATTTATTATTTTTATTGTTACTATAATCAGAATATATTTGTATTTTTCAGATCAACATACGTACTACAACTCCGCTGTTGCGCATGCTGTGACGGTAAGTCGAGTTCAAAAATAATCATTTCTTTATTACTGAGGTAATGAATCTACGAATGAATATGTCAGATATGTATATACTCTTGAATTAAGTATGATGCATTAAAAAAAGATGAAAAACATTAAAAATATTGAAAATAGATTTCATAGATTTATTACTTTAAAATGGATAAACCTAATACAAAGTATACAGACACGTATCAAATGACAATGTTGAAAAATAGATTTGGCAAAATAATAAAGTTCTAAAATAAATTTAAAAATCTTTAAAATAAATTAAATAGCGCTATTGAACACAGAACTTAACAGAGATTTCACGAAAAATGACACAAAATATTTATTCTTAGCTTTCTCTTTGCTGTGTCTTTATGTGTCATTAGTTCTCACAAAAATTGATATTAATGTCAGTCGAAAATAAGGACCATTGAAATTTAATTTTCTTCTATTAAATAATTACGAAATAACAAGCACAATCATGCACGATACTTATGATGCGACATGCACACTATTATTATTTATTCAATATTTAAATATGTACATAATTGTGATAGCATACAATTACAATTACATATATGTAAAAGCTGTACAATGCTGTTGACATTTATTTCGCATTTTTAAATTAAGTTGTAACACAGGTATTTTTTCTCCAACTTTTCGCAAATAATGTTAAGTTTGAATCAGACGATAGATTGCAATTTGAATTTAAAAGGTACAGGGATTATAATACACACAATTTTTGTATCAATGGCAAACAATATCGCAAGGTATAGCAAAGACACGAGAAAGGAGGTAATTTTAAATGTAATTTTTATTTAGGCTATGTACAACACATACGTACAATACGTGACCCTTGCTTAAAACTATGTTACGCTCGTCCGGTATGCATTTCCACTTAATTTTTAATCTTGTCCTCTCGACACAACGTGGTGCGTGCTGTTTCGTGTTTCGATGCACTAGCATTATGTACCCACGCGTGCCGCATATCCGTATGTTTATGTGTATATGGTATATGTCTGTGTGTGTGTTGCATGTTCGTGCATGTATGAATATAGTATGTACGTGTACGATATGTTACAAACTTTTTAGGAACATTTCTCGTGGAATGCCGCGAGCGTTAATAATAAGGTCGCAGCGAAACTACACGAAGACAATGCGCAGTTTGCGGCTTCATCCTCGAGTCGATATATTGATTAGACAGTTATCGAAAAATGACACCAATATAGATGATTGTTGACTCCGAATATTACGATTGAAAGGCGCCAGGGAGAAGTCGCGAATCGCGAGCATTAACCGTTTGCACTCCGCATGTGTTTGCACAAAATCCCTGGATGTCTTTGCAGAGTTGTAATATGTGTATTTCGGAGTAAATAGATTTATATTTATTATGAAAAACCTTCATATACATATATAAGCTTATACGCTCGTGGCATATTCGTAAAATTGAAAACATTAATAGAATATGCTTAATAGTCTTTTTTTATAAGGACTTATATAAAGTACACACAATTTTCGTACGCAGACTTTGCTAACTATATGTACAGTGTTGAAATCAAATCGAACGTAAAATCAATATAGGAGCTCGAAGTGCAAAGGGTTAAAATAACGAAAGTTCCAATTCTATTTTCACGCGGGAAAGCATCCGGACGACGAGTGATCGTAATAATTAACCAACTTGCGGCAACAGACTGCATAATATTTGTTTGATTGATCACTTTTATTATACAAGTATCTACTATATGATATTTGCAAATTATCTCAAAGATATTTATTTTCGACACTTTAATAATATTTCAATGGTTGTTGCGATATCGGGCGCAGAATTACTCGCTTGTTGATACAAACAGGCTGAATATTACGAGCACAACATTGTTACATGATATACGATCTGTTTACGTATTTAACTCTAGATGAGTAAGAAAGTGTGCAATCTTATTTTTTTTCTGTCTCGTTAACTTTATTCACTTAGTGTGACTTGTCTTCTCATCTTCCGGTACGATAAACTTTGTCTCACTCATCCAGGATTAAAAATTGACGCGATACCGATTTTTAACGTGACAATTAATGTTTGCGAAAGCAACAATCACATCACGGTTAATGATCGTAAATGAAATGACGTAATTTTTAACGTGAATCAGTTAACAGGTTGCGATTGCGTATAAAACTAGACGATAAATATGACTAGTTAAAATTTTTATTCAGCAGACGAATTTTTCCGTGACAGTGAACAGAACAGATTTTGAAATAGGAAGAACATTGATTTACTTATTATTGAGTAATTAAAGCGAGAAAAATAAGAGAAATTTCGTTTTTTCGTTTAATAAAATATACGCTACTATAATCTATTATTTCACTCTCTGGCTCTCTCTCTCTCTCTCTATGGCACCGGATACTTTCTCCGTGTAAAAGAAGTTTAAAGACCGTAGCACACAAATTTACATAAACACTCAAGCATACAAGTTTCAATAAATAAATCGCTCGGCATGAATTCCGCTTTTGTGTCGACTTGTGTGCGACGGCGTCTAATCTACGCGAAAAGAATGAGTTTCGGCAAGCCGATTGTCGCAACGGGAGACCCTGGCGCCCCTCAAGTTTTTCAAACGCAAGACATTGTCAGATACCACCGTCCCACCGCGCCCCCTTCCCCGCCCGTTGTGTTATCCAAAATCGCGGTCAACATAAGCACACAAATCAATGCCTAATATCATTTACTAAGGGTATGCTTACACTTTTAAAAGGACATTGAAAAATCGCATATGCTAGATTATCTGCCGATTACGCTCTCTATGTATCTATATCTTCACCCTTATGTACAGTCCCGTCCCCTCCCCCCTCCCCTCCCTTTTCCGCTGATTAACGAAAATGTGACACGAATCGTTGTTAAGAGACTAACGAAATGTCGCGCGCGAGTGTGCGTGCCCTGATCGTTCCAGTCGTAGATATCTATATGTGCTTATACGCATCGTATACAACGCGTCCTCTTGAACGTAAAGAAGTAGTCGCGGAAAAATTGGACATCCGTTATATGTAGAAAATATACGGATCTCGCAAAAAACGGCACTACGTTCTGTACACATTAATCGCAGGACTCTTGCTATCCGCGAATCCAAGATACAGAGTGTCTTAAGTATCGCGCACTGCTTCTCGAATATTGTAAAGAAAGAACACATCTAGCTTCCTCTTGGCATATAGAAAAAAATGATTTTTTACTGTACTTCAAGAATCAAAATATATAACAAGTTACCTAGTTATATTTTAAACTAAAATCCTTGCGCAATGAAATTTCTTTTTTCTATCATTATTTCCGCAAAATTATATTCTTCAAGTTTTCTTTAAAATATTAAATTGCCAACTCTTGATTAACAATCAAAGATGAATAAGTTTCTTTGAATTAATATTCAGTTTAAATTTAAGAAACGTAAAAATAAAACTGAAACACATTTTTATTGATGAGATCCGATCGTCCATGATATTTGACAAGATCTATGCCAAATTTGCGAGAACGTCTTTAAATCGAGAAGAAATACGCGACCACCAGGAACAATCTGTGTATCAATCGTGATATATCCTATGTCGCGGAAATCACACAAGAAATTATAGACGAGAATCTAAGTGTGCCAATTGAAATTTCGCAACAGTATTTCTCTCGCACACGATCAACTATCAGGCCGTGCAGTTTACATCCCGAATGCTCGAAATAAACGCACCCTTACTCTTTTGTCGTCGCACTTAATCTTCAACGTTGCGTTTAATAATATTTGAATTGCACGAAACTAATTGATAAAAGCTTTTACACGCATACATTAGCATTTTGTTGCAAATTCAGCTTGTCTGTTGCAAGCGAGATGCGAGGATCTGTCACAAAATCGGGATGTTGATGCGGCCGCACAAGCTGATTAGCGATAATGCAAATCGATCCATGGTTTTGTTTTCTTTTTTTTGCCTTTTTTCCTTTTTTTTGCGAAGCGGGGCGAAATATCGATAGGGCTTCATCAATCTCGTCACTTTATCGCTTTTCTTTCTCCGTCGATGTCGGCTGACTGAATCAAAAGTATGCCATCGAGTTTTTGACGAGATCCTCAAGTCGCCCTCTCGCCTCCGTTTACAATTATGTTTGATATTGTAACATCGGTGCGGCCAGATTCGGGTGGTGGGCTGTATTCATTCTCAGGGCTGAGATGCTCTTGTTGTACCACTCGTCCTCTGCTGACATTCCTAAAAAGGAAAAACGCGTTTTTAGACAACTACTCGCTATCACGTCAATAATCCGAATGAAATAACGCTCAATAATCTCTCTGTTCGCTATTAATTTCTTTCTTGTTAGCATCACAATAAAAGCAAAACAAGAGAAATATTTGCTCCCTATGCGCAAAATTGAAGAATACAGACCAAATTACATATAAAATTTTATATCGATTTTTATTTTGTGATATTAGTAATTTTTAATATAACAATCATATTGCAAAAATTACAAACCATTCATTCTTTTACATTTTATACAATAGTCATTTCAGAAATATCATAATTTTATCAACATGTAATTTTAGAGAATTTGTAATATTTTAATTTTAATCCTAGAGTAGCATAAAAACATAGCAATCTATGTATCGTGATACATAGGTTATATACGGAGAAGAAAGGATAATATTATATTCTTATCTTATATTCAAATCTAAAAAGTCGGTTGCAGATAATCTAAAGCAAATGTAATTAACGTTAACTTTGATTAATATAACACCAGCGATGCTACCCTTTCAATAAGTGGAAGTTAGATGTCGAGTCGGCGCAAAGGGGCGGATTTCTTTTCTCTCGCGAAAGAATCCCAGAGTGATTCGATTTAACGACTTTTCGCGGAGCTTTATCGAGTCCACTAATCGGTCGATTTGCTATCGCATTAAGACGTTAAGGAGAGAGGCATTAAATCGTTAAGGAGAAACGGTGAGAGATTGCGAGCGGAGAGAGACGCGTTCTCGTAGCAATCGCGCGTTCGCTCGTTGGCGCTGAGCAACCCCGACAGGCAGGCAAGCAGGCAATTCGCGAATAGTCTTGATTCGATTTAAAAGCGATATTCCATCTCGCACCGGAAATGGTGTAAGACGGCGCTGGGGCGGAAATGGAGAGAGCGTCTTGGAGGCTGGCGGGCAGAACGCGCTCTCTCGTATACGGGCGTCGGATTCGCGCCATTTCCGCTCCGGATTTTTGCGGAATCATTCGATAACGTCGGGTCAGCGCCCGAAGACGGCGTGGAAAATCGTCAAGAAACTGGACGATAAAACGAGAAGAACGAGGCCAAAGAAATTAGTTTATGTCCGTTCCACGTCCGAAAAAGAATTGACACGCGCAATCGTCAAAAGATAATAATCGAGTAAAAGATATGTACGTATAGTCGATCGAGATCGTTTTCTGACGATGACGATTTACGATAGCTTTCAATAAGAAACTTGATAATCATAAACTTATCATGAGCAATAACTACTTACTTAAAACTTGTTGACTTTGTAAAACGTTGTATTATCTACATTTTGATGTTTGTTTAGAATAATATATGATATCATATATATATAAAATTATTTCCATGCGTCTCTCTAGAAAAATTATTTTTAAATTAGATTAATTTAAACAAGTTTTGTATTTTAGTCTACAGAATGTTAAAAATATCGACTATTAAAAATAGTTTAGAGATGTCAGATGACATGTTAAGATATTCATTCGAATGTAGCACGGGACATGCTCAATTTTTCGCGAGTCGATGAAGTCGGTTATCTTTAAACGTGAGATGCCACGGATATTTGTGGAATTAAAGACATTTGCATAATCCTTGACCCAAATGGGAGCGCAACGCGCGAGCCATTCATGTCGCACTCACTTTACGCACACATTTCGCATCTAAAGCACTGGCGTTGCATTATTTATGACTTACCCATTGCATCTTGTCGCATACCGGTGACGGCCGACATGTTCGACGCTGAATGCGACATGGAGAACGGTTGGGTCATGCTCGGGTAAGACGTCGTGCCCATCTGAAACATTGTCAATTACGATTAATAACATTAATGTTTCAATTTGTAATAAAGGATAAACGGACTAACGAATTAAACGCTAAGCTACGATTCCGTAATGTCTTGTGACACAATTCTTTCTAAACAGACATGTCGCGCTGAACCGTTGTTCTGTTCTACTTAAAAATTAAACGTGCGGCATTAATATCGCGTATAATTAATTTTCGCGAGCACACAAACGAATGAAAATGAATTTCGCGATATCAATGAAATTACAGAGTTACGCGCACGGCTCGAGGTGAAACAATGAGAGGAAAGTAACGCGGTAATTAACGTGTGTGAAGCATGTTATCGGCTAGAAACCACTCTTACATTTCCACTCACCAGGAGAGACGAGCGCGGAATCGAATGTGACGAAGGATATGGTTTCATTATAAAAATTAATCGCGTAATACGTTCGGAACTGATGGAAATTAATAATGCGTCGCGGCGTCTATTTCCTGACCGTAATCAATTTTCCAACGTGTTACGCGATCCTTCGTAATATCATGATTAAGTACAATCCGACGAAGATAAAAATAAAGAATCTTCTGAGCTATAAAAAATTTATGAGACATAAAGTGATAAAATTTTTACTTTGTCTGACACTTTTCATCGATGTTTGTACTACTAATCATTATTAATATTGACTATTAATTATAGAATCGTTATAATTAAGAACTATTAAGTATTTTTTTTTTGTTTCCAACGCCATAATTTAATTGTTGGCACACTGTTTTTAGATATTTTTAACTCTTAAGAGAAAAATTAATAGACAATATATACATCAATACAATCAACATGCGAATATATACATCAATACAATCAACATGCGAAAACCTTAGTAATTTATAATCAGTTTTTTAGAAATTCTGTGAAATATTCATAGATCGAATTTTTTAGAATTGAAGACTTGTGTAACTGATATAAGGTTTTTTTTCGAAGAGACACACGCTCGTGAATTATCGGCTCAATTAAAGCGGTAGGTATTCGGTAATCCGGCCGACCCAACTAATCAGCCGAAATGCAATTTAGCTATATCGACCGATAGCGATGCGCCGGACGTACGCTCAGGTGCACTCCAATTTAATACCTCGGTTAAAATCATTAACGAGAAACGCATCGAATTCATTCCCAGTATGTGGACCTTCGAAAGCGGTCAAACTCACGGTTGTATCGAAAAATTCTTATAAAATTCTCTGATAACACATTTGAATACTTTTCTTTTAAATAACATAAGCAATCAAATCACTTGAAAAAAAAAACCGACAAACAGGTCTATCCATTTATTGTAATATTTTCACGCTGTTTTTTGAGAGTAGTAACAATTTGCTTATGTTCGAACTTAATTCGCGCATGACTTTATATTATTTACTTGCCATTATCTGGGGTGTATCTTCGCGCTGAGTGTACTGGTGAGCGTGCAAAGCGGCGGGTATCGATAATAATGAAATTTCGGAAGCGTCCTGCGCGTCGTAAGGGAGCCTCACCTGGGGATAACGATTTATGCCATTTATGCTGTTGTGAGGATGGGGGTAGGGTTGATAACCTCTGCTAGCACCAGGATAGATATTCCTCATCATGGCACCTTGACAGGCGGGAATTGGTGTCAAAGCCTTCTGCAATTGTTTCTCCTGCTTCCGGTACTTCGCTCTTCTATTCTGAAACCAAACCTACGAAAAAAAACAAAACAAAACAAAAAAAAAATGACATAAACAAATTAGTAATCGTCTCAATTTCTACGCAATACAGCTTCTATCTTGCTTGTATCTATTCCTGCTTCGACTATCCGATTACGCATTCTGCTGCGCATTAATCATTATTTTAATGGCAGTATCTTGTGAGAGTCCGTGCATGACATCCTGCGCTAAATATAATTTGCGATGTTAATTCACAAATATATAAAAAGATGTTTTCTTTTTTATATAAGTGATGATTATATTTGTATATATATTTGAAATTTAAAAGTAAAATAGAGCTAGACTAAGAGGCTAAAGAAGTGATGTATAATGTATAATCACACGCGTGAAAATTTAACAATCAACTATACTGCAAGTTAACAGTAGTCCGATCAAAGAAGGATGATAAACCTCTTGGGCCAAAAAGCATCCTCATCTTTTTCTCTTATCCCGACCAGGTCCTAAGTTTACCCCCGGCCTCATCTGGCAACCCAGGGCGGTTTACCTATCGCCATTTTGCATCGGGCAATTTCCATTGTTTCGCGGGATTAGTAAACCCATATTGGGGCTTGCCTGAGCCGCCACCGGCGACTCACCCCGGCATCCACACCGGCGCGCGTTTCCGCACCCCCGGCACCCCCTCGGCCACTCGTCCACCCTCCTCCCCGTGGCCCCCAACAATCTCTACTCTCGCGCCCCGCCCTGCCGCCCAACCGACCGACCCCTCTTTCCAGCAGCCCCCCAGAAAGAGAAAAGCCTGCGGCTTCTCGTCCCGGGTCGGGGTTGGGTTGTTTCCACCCTCACCGGTGACGTCACCGGCGCTACCCGATTGGCCGATGCCGCGGCGGTGACGTCACATCGGGCTTGCTCATTGGCCGACACGTTTTATCGACATTTCTACTGTACACCCTCTCTCATCGCCGCAGAAGTGGGTGACACAAACCGGGGTGGTTCGAACGAGTCTGTTCTCTCTCGAACTCTCGCTCTCCCTGCTGCTCTCTCTCTTCTTCTCTCTCGTATCTCTATATCTTTCTGCCTCGTTCTCTTCCCAGCTCTATCACTCTTTGTGTGGAAGCATGGCGCTTCCGAAGAGTACCTCGCAAAATATCCGCAGCGATGCTCTTGCATATCAACCCGAGAATGAAGGGCAAAAATTCACTGCGTATTTGCAGAAAAAACTTTTTAATTGTAAAGTTTTAAACAGCTATTTTATTATTTATAGAAATTAGAAGTTTTATCAATTTTAAATTTTGCTTGTTAGCCGACGATAACTTAGCGGTATATTACAAGCTTCATCGTAAACGATGAAATTATGCATAACGTAAAAACATAATAGAATAAAAATTTGCGATCACTAAAAAGCCATTTATGATAAAAAAATACATTTAATTAGCTCAAACATTCTTCCGAACATTTTGTTTAAATTAATAAGAGTTTTATTGACGCGTAATACGCGAAAGAATTTTACAATTATTTTAACTAATCATCTTTATAAATTATAAAGTAATCCCGATGGTAATTTATTAATTAACCCAGTAGCAACGTCAAGCGGTACTTGACGTGATAAAGGTCGTCACCTACGTCAAGATCTATCTCGCGTCAACCCACGCCGAAGAGACCGACGCCTACGCAAGAAATTAATAATTCATTAGTACCAGAATTATTTCCGTTAATGATTGTACATTATAGCGCCTTATGGCTCCTTTCGACGTCATGATTACTCTTTATGCAAATGTTAATTTGCACATTTTGTATGCGGCAAACAAATTTACACAGTATAGGCTGTAGATATAAAAATAGCGTAATAAATTCATATATTTTAATAATAAAAAATCAACAATTTTCCGTGGGAAATTGCGACGAATAAAGTTCTACAGTAGAAGCATCTAGACATGCCGAGCGGAGTAATGGAGTCTTATTTAGATTAAGTTCTTGCCGCGAAATTGGCTGGAATCCGAGATTACTTATTCAAGAGCGACAGAGAGAACCCAATTCGGATATGAAATATTATAGAGAATCGGGACGATTATCAGAACGATAATAATCGGAGTATTAATTTCGAATCTAGATCTACTTTGAAAGGGATAGTTCGAAATTTAGCAGCCGTAGATTACAGTGGAATTATAGAAATTACCAAGTTTGATACCTCTTTTTAATAGCGTTACGTAAATCTGCAAATGAAGCGAAAGAAATGTTGGCGGCAACGGGAGCGGCACATGTATCGAAGATAGAGGTACATTTGAAGATTCTTAACAAAGGGCTTGATTAACATTTTCATGACGAGCATACATCGTTCTAACTCACATGTATGGAAATCGTGGAACGTGCAAGGCAAGTCGCATAATCAATCTCAATTCGCATCGGAATTCTCGCCGCGAGGCGATTTGCAATTGCATAAAACACACTCGGCTTTTGAATAAGCTGGCGTTATCTCTGTCCACGTACATTAGTCGAAGTGCTGCCAGTTCTAATTCCGTGAAAAATATAACGTCAACCACATTAACGTATAGCACTTTTTGAAGAACCTGGAGAGAGAGAGAGAGAGAGAGAGAGAGAGAGAGAGAGAGAGAGAGAGAGAGAGAGAGTATAATATTTTTTAAAACTATTTATAAGAGATATATTTAATAATTTGTGTATTTAAATCGTGTATTTTTCTGAAAGTAATGTGAATCTAATTTTCGAGCTTAAAATATAAACGAAGATTAACGCAAAATCTTTTTTTAACTAGATTTTCAAAGTTAGATTTACATTAAAAATACCAACTTGATTGATTATTTTTCTGATCTCATATTTTTACAAGAACAATTTTCCGAAAGTTCCGATAAGAGCTCAATTCCTATATTCGTCTTCTCTCTTGAAAATTTTTCGTGTACATGCTTGTATTTCCGCCGTGTGTATGCAAATGGCATTGTCTGCGCTTCGTTTAGCTCGATATCGCGCGTTCCCCTAAAATCTAAAACGGGGCGTATCTTCACTATCGAGAATGCCATTGTGGATAGACACATATATCTATGTACATATATACAGAGCGTTCCAGAATTGGCAGAAAGTGGATGGATATTTTCAATTTTGCAGTCGATTTTTGTTAGTGAAAATATCGAAGCGCTCATAATTCTCGGGCTATGACGCTATCCCGACAAGCGCTTGAAAAGAAAATACTTGCTAATTAAGCCTCAACGAAACAAAAATAAATTACGATGAATTATTTGTAGTTTGAAGTATATATTTTACGTTAAACGACATTTTTTTAGTTCAAGCTAGTTAATAAGATATGTTTCTCGACATTTTTATTAAGTCGACTGCAAACTTTTTAACGCTATGTATCCGCGCTGTCCGCCAATGTTGGTGCATCCTGTACATACCGTACGCATTTACGGACGGGTGGAACGCGTTGCCCGAAGAGATCCGGTAAAAGAGTGATTCCTTTTATTTACTTCTTCTCTAGAAGAGCTTTTTGAGAACATACTTGCGCGCGCGAGCGCGTTCGCGTCCCTTAAGGCGCGCACTCTGCAAGAACTGGAAAGCTAAGAGTTCGTAATTCAATAACCGCGCGCTCTCTTCTCCTTCCCCACGTTCGCTCATAGAGAAAGATAGACCGGATAGAGAGAAAGAGGACGGGAGGAAGAGCGAGATGGCTGTCCCACGGGGAACGCGGCTCAAAATGTCTGCTACTTTGAGGACCGCGACCGAGAAAACTATCCTCCTGTATGCCTGAGAGAATATTGCACTCTGATAGCTAACCCACATACTAGAGCCCGGGAAAATGGATACATGGGTAATGGCTTTCTCACCGAAAAAGAACAAGAGAACGTAAGACCTGTAACGATGTGCTGCTTGCGCGTTTATTTCAGACACGGATTATGGACATGGTCGCATATGATAATTGGAATTATATTTATTATCGTGTAGTATCATATATAATTCTGTAGTATACACAAAATCAACTTTAAAAACGAATTACTTAGCATTACAATTTTTATTTTTTTAAATTCTATTTTGAAGATTCTAAAAATTGCAATTTATTTCGCATTTTACGAATAATTCAAACTTAAATCGTAGGAAAAAATGCGTGAATTATTTTTCATAATTAGATGGTAATTTTTTTTAACTGACAGTATTTTCAAATTCAAGAATTTGATTCAGGGAGTCTTATGTCGTTTCTAAAATGATAGGATAATTATCTCTACATTGATACTTTTAATGAAACAATTACATATTTTGGAAAGCTTCATAATTGTAATTATTCCGTGAACTATTATTTATAAACGCGGAAAATATATAAAATTAAAGAATAAGACATCTACCAGTGATTTTTGCCACAAATTTCCTGTCAGGTAGAAAGCCGATTTTCTCGTAAAACGCCCGGTAGGTAGGCTTCGATCGGAAGTCGAATCGAAGTAAAAAGGTCAAATGAAAACTCGGCTAACTCAATATCGCGGAGCTCGGGCTTCTCTTTTCTTTTTCCTCGGCGTAATGGGATTTCTTGTGCGGTGATTCGAGAATTATTCTCTTACCACGCAGTGTTACCCGATTTTTTATTATTATTATCATTATTGTCATAAATACTTTCACGATCTCTCAACATACATTACCCTTACAAATTTGACGCAAAAACTGTGAGAACATTTTATTAATATTTCATTATGTAACTGAATTGGCATTATCATAAATATGATGCTTAATACACATATATGCAATTTATTTAAGAATGAATAAATTTCCTATTTGATAAAATCAAGAAATAGATATAGAAATAATAATTGCAATTATCAAGCGGGAACATTTTCTGCGACAAAGTTTTACCGTCCTATTAAATTTATTTGCATGTTTACGTACGTATACGAAGCAACACATTACATCTTCCTGCCAAGTTTCCTGCAAACCTCACTCGAAATGATATAAATGGTCGGAAACGATCCCATGCAAGGTTTTACCGTGTTTCGCCTGGAAAACGCTCATTCAACGTGCACTAATACGCGTTTGCGCGTTTAGAGAAATTGCAAATCGCGTAGCATTTATGTCACCATCAGGGACAGATCATGCAATAGAAACTTAAACTATAACTTCATCAAGGAGGCTTTGCGGAATATTCTTGTTTAGAAATATTTTCCAATTATTTCAAGTTGTAACTATTTAAAGTTACGTAACGTGTCTGTTAATTTATATGCCAAATATAGTGCTGAATATAAAAAATACCTATACGTTTTCTGACGAGGACAATCGACAAAATTAACAAGTCTTCGAAAAAAATTATATTTGCACATCGCTGACTTTGCGACTATTTTTACTGCGTAGACAAAATTATAAACAGCAACGCGCCTCGAGAGTGCACTCGACGTATTTTTTAACGAGAGCCGCCAATCGGGTGACGTCGTGGATGTAGAAGTCGTCTCTTTAAAAGCTCCCGCGCTAGTCATGGCATTCTGTTTTCTCAAAGATAGCGACACGGGCCGTGGAGGCGGCGAAGACGAGAGAGAAATAGACGGCGAACGAGGGTGGCAAAGTTGAGATGAGTTGGGCGCGCAGGGGGTTGGGTGACGCTGTACCGGAGGCTGCCATTATATCTGAGCCGCCATTTTAAATTGAATTTTCTCCACCCTAGATAGATCTGAAACGTCTCAGGCTTGCCGGGCTCGCTATTCCTTCCACTACGAGACGAGCGGCGAGGGCGAGATGGCGGCGGAGCGCGAAGGGTTGGGAAGAACGCCGGGAGAGACAAGGGCCCCCTTTCTTACGCGACCGCCATCCTACCTTTTTCTTCCACCGAGAATCCCTGTTTTGCGATAGATACCTTCCTAAACTCAAACCGGCCCCTCAATTCCTCCAGGGGACGACAAAATTTTCCTCTTCGCTCTTCCCGTCGAAAATTATAGAAGAAAATCCGAATTTTGCGCACGTATTACTTTGTATTGTGATCTATCGATATTATTTTACACGAATTAGATAAATGTGCTAAAATTGGATTATAATTGAACAGCATTTTGCAGTGCAGAAACAGCTACTTTAGAGATTTTCAATTCCATATTGCAAGATTAATTAAAATTGCCAAATTAATTCTGCTCTAACGTTATATCAACAGTAATCATTACAATTATGACACTAAATTTTATCCATTCCATTTATATAATCTATTTTAAATATCTTTCAAGTATTTGAAGCACCGATAATTATTAACGTAATTATTGAGAGAATATGCATATAATTAAACAGTGTTTTACATCAAATATATTTATAGCTTATAAAATGGAATGGATGGTAAAAATTAATGTAGATATCTGCGGTAAGAAATCAATATAAGACGGGATGCATTTCCTGCATCAAAATGCACAAAAGTTCCGCATGAGATAAAGCTGCCGTTCGCCGAAAGTAGCCAAAATGCGCAAATCCGCGATGACGCGAGCGTTAATTACGGCGTGCGCTTTGCAGGTTACAGGTAATTGGCCGATTCTGGGGCAGCCGCGCGCCGGAAAACCAGCGACTGGAAATGACATTTAAAACTGCGAGCCGCTTTCGCTCTCTCTCTTTCTCTCTCTCTCTCTCTCTCTCTCTCTCTCTCTTTCCCTCTTGTATTTGAGGTCGGAACGAGCATAGGACCATCCGCGGAAGCGCGGGTTGTGCGTCCTCGTGGCGCGCGGCCCTCGCGCGGCGGACACTTTGTGCATCGGTTATAACCGGCGAGCGACGAGCGCAAACCGCGTTTTACTTGGCATCGCAGTTTAACAGGGTTAAGTCGCGGCGGTTCCCGGGCTTTTAACTCAAACAACACCCCGCTGCATTATATATCAAAAGAGCGCAACGCACCGGCGACTGTTTTAATATGTACCGCTCTCGCTCGGAATTCGGGGCCGTAACGCGCGCCCGCTACAGCCGGTCCCCGACATCTCCTCCTCCTTCTCCCCTTCACCCTTCTCACTCTCATTACCAAATCCTCCGCCCTTAATGTCATCACAAACCGCATCACTGTCGTAGAAACTCGCGTTTTCATGTCGGAGAAATTAAAAATATAACTACTATAATTTTTCGTGGAACTTAGTTTCTTTTTCTTCGTAAAAATTCTACTACAGATACGTTTTAAATGTTTTCGATATCAATGATGTGAAAAGTTACATCCGCCGCAAGACGATTAAAGCTAGAATTGACGTTTAAATTTATTTAACGTTGACGTGGACACTTTGAATTATTAAGAAATATATTGAAAACGTCTCCACCCCCTCTGATCGATTCCACGACCCTCAAAGAATATAGGGTGTCTTGGACCGACATTTGCGCCCGTAATTTCATTTTATCACCCCACATGCGTCTTTGATTCAATTACGCAGTGAGTCACAGTCAAAAAGATAGGCAGGAGATAAGTATGCCTACAAATTTTTCATCGTTGTCCATAAACGCGTCGCATAACAAAATTATGTCGTTATATTGATAGCGCGGAATGATAAAAATATGTTACTAAACCTACGTGACATTATAAATACAATGTCCAGAAATACGCTGAATCGACTACGTAACAACAGTATGTGAAGATTTACTGCGAGTTGTCCTCGGTCACTAATTAAAATTATTTTCAGATTTTTTAAAAGTTATTGAGTTTATATTTTCTTGTAAATTACACGCAGATGGAACAGCGCGGCGCATTATTGATTGAATCAAATATCTAGGATGCTTTTCGTTCGTACGACTCGAAAAATCGTTTGTTTTTTTCCTAACTGCGAAAAGAGCAGCACACTCACCTGAATTCTGGCCTCGTTCAATTTGGTGGTCCTCGCCAATTCCTCCCTGCAGTATATGTCCGGATAATGAGATTTTGCAAACGCCGATTCCAATTCTGCCAGCTGCTCCTGCGAAACAATTGGAAAGCCGTGGTAAAGGCCGATTTGAACTATCCAGCAGGAAATTTGGACGCGATGCGAAAGATTGAAGCTAATCGAAATGTCATTATCGATGAAAGAGTTCAATGTTCTCCAGAGGAATATATGTTTCTGAGAAATCTTGCTGATAAAAAAAAATATATTAAAAAAAAGACGTCAGTATGACGAAAGAAAACTTTTTTAATTATAATCAAAAATAGAAAAAATACACATTTCTCTACTTTTGCACAAACCTGCGTAAAGGTGGTCCTATGTCGCCGTCGGGCGGGTGTTGGACAACTAGCTGTGGTAGGTGTGTGACCAATATGAGGACTGGAGGCGCAGGGGTCAGGTTTTAACTTTTTAAAAGCGCCTTCTGCTCCTACGACAAAGGATAAAACAACTTTAACATAGAGAACATTTTCACATAATTATTCGAAAAAGACTATTATCCAAAATAAGTGATTTTTTGAAAAAAAAAGAATATATTTTCGCATTTTTGTTTTATATTAAACTGCGACAATGTTAGCGCCTATATCGTGTTGATAACGACAGATAGATTTCAACTTTGTTAACATTACATTAGTCAATCGTATTCTGCATGGATGTGCAATTACTTCATAATTTCATAAATTACATTATTCGCCGATTGCGCTTGAAATTATTTTAATGACATATTAGTGGCCGTCAAATAATGTATTGAGTAGCAAAATTGTATGTCGAATAGATACCGCAATAGCAACGTGTTAAGTTATAATAAATTTTGTTAATATTTTAAAGATATTTTTGCTAAATGGTTCATTTTGCATAATACAGAGAGCTATTAGTTATCCTAAAGGAGCGACTACATTTTTCTCGTTTTAAGCGATACAATTACACACTTACTTTTTATAGAAAATAAAGTTGGAAAAGAATTGCACAAGGCGACAAATTCTCGAAGATTCGCGAATTCATAAATAAACTTTGCATAATCTCGCGAAATGTTTCAACGATCATTTCGACTAAAGAAATCGCGTGAAAGCGCAACGATACCAAGCCACGCCAGAAAACTCTTTTTTACGGTTAAATCGAGTTATCTGACATTTTCCCAAGCCAACGTAATAAACAAACTCTGCTAACGATCTCGCTGAACGTAAACGCTCGGTCAATCCCCTTCGCAGATTCCCGTACGTATTGTTCATCCGTTAGACGGCGAAAGAGTCGGACAGGAGTAGTGTCGAGACGACGAAGCGGCCGAAACTCGATTTCCCGTATCGCTTTCACAGCCGGAAAATTCGATATTCCACGGAAGGCGCGATTCGTACCGAACTTTCGACCTCCAACGCGAGAAGTCCATGGCCGCCATCGTCGTCGTCGTCGTCTTGGTTGCCGCACGACGAGACGCGGCGTGGCGCGGCGCGGCGCGGCACGGCGTCGCGACGCCGGCTTTATGAACGAACGTAGATACCTACCAGGTCGCACGGTCCCGGGGTAAGCGTGGCGAGCGAAGTCCCTCGCACTATGCTAACTTGGTTAGGGCGTTAATGACCTAATCATGTTACATGCTGATTCAATGTTCAAGGATGAATGCTGTCCACTTTACATACCTTGCCCGGTTACCCGGTGAACGGGGAAACTCGGTCAAGTTCAGCGAAGAAGGCGAAGGGCCCCGTGCGACCCGCTTCTTCGGCTTCATTGTATTTTGGCGTTATTTTTTTTTTTTTATTTATGTAATTTTTTCGACTATAAACCTCCTTGAGAAAGAGAGAGAGAGAGAGGGGGGAGGTAAAGAAGAAGAAAGAAATATTTAAAAGCTTCTTTAAGTATTAAATCTATCGAGACATTAAAAACATATCAGATTTTCGATCCATTTTGGAATCTAGATGAGAAAACGTAAAATTTATTTTTTTATCAAGATTTATTCAATGTAATATAACGTGAAAATATAATGTGAAAAATAGAGATATTAAAGAAATAAAAGAGTGAAAAGAATTATACTGGACATTCGACGATGTATAACCACGCGCAATTAAATTCTGAAAGTTATGATAATGCGAACTGGAAGGAATACTTTGTTCTATTAAAATTATATTCCATTTTAACGTAACAAAAAGCTCGTCCTAATTTTTTCTACACGGGTATAGATTAAAACGAGATTTTCATAAATGATACAAAATGAAATTAATGTCTCATAAAAGGTATCGGCAAAAAAGTGTTTTCCGCGATCTTTATGATGTCAAAATGAATTTTTCCTATTAATTTATAGTGCGTAACAATGGGATATTGATCATTTACGCGTAGTATGATTTTCTATTCTTTTGTATTTATTCTTAGAAAAGGAAAATAAATTATAGGCGTATGGCCTAATGGATTGTGTTCGACTGGTGAGAAGTGAGATAGAGTCAATTGTGTAGAAATGTGTTTATTTCTTTGTCAGAGAGAAGTATGTATGTACAGGTGTATGTGTAACTTGAGTGCGCCAGCGGCGCATTCGCGGCAGAGTGTAAGGCCGCGAGTTTCGAATGAAAGGTGACGGGCGCGGTAAGATATTACCGGCCGCGTCTGCGTGGTTGGAATCGGGTCCTTAACAGGACGATTCATGCGAGGGTGCGTGTTGCATCCCGGCGGTGAGGTTTGCGTTGCGGTGGAGTCTGTCTCCGTTGTGCCATGCGCTGCGACCGTCCGGCTCTCGATGTGAGTCGCAAGTGAGTCTGCGAGCCGAGGCGGGAGAGGCCTTCGCATTCGAATGTCCCCGGAACGTGAGTGTCACGTTGGGGCCGAGTCAACCGGGCACAGAACTCTAAGGGAATTATTTTCCGCTGTAGAGTCTGTGGTGGCGACGGCGATGCTGGTGCGTCAGCTGACCGTAGCTGTACATCCTACGTGAGGTGTGCGGTCAGAGCTGAGACTGAGTCTTTCGCTTCCGTGCCTTCCCAGGCACTGTGAAAAGTCGAGAAGACTTGCTGGTTGCGCTCTTCGAAGCAGAGCTGTGACTCCGTTCAAGGGCCCTTTGTGAGAGCTCGCCTTGAAGCGAGTGAGTGAGGAAAGATCTGCGGAGCAGCTCTTTTATATCTCGTCGATCGAAGCTTGATCGCGAGAAGGTTCTTCACCGCCTGCGCAACCTGGCGGTGGGTCCGCAAGCTTGTAACTGGTAGAAGGCCTGCGGCGCGTAGCGGCGCCGCGATGTATTATACCGCGTCAGTGCAGCGGTGTGGCGGTGAGCCGCCACAGGACCCCCTTGGCAGTTTTTAAGCCTGAAAACGAGTAGTTGGTTTTGATGTTTTGCTGCTCCTCTTCTTGTCGGCTGTGGAGGGTCTTGACTGCTTGGCTGCGGCTGGTTCTATTGGCTGCTTGTGGTCGTCCCTGACGTATGCTGACTTCAATTGGTCTATGTGGACGTTGATTGGCTTGTCGTTGACCAATAGCCTGTAGACTTTTTCGTTTGTTGTACGACTTGATAAGGTCCGTCGTATGGCTGCTGTAGCGCCCTGGTTGGGTCGTCGTGTCTGACGACAACCTTTTTGACAGTTGGCCAAGTCCTTGTGAATGAAGGTGCTGCCGTGGCCGTGTCGTTGTATGCGTGGGCGGAGTTTGCTCATTTTCTAATGCAAATGATCCACAAACTCGCCCGTTGGTTGATCTTCTCTGATTTGCGCTGCGTCGCTGTCTTGCGTCTCGCCAGTTTGCTCTGATTGGCTCATCTTTCTCGACCAGTCGTCGGGGTCACCAGTTTATAGGCGCATTCGCGGCAGAGTGTAAGGCCGCGAGTTTCGAATGAAAGGTGACGGGCGCGGTAAGATATTACCGGCCGCGTCTGCGTGGTTGGAATCGGGTCCTTAACAGGACGATTCATGCGAGGGTGCGTGTTGCATCCCGGCGGTGAGGTTTGCGTTGCGGTGGAGTCTGTCTCCGTTGTGCCATGCGCTGCGACCGTCCGGCTCTCGATGTGAGTCGCAAGTGAGTCTGCGAGCCGAGGCGGGAGAGGCCTTCGCATTCGGATGTCCCCGGAACGTGAGTGTCACGTTGGGGCCGAGTCAACCGGGCACAGAACTCTAAGGGAATTATTTTCCGCTGTAGAGTCTGTGGTGGCGACGGCGATGCTGGTGCGTCAGCTGACCGTAGCTGTACATCCTATGTGAGGTGTGCGGTCAGAGCTGAGACTGAGTCTTTCGCTTCCGTGCCTTCCCAGGCACTGTGAAAAGTCGAGAAGACTTGCTGGTTGCGCTCTTCGAAGCAGAGCTGTGACTCCGTTCAAGGGCCCTTTGTGAGAGCTCGCCTTGAAGCGAGTGAGTGAGGAAAGATCTGCGGAGCAGCTCTTTTATATCTCGTCGATCGAAGCTTGATCGCGAGAAGGTTCTTCACCGCCTGCGCAACCTGGCGGTGGGTCCGCAAGCTTGTAACTGGTAGAAGGCCTGCGGCGCGTAGCGGCGCCGCGATGTATTATACCGCGTCAGTGCAGCGGTGTGGCGGTGAGCCGCCACATAAATAAAATTCTGTTGTCTTTTCTCGCGATTGGTTTTGTCACGATACTTTGTTTGCACCGTAAATAGTCCCCATCATTGCCAAAATCATATATTTTGATATTATATATTAAAAAAAAGATTAGTACCTATGCAAAGAATTATAATTGTTTAACTTTTATAAATACAAACTTAAAAGTATTGGCTTTATAATTTAATATAAGAAATCAAAAAGTTAATTACTAGATTGTGAATTTAGATATATATAAAATATATTCGTATATTGCTGTTTCAATTTATTCGGGGTTTGAATCCGGCAATTACGGAGTTTTCGATTGCAGAAAATAGGCAATTTACGGTTGTCAGTTTTACATCTTTGACGTAAAAACCTGGTCGAAAATTATATGCTTGCAAACTACATTTGTTAAAACGAGTATGCTGTAAAACAAAATACGAATATTTACCGAAAGGATGGTGAATATTATTATAATTATATGAAATGTTACCATGAAGAACATAATTGTTATTTGATCGTTATGAAATTAATGTTATGCGAAACATAATTGGAAACATGATACAAAAATGGCTTTTTCTGTAAGTGATAAACACAAAAATTTTAGAAAAAAAACTATTTTATAAATAATATTTTATTTATCTGAAAAAAAGAATAAAAATAAATTTCTTTTGCATAAATAGCAAACATTAATAAAATATTTTTACATTGCCATACATTATATAGTCATTTTTTTAACGAAAAAATATCCACTTTCAAGAAAGCATATATTATCCGATATCTCGATTGTAGTTTATTTTTGCCACTTTTCTGCGACGCCGATTAATTTTTTCGTTGCACTCAGTTCATGTCGATGAAACGGTAGTCATTGCGAAGTTTTTGACAATTGTACATATTTTATATTTTTCGCGATTAAAAGAAAAAGTGGCGTGCGTGTATAGCGTGCGCTTGCATATCTAGCATTTTTTTAAATAGATTTTATAAATTTTATAAATTTTTTCTTCATAATAGGAAGACTAGAATAAAAAATATTACTACTCAAAAAGGATCAAAGATTATAAACTTTTTATAAAATTTATAATTAATAGAAAATATAAATTAAAACAAAATATTGAAAATTAGGGAGAAATGCAGAATATCTCATAGGAAAGCATTTTTTATTCTTAGAACAATTTAAAGTTACTTTTTTCTTTGACTCCAAGAATTGATCAAAGAATATCTCTTAGTATGTTTTTTATTCGGCAGATCTCATAAATTACAATATGATTTCTCACTGAACAAGTTCATACGAAACTGTACAAATCGTCCAGTCGTTCACAACCGAGTTAACCCTTTGTCGGGCAAAGTTACAAGCTGTTTGCTAGCAATCTGAACGAGCGGCACTCGAAAAAGGTTTGGGAGGAAGAAGAGCACATTGTGGCGCGACGTCGTGCCGACGGCGAACATCTGCCCCCGCAGATTTCGGTAGCCGTCAGGGGGTCGAGGGTAATTAGCGATGATTTTAACGAGATGACGCGCGACGAATGACACGCTTTACAGGATTACTGGTAATACGGACTGCAATGGCCTTTGACCTACAGCTGCCATCCGTCGGCATCTGCTGTCACATTAGAAGGCATTATCGGTCTCGCGAAGACTGATACAAAATTGTGTTTCCAAAATTTATTCTATACAATGCCAATTCGTTTCTCCTCGCAAGTAAGAAACAACTCAAACTCAAACTTGTACTAAGAACAATATCAAAAAATTCATATTAATTTTGAGTGTTTGTAACTAGTTTATAGAAATAGCGAAAGATAAAAAAAATTATTTTATGTTACAAGCAACTGAAAATTTCTTTTCGCAAAAAGCTTTAAGCTTTCGAAAGATCAAATAAATAAGAAAATTTTATTCTGCATCTTAATTTCAAATTTTTTTAACATGATTTTAATTTTAAATTTAGTTAGCAAGATATTAAACTTTGAAAATGAGAAAGTAGCGTTATAAATAGTAACTTTTTGACCGACATTTTTCCAATAGAATTTTTATCAGATTTAAGTAAAACATTTGTTCGTAACGCACATTTTCTACGGTATAATTAAGTATATTACAGTATTAGTTATATACTGGGTATATCGCATATAAAGCAAATGGGCAGAACAAATTTATTTTACTCTACGAGTGAAACTGGAAGCCGGTGATATTACCGGGCTCCCGTCAGATGAACAGAACGTTCTTGTTTTAAGGAGTACGCGGAAATCGCGCGCGGAAGACCATCGCTCGAGTACTTTTAATACCCGGGAGAACGCGCGAGGGGGTTAACGACATTAATTTTTCCCTCCATCCCCGCACCGTTCTCGTTTTATTTCGCTACCTCTTTTTCTCTCATCGCGAAGCGGCCGACGCTGTCGGATTTTCATTTGCATGAGAATACCGCGGTAGTCTCATTTCGTTTCCAGAAACCCTGACCTTGAAGGGTGCGACGGAATGCTGGATATCGCTGTTCACAATCGGTGCCACCGCGTGAAATTCATTTTCGGGTATAATAAGGGTGAAAAAATTCTAACGACCGCTGTTGCGGCCGACCTGTTGAACTCCGTTTATTTAACGAATGCCGAATCTTTTGCATAGAGATATGAAGACCCGCATTAAGAATCTGTTGTAAAGTGCACAGTTTAATTATAATAACGATTATAAACAGTATATTTTAATAAAAGATTTAGAAGCATATGTTAATAAAAGATTTCGAAGCTTCTGTCTTGTTGAAAATGCTTTTTACGCGTTATCAGAAGTTTTAATAAGTTTATTTTATGCTGCATTTCTATGAAAAAATGCGTGATATTAAAATACTTTCAATAAAAGTTCAGAGAAATTTATACAAACATATAAGAACAATCATCACTTCTATATACGTTTCAAAATGATGTGATCTATTTTGCACAACAAGTGCAAATTGACGAGCGTATCGGACACATGCGAAATATGAATCGTGATACAATGACAAAAATGAGAGGAAACCGGAGACGAGTCTTTTCATGTGATCCCAATTCCGAGTTTTTCGACTCGTCGAAGCTGGGCGCGAGATTCGTCACTCGTTCAAGCTTTACCCGACGTTTCGAGCCCACCCCATTAGCACACCCCCGGTGCTAAGCTCTCTTAAGCCCCGCTAGCACATAATAATAGCCCATAGAACAGGTACCACCATATGTCTGGCCCACCCGATCCATTGTCAGCACTCGGGACTGTGTGTTGTCAATGTGTACGCGTGCTCGAGGCTCAACAAGCGGAAAATACGTCTATCTCGAGATGACACGATGTCCATTTTTCTTTCAACGACGGTGCAAAAGTGCAACGCCTCGAAAGTTATAAAAGCGTATACCGGATTACAAGACACACAACCGTATGACTTTGTCACATTCTTTTGCAGAAGATTATAATTTATAAAGCATCGAAATAATCCATTTTTTATATTAGAATATTTTTAATAATTACAGAAATACTATATTTAGAAAACAATATTTCTCAGAGTCGTTATTATGCAGATTCTAATAATTTTATTCGATTGGAATTACAATTACGACCGAAACAGGAGCTTAATCCTTGCTAATATAAATAATAATGTAGAACGAGTGAAATTCTCGAAAATAGTTGAGGCAAACGAAATGATGACCGACGATACTCACCGACAGTGGTGGTAGCTCCGACGCTGCTTCTACCGGGCGTTGCGGCGGGCGTCGGCGGGCTCGCCTCGAGGCCCTGGTGCACCCCGTACAGGCCGAAGTCCTGCTCATTCGAACTGGCGCTGCTGCACTTTCTCTTCTCCTGATTGTGATTCAAGTGGAAACTGTCGTTCTCGACCAGGCCGACGCCGAGCAGACCCAGATTCGGCCTGAGCTCATCCATCAGTTTGTTCTGACCACAATTGGCAGCAGCCGCCGCGGAGAAGTTGAGCTGCCGGCTGAAAATCGCCGGGAAGATGTTGAATTGCTGATGGTCGAGGCTAAGGGCGGTCGTCGGCAGGGACGAACCGCCGCCGCCACCGCCACCGCCGCCGCCGCCGACGGTGGTACCACCGACGGAACCGACGCCGCCCGCACCGGGACCCCCGGTACCTCCGGATAGGTCGTTAGCCAGGGTGATGCCGGGGTGACCTGGTCGAGGTAGCTCGTACTGGAAGCACCTGGGTGAGCTCTCGACTACCTACGAAGACATCTTCCGACGCGAGTCTGCGATGAGGGCGCTCCGCGTTGGCCCAGCGGATACGCGTTATGTTATTCTCTTCGGATCGACGCACCGAGATCGTTGAAAAACGTTGTCGCGGACTTGGGCGAGCGAGATTCGTTATCCTCCGGCAATATCTTGGTGACTTTAACGACGGGCTTGACCGCGAGTCGTGAAAAAGTATATTTCTCAACTTTCACACCTTTCGGTTTGTTCCGAAAATAATTCACCTTCCGGACCGTTTAAAATGGCTCCTTAAAAGAATATATCTCGTGTAATTAGCTGCTGTACATTTACGAACTGTCCAAGAATTTGGAGAGTAGCCGGACGATTCTAAAGATTTCTTTTTCTTTAAACATTCTTCTCGAAACACTTGTGCGTTGCACCTTTGATATCACTGTTGTTGAAAGTTTTTAACGACATTTGTCTTGAATATTATCGCATGATAAATATTAGAGCAAGGTCCATTTGTTGATTATTTTTAAGAATTGAATAATTATGTAAAATATTGCTTATCGATTTAGCATTAATTTAATCTAAATTCCAACTGCTAATCAAATCTCTGTCAATGATCTTCGATTCTCTTAGAATACATCAGAGATTTAACGATGAATATTAAATATGTTTCGGCATAGTACGATCAATCGTCGTAAAAATTTGCAGGCAGCGAGATTTTCGCAACAGTTCTTCTTATTCGCTTATCTTCTTATTTGCTTAAGCAACTTAATCCAGATCCAATTGGCGATCACTTTTGCCTCTAACAAGATGAACATCTATGTCGGAAGTTAATTTACTAACAAAGAATAGTTAGGCTGGACTTGATTTGTGCGTCTCTTCTATAATCGCAATTCCGTTGCACTTCCAAACTTAGGCGTTTCTTCAGACTTCACTTAGGGGCGCGGTTCTTCTTTTTGTGCTTTTCTATAGAAGGTTCTTCGATGATCTCTTCAAGAACCGCCCAGTTAAGAAATCCAATTTCGAAGACACGTCGAGAAAAGTCGAGGACACGTTCTTCTTTCTCCTTCGATTCTTTCTTCGTTGACAGCTCGATACTCAAAAGTGGCGAATAATAAATACGCAAATGATGAAAATAAATTCACGATACTAATTCCAAGATTTTTGAATTGTCGAGATTACGCGGCGGATGGGTGATCGACGCGACTCTGGAATTCGGCCGCGATTCAAATCTGATTATCTCGTCGATCCAATTAGAAGGATACGCGACCCCCGTGAGGGGGAAGGGTTCGTTCGTCGACGCGCGTTCGGGATCAGCTGGCCTTGAAAATTCGAATATCGGAGTAATTGGCGAGAAATGGCGCGCACCGCGAGATGACGACGACGACGGCGAGAACGATGACGACGCCGACGACGCCGACGACGACGACGGCGGCAACAACGACGCCGACGAGGACGTGCACGACGCGCTCTTCCGTCCTTCCTTCCTTCTTTCCTTCCTTCCTTGCGAAGGACAACGCGGTGGGAAAACCCGGAGACGACAGGAGCGGAGAGAGCGAGTCAGAGGGGGCGACCGCTCGCCGTGAGTTCTTGTGGGATTCTGTCCGCGAAATGCAGTTATCCCGGTGACTCCGCGCGGGGGTGAGTGAGCAGAGAACGCGTACGAGGGGGCTGCCTGCCTGCGCCTCTCTCGTCGTCGTCGCTCGTGGTAGGGGGTTGTTGCTCGTAACCGGTTGCCCCCTTCGTCTCTTGCCGCGCCGTCGTCAGCGTCACAGCTACCCCCGCGATGCGAGAGCGCGAGGAGCGTGGCGGAGATGCTGGATTGGTCCAGCGGAGGATGCGTCGCCCGGACGACGGCCAATCGCGCAGGCTGCCAGGGCGCCCGCGGCGTCCCCGCCACCCTGGCCAACATGGCGCGCGTACCAATAAAAATTCCTCCGGAAAATAGCCTGCGAGCGATTTTCTTTCCGGGGCTACTAGCGTGTAGCGCTTTTCCGACGACGCACACGCTTCATCCCAGTCACCAATACGCGCGAAGGGGATATGGCGTAGGAGACCCTCCTCACCATCGCCCCGTCCTCGTCATCATCGTCCTTCCCGCCCTCGACTCTGCGTTTGTCTCTCTTCGTCTCTACCTCTGCCTCTATCCTCTATCTCGCTCTCCTCCTCCTCGCTCTATTTTACTCTCTCTCTTTTTCCTCTATCTCTCTGTCGTATCCCTTTTCCTCCGCGCGCGGCTCTCGTCTTCGTTTTTATTATCTCGCGGCAGATAGCTTTTTTAATTCTTTTCCCCCCTTTTTCGGGATTTGATTGTAATGTACACCCACGCCTGTGTGACCCACCTGCGTGCCGCGCGTATATAGCCGCGCCACGCCGCGATGGTGCATCGTTTGCGCCGTGAGATGCATTCGACCCGGCTAAATGTCTTTGTGTATCTCGCGCCCGGCTTTTTCGGAGGATTTGTAATTTGGAGACTCAGTCTGCGTTCTCCATTTTCCCCCTCTGTCACCTTGTCGCACGGTCCGCTTTTTTTTTTTTTTTTTTTTTGTTTTGGCTGAGCCGCGGTAGATTGCGTTTCTTGATTTTTTCTCTTTTTCGGGATTTCGCCGAGATCGCCCACTCACGTTTTGGCCGATTGATTTTGTAAGACCTCGCAGAGTAGTTAATTTCATTTTTATTTTTCTGAATTTTCTAATCTGTAATATTTGTAAAAAATATCAGTACAACACTAACAGGCAGCTATTAGTTGTTCTTATCCGAAAAATTAATTTAATTGCATTTATATAAATTAGTGGAAAGCAGGCCGTTAATAAAAAATTATTTATAAAACACTTACGCGCTAATTATGCTGAGTGGCATGGATGCGCTCGTGTGTTTACTATCTTCTCATCCTCTTTCCAAGCTTTCTTCGCGATTTGCATCGTCGTAGCTGTCGGCATTTCCATTTTCATTTCTGACTTTCTTTGCGTCGTGCCTTCGCTTTGTCCCACGGTGGATATCATTTTTAAGTCCCCCATCGTCTCGCGTGCGCGCCTTTGTATGTTTCTACTTTCCTCTTTTTATTCTTTTTTTCTTGTATTTCTTTTTTTTTCTCTTTTTTTTTCCTTTCTTTTGCGTCGCGCATTTTCTTTCCTCACGAGGCGGTGGAATATGCGCGCTCACAGACACAAGGTTGCTCTTCGATTTTCCGCGAGTCCTCCGTCTTTGCGCCCTTTTCGAGCCGTCTCCAACGAGACGTTCGTGAAAGAGAAGGAGAGGATTTTCTCTACCACCGTAGGAGATCGATGAGCTTCACAAAATCGAACAGAGGGGTTAAAAAAAAAGCACGACGAAGAAATGTAAAGTTTCGAGAGCTCATTCGGAGCATCGACGTCTCAGAAGTTGCGCGGCGCGCTTTCAAAGGCTTGGCCGCTGTTTTCATTGAACTGGCAAAAGTCAATTTGCTGGCTCCCTAGAAACTAGGCCACCGACATTGCGCGTCCTCCCTAAACAAAATAAACAACCATTTCACGATTGGGAAAAAAATGAAAAAAAATTTTCTGAAAGGTTTATAGTTAAAAAATTGACTTAAAGTTGTCTCTATATATTTTATTCTATAACGTGTAGGTAAATATAACAAAAAGGAAAACAATATTAAGAAAGCAAAATGAACACATTTGGTATATGTATATTTAACACTTTTATAATTATAATGAGTTCAGTTTACATTCTTGCGAATAGACATAGAAAACAATCTTTTATCGGCTTTTTGCGTCAGAATCTAAACTCGAAATTATGTTAATTTTATTTAAATTGAGTATATTTTTAATATTTTGATAACTTTTTTTGCATAAAATGTTAAAAAATTATATAATATAATACTCTCCTTTGAATAAATTCTACAACTATACACGTAATATATAATCTTTTCTAACTAATAATATACCGGATTAAATGTCTTCATTAAAGACTGACGCCGACGAAAATAACAACATGCGGTGCCGAAAAGTCGCCGCGTGCGGATCAAAGCCGGCAAATTTTCGATATGTCGTCAATAGATCCTAAGGGTAGCTGGGCAAGAGGGTAGCATATCGGTAAGGCGTGGTCGAAATCTGTCACACTAGCCGCGAATAAACTACCCGTTTGTAAGGAACAATATCAAAGTTTCTGTACCAAAGAATATATTTCGGAATGAAATACGGAGGCATTATATTTCCGAAAATTTTTGCAACGCGTTTTATTCCCTCTAAAAATTCATAGATTGTTTTTGGATACCATTAAGCAAGTGTTTAACACAAAATATTCAATTTGTAAAGAAAGAAAAAAAATTAATGAAAAAATTCTTTAAAAAATAAGGAAAAATACTACGATGTAAAACGTTGATAAAAATTATTCTATTAGTATATTTATTATAATTTGTTTATTTGTTATGGTTTAGTTTTTACTTATATATACCCATTATACTTGTATATATCATTTTCTCACATGCTGTAACGCTATATTCTTATTGTCATTTAGTTATAATCATAGTGTTATTATACATATTTGCATAACTATCCAAGGTACTAATGAAAATCAAAATGTCAGAAATGAGGTCATGCATATTCTAGTCCGCAACTTATCACATGCGTGCTGCTAAAGATGCAATATATGCAAAAAATACTGCGAATATATTATAATGAATTCAACATATATCACATTTTTTGATATTATATTTTATATATGTGTGGTTACATTCTTTTCGAAAGCAGTCAAAAATAATGTTACATTTTTCCAAAAATATACAAATATATTTTTTTCTTTTTATATATCATATAGCAAAGTTACATGCCGTCATATACCTTTACGATATATGCGTATGAAATAAAACATGTAATTATTGCTCGATTTTCTCATCTGGACAAAACATCTACGATTGTCGCCGTCATAGTGTACAATTTTAAACAATGATTTCTAAGAAAAAGCTTACAAAATATAAATAATGTGCTTAATTTTCATCAACGCGTTTATCGCTGTTCGAATAACTATACGAAATTTTTTTGAGATCAGAAAAGAATATTAAATTAAAAAACAATCTAAATCCAATACTTTGATTTTCGGAATGACAGTAGTTATAACAGCTTTTTTTTATCACATATCTATAAAACAACATTGAGATATTGCGTAATTAAAAAATTTAGTATAAATAGTATAATCCCATAGTCGATATTTTCTTCATTTTTAATTCTATTTGTAAGTCGCATTGGGGGGTGCTGTCAATTACTCTTACAAAGTACAACCTGCATATGGTCTGTGCGACAAGACCGGCGCTCCATAAAATCTAATCTAATCTCAATGATCTACCCTTTGCGAATTAGATCGATTAGACGACGGTCGTATACAAACAGTGGTTTGACGTTACATAGAAATCCATGTGGAATTCGTAGCCGGTGCTAGAGCGATCATTCGCGTGCAACGAGATGCACGCCTGCATTATGAAGGGATGAAATTATCGAGTACTTTACCTCCGTCCATCTTCCGTTCTCTGCTCATTTCTACATATGTATATGTATGTACCGTGACAAATAATCATTCCATCTCATATTGCATCACATTTCGCATATATTTCAAACGTGAATCATCATTACCATATCAATAAATTCTTTTTTTGATTTATGTTTATTTTTGTTAAAAATGTTCTGCATTATTTTTAACATTTCAACGAAGACTTACAAGTAAAAGTTGGATATTATTGAATTTTATAAGATATTATTTTATTAGATTATGTGTGTATTTGTATATAAATATTTACAACAATTACGATAATAGAAAAATTTAAATTTGAGATATCAGATAGTAGTCTAAAAGTTTTTATTATATTAATTATTTAATATAAAAGAAAGAAATGTAAAAGAATTGTACATATTGCAATTTTTTAAATGTTTCTTTCTATAAAGACCGCATCTAGGTATGTTTTTTCACGATTAACGCACATTTCTTGTTGTATGGAATATGAAAACTTGCAAATATTGTATGTGGCAAATAAAAGAGAGTAGGTACTAATAAACACAATGAAAAAAGTGAACCGCGAGCCATGGGAACAGGCGGGATGAGGTCGTTAAAGCGAATTATTGCATCGACAATGAAAAAACCTCAAAGGGACTTCGTCTGATCTTGAATTGGCCCGCTTTGCTTGAGTTTCTGAGCATTGTCGAGAAAATTACGGCCTTCGAAAGTGTCGACACGCGCCATGGGCGTTCTGTTTTGGAGGAATTGAAAGAGGCGGAATTGCTAAGCTTTCGCGCGAAACTTACTCTTTGTACGATGACCGACAAAGGCCACAACTCCGAATTCGTTGGCGTTGCACATTTTGCTTGAATACGCTACCGTATTATTCGGTAAAGTATGAATGCAATAATTGATGCAAAAATGTCTCTTTGGTCAATTTCAGTTCTAAAATTATTTCTGTATAGCGAAAATGTCAAAACATCAAAGTAGCTTTTCAAATATAAATTGATCAAAAATGAAATATTCTTCATGAATTTTGTAATTTTTACATATGCTCACAAAAAATTTTTTTTTTCTATTTTAACGTTTAGTTTAATCGAAGAAACAAAGCGTGTGAATTTATTTATTACAATTTTAGAAATTTGAAAGATAAAGTTATTAAAAATTAAAAAAATTTTTTAAATTCTTTTAACTTGACAATGATACTTGATAGTTACACAAATTGTTTATATCGAATAATCTTTGCAGTGTTACGATACGTTTATACGACACGTTTATAAAAAAAATCCATGTGAAGTGAAATTAAAACGATGTCTACTTGAAGAAAATCTCTGTCGCATACGTAGGCGTGTTTTGGGTTACACAGTCTGGTAATTGGCCTATTCAGATCGGGTGCAATATTTTGACGTGGTTTCGTCGATGACACGTGCGACCAACAAATTGGCAAGCACGTGTCAGCCGACTTGTGCGTAAGGGAGACTTTTGTCTGACTTTAAACGTTACCCCGTCTGCCGCGTGTGAAGCGGTCATAGGTGTGATCGGTTAATTGTCGAGCGAATCTCTTTTTTCAACGATACATAATTTCATTCAATTATGTCGCTTTAGAGCTTCTTTTAGGTAATGCGTTTCTGCATAACCGATAAAGTTTAATAGAACACTATAAAGTGCCATTATTTATCCTTGAAGATATTATAAAGATATTTTTTAATAAATTATGGCATTAAAACTATTATTTTTATTTTTGTAATTAATTTTTAGCTTTTATGATATTCCTATTGCACTCTATACATGTGTAGATATAAACGCTTTGTAGAAATAATTTAACATCGATATCGGTAACATTTCTCAATATCATAAGTTTCATTAACTCGAATTTAATCGGCAATCTTCATTACCATTGATTCTCGGCGCTTCCGTTTCTTGTCGTCTTCGAAGGACCGAAGTCCACGAATTTTCCATCGAGAGCTCTCGGTCTCGGATACAGAATTAGTCGAGAAAGAGAAAGAAGGAGCGCGCGCGGGATCTGCGAAGGCACGGCTAGCAAAGAGAATAAACGATGCCAAGAAATATCGGCAAAAATTACGACCCTTAAAAACAGCAAAAGAGCGAGTTCCTTTCTCAGCTGCTTCGTCGTCGTCGTCGTCCGAGAGATGATCAAGGGGCCGTCCTCCCATTCGATCTCTCGATCCTCGACGTGCGCCCCCGATCTACCTACCTACCTACCTACCCCCTTCCGGACGTTCGCGCGTCTGTTCCTCTTCATCGTTTTCGTGCCCTCCTCCTTACTTACTCCTCTGCTCTTTCTCTCCTCCTACCTCTCTTTTCACTCGCGTTCTCTCTCTTTCTTTTCATCTCACACATAGGTACACGTAGCATACACATTATTTCTCTCCCTCTCTATTGACGTCTTCTTCTTTTTTCCTCCCTCGCGTGTTTTGCCAAGAGCCCTCACGGGCGGAAGCGTCACGTACTGCTCTGAAACAAAAACGTAGCGACGTCAAATGCGATTACGAGAGCTGCGAGAGCAGCTCCAGAACGCGGATGCTGCGCCAGGTTAGGTAGAGAACGGCGGTGGCGAGAGGGAACAGGGGGACGAAGCGGGGAAAGCAAGAGGACGAGGAGAGGAGATGAGGCCGACGAGGCGAGGGGGATGTTCGTGCCATGAGGACGGCTTCGGGGGGACGAGACGACGAGGAGGTGCGAGTGGGTGAGCGAGGGGGCGGCAGGGGGCGCGCGGACGCTTATCAGGGGTGGAGAATTGTCGGGGGGTGGGCGAGAGAGCCGGGGTTGGGCGAGATTCTGCGAGGGCTCAGAGCGATGGCTCGGGCGTATATATGTGCGTGTGCATGTGTTGGGGATGTGTGTATATGTGTGCGTGCGTGCGAGAAAGTTTAGCGCGCGCGTTTAGATGCGTGCGTGCGCGCGAAAAATCGATCGCGCTGTTCGACGCGTGCAATCGTGGACATCAGCTACGAACTGGTAACTCTGGAGGACCGTGCTCTGGTTAATTACTATTATCGCGAATTTCGCCGGAGTGTCGTAGTTAAGTAATTTTTTTCGCGATATCCCCTTTACCGCATTACTGGAAAATATGCTGATTAATTAATCGGCTCTTATTATTGTGTATTATTGTAGTATAATATACTCTATCAATGCATTGCCTTTATAAATTCTGTTGCATTCTTTTTATATAAATAAGAACGAGTTGAAGTTTACACTAAACTGATACGTTCTTTTATTTTCACACTTTTATATTACTTTTGAAAATTAATATTAATAATAGAAATAAATTATATATCCAGCAATACACAAACTGCTTTATGAAGCAGAAAAAATGCGTCGATTTTCGCAGACACCGATTGATTTAATTATAGATGATTTTTTACGATGTCACAATACCAATAAGTGGTCCATAGCAATTACGTACTGTCTATATTAATGTCATACAATTGTAGAATATCTACAATATATTAGAATTCGTGCGTGCATCTTTTTTATATGCGTTTCAATTAATTACATTATGACAGCACAAATTTCCTAGAAGAAGGAACATTTTAATTCGACAATATTCTCATATGTATTTTTCAATAAAACAAAACAACGGGAAAAACGCGTTCCTCATTCCATTCTATTCACGAAAGAGATGGAGTAACTTATTTTCAGAGTGACACCCGTTAGAATTAACGTTTCAACGTTGGCGGCCGGGGCTGACGATGGTCGCCAAGCCTCCATTAAAAAGTTGTTAAACGCAGCCTGACGGCGCCCCGCGGCAAATTGGAACCCCATCATAAGTCTTCCTTGTATATAATGTACATGGCTGTTAGAGCAAGCCATCTACAAGATAGTGAGATCGAAGTAATTAAGTATTTCGACGAAGATATTTTGATCAGGCTGAGTAGATCAGCCGATGGATGTATGCGTGAAAGGAAATGAGAATTTCTCCCTCTCGAGCGGAAAAATAGGTTACAATAACATATTTAATAAAAATAATGTAATTTGAAAAAATATTTGCGCCCTACGAATGAAACATTGCGTGCGTGTCTCTTATATAAAGAATTATATATATATAATAACAATTATAATATCTCTTATTTATTTAATTATTGTTGTGTATAATTAATATAAATTTAATAGAGATACTGCGGTTTAAAATTGGAAAAAAATAATTTGCAGACAGCTCATTAATGACAGTCATCTGTGGCACGCATACACAACATGAGTGGGATTGTAGTTTCCGAAACTTACTTTTGCACTCGGTGGTTAATATCGGTTATTATTATCTTAGATAAGAAAGTACAAAAACAACTGTGTCGCGAAGTTTTGTGTCACAAAGATGCAATAAATTTGTTTGACATTTTCCGTCCATTCCTTCCATTCTCGCTCTACGCTACTTCTTTTCCGAGGGAGGAAAAGCTCTCGAACAAGTTCAACGTTTTCTACGTAACGCTGACTGGAAACTCTTGGCCAGGCCAACGGAGAGGTTCAAAATAAGAGAAAAGCACCGCGTAAAAAGCATCGAAGTGGTACGGTGCCCGGCGAGAGAGGATGGTTTAAAAGTACATGGGATGGAAAAGGTGTGTAAAGGACGTATAGGTAATACTGTAAAATGTAAAGCTGCACAAGTGCGCGCGTACCGAAATCTACTTCTCGCCTAATGGAAAAGTCACTTATATATTACAGCAAATAATGTACGTAAAGTTTCCGGATATTTCGCAAATAATCGTTGCCGAGGCAAAATCTCGAGGTAAAATTCGCGAAAATAGAAGACCGAAATGTACTCTCGTGCAATTAGCGTCCGAATGAAAAACATATCTCCGGTTTCCTTAGAAATTCGACAACCGCACATTTCACATCGCAATCCTAATTCGAGATTTTAAGTCTTTTCATGAATTTTTACGTTTTTACAATTTTGCGATTATGATGGTTCTCGAAAGATAGATCCATGCAACGTCGTCGGGACCGTTCATTAGCCAACCGGTGCCCGAGATCATACTTGGGACAGGTGTTTGGTGATATTATGTATATCACACGCACACGAAGAAATCATCGTCGTCGCGCGGAGAACGAAAGAGGGTCTGAAAACCGTGGCAAGTCGAAAAACCGCTGTGCGGCATTTCCAATTCTTTTTGCCGCGGCCGCGCACACGCATCGGCGTGGCGCCGGGTCAGCTTTCAGGCTAACGCGGTTAAGAAAATATTTTTAAAATAATTTTGCACTTAGGTCCCGCTGCCGCTGCCGTTAAGCCGGACAGAGACGGCGGGGCAGTGACTGGTGAGAAAGAATGCGAAAGAGAGAACGGGTAAAAGAGTGTGAGAGGACGCTTTACGATTTTATCCCATTCCCGCGTGTCTCGCCCCCTTACATGTGTTTAGCGAAAAAAAGAAGAGAAGAAAGCCGGACGTTGAGGGGGGGAGGGAGGTGTGTAATGATATTTCTATCATTTAGCACGCCGGGAATAATCCCGATGAAATTATGCGCCCCCGTCACGTAGATTAACGCGAATGTTTGCGATGCGAAACGTACAGCTAGGTGTTGTTTAATTAGACACGGACGCAATTGAATGTGGATCGGATTGATTGTGCGAAAGAAATGTGAGCGAATGATTAATAATGCGTAGTTTAAAACAATTAGGTTCTTTCGAATGATTCTGCAGATTGAATCAAATATCAAAAACTAGAAAAATGAAAATAATCTGACGTAAATATGCTTCTGGCGCACATATCAAAGTTTACATATCATATCTAAAATATGTCAGATATCTATAACAGCTCTATAATGATTATATTAATATGACATTCGTGTTGCGTTAAATCTTTTTGTGACAATTTCTGTAATGCATTAGATTTTTCAACTCAAAAATTTCCGGTATTTTTTATACGCTTATATTTTTTTCTCATTTACTCAAGCACACTTTTTTGTTTCCTAGTCAATTTTATCGATTTCCACTTTAACGCTATTGCATTCAATAAGCATAAAATGAAATTAATGACACTCCCAACTCAAGACGCGAAAATATATGAATAAAAAAATATATTAATTTTTTTTTTCCTTTTCCTTTTATTAAAAATTTCTATTAATTTCTCTCTTTGCGATTTATATTTTCTCGTCCCATATGCCTTTGTCTCGCTGTCAACTCAGTACTATCCTTTTCTTTTCAGTTTCTTCTCTGGTCGGTCGCGACGCACGCACGGTTGATCGGGCTAACGAAGGCAGTGCGGCAAAAATTGGGAAGGAAACCTTCGCTCTTTTTTCGTCCGACGATCCGGAGCGGAAGAGGGCAGAGCGGAGAGCGCGAAAATCGTACGGAGCACGAAAATCGAGGAGGAAATGCGGAAAATCGCCTCGGTCGTCTGCAATCACGCTGTCGGTGAGAGGAATTGCCGCAGACTATAAGAGAACACTCTTTCTCTGTCTCTTTGGACGACGGGGCAGCTTGATTATCGTAAGTATATATGAGCGTACGAAGATAAATCACGCGATCGCATCGTTCGCGCTTGGAGTATTTTCTCGAATATGTAAAAAATATTTTTATCTCTTTCGCGCAATCGCAAAAAATTTTTGCGCAAAATAGTACGATCAAAATTACAATTGAACATTTGCAATTTACATTATAATTTACTGATGATTAACTGAAATTATACTTGATTCTATTGAAATTATGAAATTGAATGCATCACGATTTACAAGTAATTTAAGGTTGAACATTTTAAAGGGGCAAAAGAAAATAATTGGAAAATAGTGCACTTATATTTTAATGGAGGAAAAATTATTTCAGCTCTTAACAAAGAATATCAAATTCTCACTAAAGTGTCTTTCTATTTGCTGAATATTTATCTTGTTCATTGCGTTTAGATTGCGCTAATTCACGATTATCCTGCAATCTTGATCAAGGAAACAAATTTTGCTGATAAGTGACATTTATTGATAAGTGACATTTGCTATATCGAGTACTATTATCGATATTCGATGTATGGTAGAATACATTAACGAAGCCAATTAGCGCTCTGAGAATACAATTTCTACAAATCTTCAAATTCGAGGGAAAATATGAACACGATCGAAATGTTTGGCCGTATGCACATTGGGAACTGATAAATGATAGTCATGAATGCCGAACTGGATGAATCATTTATGAATCCATTAACCATTTGTATCCTGACGAAATTTGCAAACTCTACAATTTTATAGCCAGTAATGACATAAATGCATGAAAAATTGGGTGTTTAGAAAATCTGTCTTTTTTTTTCTAGTTTAAAGTGAGAATTTTTTTATCAAATACAATCACAGTAACACGTTTGCAAAAAAAATTCAGCATAGTGAAATTGTTTGATAGTGAACAGATACGTGTATATTAAAGCATTATCAAAGATACACAAGTCATTGATAATATCGTTAACCGATGTGCATGCGGCCTTAGGTGGACATGCGAGATCGAACGGAATGAGGCAATGGCGCGTAAAAAAGCTCCAGATAACATGACGATATTTCGAGCGGCATATCGGCAAAGCTCAAAGAGTTAATCGTATGTCCGCGAGGCAGAGAACAGAACGGGAGAGGAAAAAAAGCGCCGCGAGCCGGCCGCGCGTGTATTTTCGATAATTATTCGACAGTCGATTTGCGTGCGGATGGACTGCGCATTGCGGGGGGTGAACAGGGGGTCGGTGAACGAACGAACGAGAGCGGGTCGGGCACGGGGGAGTAGACGCGATTGCGGGGTCGCGGGGGTGGTTTCCGAGAGTCGTGTTCAACCATCCGGAAGCTATGAATATATTATTTGACGGGCAGTTTCGGTAGACTCCGATCGGATGGAGCATCGATCATGGCTGGCGCATCCCTTTGGGCCATTTTCATGCGTCAGAATGCGACACGCCTGCGATCGAGCGATTGCCGCGAAAATAAAAAAAAAAGTATATACACGCGCACACACAAACAAACGCGGCCGCTAACCAGCGCGATATTTTCCTCGTATCAGAATACGCGGACGGCAATATAAAAAAATGGACACTGGCAGTGGTTCGATCTTCGTTCCTTCGCGAGGTAAGAAGGTCAACAGGTAGGCATGAAGAATGTTATATTTTACATATAAAGGATTAATACAAGAAATAACTAAAAAGAACGGGGTATATTGCGATATAATTTTACGTACTTTTCTTCTTTTTTTTAATCATTTTTTATCTTTTTTTTGTTTCCACTAATTTGTAATTTAAATCACATAAGTTTCACAAGATTTTTTAGAATCGTTATTGGTTTAGGAAGAGATATCAATGATTCATATTGCGATTTGCTTTAAAACTTATTAAATACACGCAGAATTACAATCCAAAAATAATATGTTGATTAATTAAGTGTGCATTTGCAATTGCAAGAAAACCATTCTCTCATCAAAAATATTTAAATATCTCCTAATTCAATAGTTTGAAATTGCAGTTATTAGTCAAACTTAAACAACTTTTACTTTGAGTAATGATAACCGGAATTTTCGCAAAGACAGATTGTCGCTGAGAGAAAGGATGAAGGTAATGAGAAGTTAAAATTACAACGGAAAACGGTAGAATATTCTGCTTTCTGTAACACACAGTAGAGCGATAATTTAAATATTATAAAATATAACATTCTTGTTTCGTATTGTATAAGTTTCTAATGTTGTAAAATTTTCAATAATCACTCAGAGACAGACAGATATCCATAAATTAATCTAAAAGAGTTAAATTTATTTAAAAAATTAAAAAAATTAATTACGACATGTCCGAATGTTAATTGCATAAAATATACAACACGATCTAAGATTCCGAGAATTGTTGAAAAGTTTGTTCGGAATATCGTGCGATTGAAACGCATCTGTGAGCGGTAAACTGTTCACGGAGAAATCGCGATAGGTGGTCCTTTATTCATAGTAATCGAGTAGAAAATTCAATCACGATCTGATTTTCGCATGGCTAGTTTCGCTGATTATTATTGATTCGAGTTTCAAAAGATAGCCTCCAATAAAAAAGAAGTATTTTCCGATGAATCCCTTTCTTCCGCATTATCGCAGCTGTTGACATTAATTTCAATCGGCTGCGCGCCGAATTATCTGCAATTTGTTTTTAATTTTACTCTTTGATATATATTGAATTTTTAATTATTTAATATAATTAGAGCAGTATAGTTAATTGAAATTTAGATATTTTTACTTAATTAAATGTATACATCATACGAATATGATTTTTTAAATTAAATTGTAATATGCCTTTTAATTAACTCTAAATGGAATTACATATTAATGATAGGATAGAATACATATTATTCAGAATGAGAATTAGCTACTATTACGCATATAACATTTCACCAGGCACACTTATCGTGACGGTCATGCGATATGATAAAATGCATCTGGAAAAATTCGGGATTGAGGGGGGCGAACGCGTTGATGCTGGAAGATGCAGTCCGACGTAACCTTTGACGTCGGCTCGCGTTGCATTATAGTCAGCGCGGGCGCGCTTTGAAGTCCGTGTATTTTAATGCAACGGCGAATTGTGCATATCGAGAGACTGCTGAATTAATCGCAGGGCACTCGGGCGGGAGAAAGGGAACGGACGGGTGAAACCTAGAGAAGGGGGGAACGAGCCGGCCCCGCTTTTCTGGGGCACGTGCCCATGGGTATCGGTATTTCGAGGTGCGTTAATACCTCACTATCCAGACGGATAGAGAGAGAACAGAGCGAAACATCCACTCCTGCACATTGTTTGCGGCTTGGAATCAATAAAAGCATAGCTTTAGGCTACGGTGGTTGCCATGGCAACCGGAGACCCATCCGTGCACTATCCCACTCGTCCTTTCTCTCTCTCTCTCTCTCTCTCTCTCTTCCTCGTCCTTTTCCTCCTTCCTCTCTACACCACCCCGTTTCACCCTCAACCCCTCGTAGTTTATCTCTGTCTCTCTTCGATCCTCAAACACGCACACCCTCTGTTCTCTCGCCTTCTCTCTTTACCTCTCTCTCTCTCTCTCTTTTTCTCTCTCTTCCTCTCTTTCGCCACATCTGCATCCATTCTGCTCATCTCTCACTCTCTCTTCTTCCTCGTTTCTGTTCTCTTCTCTTTCTCTGCCTATTAGTTTCTTAAAAATTCTCGGTCAACTCAAATTTACAGTCACGATTGAATTGGTCTGGCGATGAAACACCTTTAAACTTTCGTGAATTGATTATGACAAATGGTTGTGAAACAGATAACTCGCAAGCCAATATTTTCTTCGTGGCAAACATAGCAAGCACATATACGATATAGAAACCAATAGAGATTTGTAGGTATATATATTGGATATCCACCCAGATAGCCAAGTCAGTTGAAAACAGATTTTTCAAACTATCTGCTGCTGCAAGCTTTGTCGGCAGAAAAATGACAGAATTGATGTAGGATCTGTCACATTCAATGTTATTGAATTTTACACAGTATTCTCTTGTTATGTTTCAGATAAAACGTATGTTTATACAACAGCAAAGAATAACAATGGCATTTGTTAGTTGCAAATTGTTGCAAAAATAGATATTGTATTTATATTTTAATATCCAAAGGAACATTTTAATGTCTGAGGAAATTTCAAAATATATTCAGTGAATATCTGCACGATACGAAAGTATTATGTAATAATATATGATAAAAGATCTGTTTTCTTCATGCAAAACTTTTGCAGTGCGGAATAAAATAGATTGGCTTATTCCACAAATGTACGAACAAAAATATCACTACTGTGATTCTACATTAATATAATATTAGAATTTTATATGTGAATCAAAAGTTAAAATGATTTATTTTATTCATTTCTTGTTTTTAATTAATAAGATTTTTTTACGACGTATAAAAAATTTTGACGATGTATTTTAATATATTAAAAAAACAAATACGATGCTTCAACTTCCAATACTTCTTTTTCTGTCAAAACCTCTTATCTATAAATAGAGATATAGCATAGTGATTTTTTATATATGTATTATAGAATATGCACAGAACAAAATTTAATTATTGGCATTGTTATTCATTTGCATCTATACAAAACTTACAGTTTACGAGAAAATCCTTAGCTTTAATTATACTTGATCCAAAATTGTCGTCACATGTTTAAGTCGAGAGAATTTTAAATTAACCGAAAAATCTTACATACATTAATATAAAATATATAAAATTTATATTTGTACATTGATATGCAATAAAATAAATTAAATGATAGTCACAACTTTAAAAAAGAGACGTCACATGCGATCTCGGGAGAAAGTGAGAAACTCAATGAGCTCAGGAGTCGAATGAAGTAATCCACACGTTTATTCCACGTGGCAAAGAAGCGAAATAATCGAATTAGCCGACTTTTCGCAGGGATTTTGGACGAAAACGAAACGAGAGCCCGCTCAAAGAGAGCGGCCGTCCGTACGGAGCAACTCGCGTAACACGCAAGCTCCGCGGAAAAACGTCGATAAGCGTTGTGCGTCCTCGCCGACCAAGTCGAGAGCAACCGGGTCGAGAACAGAGGGTGGATCGAAGTCGATCGAGTCCGCGTACGGGGAAAATCCACCGCTGACCGAATCGATCGACCACCACGTCGAAGACAGGTAAAAACGAGTTCGTCACCTGCGTTTCAAAGCTTGAGAACAACGCTGCGGAGATCCGAAGTCCCGGTCCTAGGTTATGACAGCCTAATCTGGAGCTCCATCTACCCCACGGGGTGACTACCCTCTCTTCGTTTGCGAGATGCCCGCCGATAGTCACGGGCGGCGAGTGCCCCGCAGGGGATCGCTTAAAATTGCCGACGAGAAGCACGGAGGTGCTGTGTTTCGCGATCCGGTAGAAACGATCGTAGCAATTTTCCCTATAACATTGTAGAAACGTATGCCCAATTCCAGCGATAGATAATTTATCGTAGATACGTGTACATCTCTAAATATCTCTAAACATAGGTTTGTCTCGTTTTTCTTTCCGCAAGAGAAGTCGTGAACGAAAATATAGATATACGATGCAAGGGGTTTTGCGAATGCAAATCGTGTCGTTGTGCAGAATGTTAACACACTTGTACGCAGCCAATCTCCGCCGGCAACACATCGCTACATGGTCAACTCGTTAGTGTCAAATCCGTAAGCTTATCCGCGCACCCGGCGTAGATAGGAGATTCTTGCCAGTCCCAACGATGCGAAGGAGAATATCGAGTAGTTGCAGGTCCCCTGTAAGGCGACACAGGTACATATGGGCTCTCCGTTGAATGGACCAAATGATATAAATTATTTATAGATTTCGACACCAGAGAGACAGAAAGACAGGCGGGCGCGGAGGGTGTTCGAATTGGGGTGCGGCGAGACCCTAGGGGGTCCGCTCACGCATCGGAAACCTCTCGGGGGGCCTTCCCCCCTGCAGCATATGCATTCTCGCTTCGAGACCACCGTAAGCCTATAGAAAATTGATTCCTAAGTACCCCGTATTCGTGTCGGCGTCTCGTGCGTCTTTTAACACCTACATCAGTATTTGTTCTCCGCGTTCTCGCAAATACTTTGCGTTCAAGAAGTGATGAATGTTGCGTTTGACGTTAACCCCCGATCACATTATTTTGTCTTCAGATAATGAAATAAATATTTAATATTTTTTAGTATGCATAAAATAAAAGCATAAAAATTTTCAATTGTGCTATTCGCTATTCTTGACCAAACATCGAAATAAAAAGTTAAGTATTGAGAATTAACCATTTTGAGAATGCGGGAATTTTACTGAATATTTCGACCGTGTATTTAATGCTAAATGAGGGCAATATATTTTATTTTATTTTCAGATTGCATTCTATATTAACACAAAAATCTCAGATACGTGTATTTGTAGACATATAAACTTTTGTATAACGTTTTAAATTTGCAATTATTAAATGTATGGTACATTTTATCCTTAAACATTTGCGTATATTGAATAAAATTTAATGTTATTAACTTCTACTGGTCATAATATTGTCCTATATAATCGTACGATATGTTATATCGAGTACTTTTGAGTTTTCGAGCGCGGTCTTGTAACAAATCACGACGGGCCCGCGATCGCGCAGCACACCCCCCGGGGTCCAATCTAAATCAATGGGCTTGTGGGTAATCGCATAATAATTACTGGGACTCCCTCTACCGCCCATCTGTCGCTGACCGACAGGGTGTCCGACCCTTAGAAAAAGCAGTAGGTACTCTACCACGGCGACACACCCGATGAACATGTCCCAGCAGGTCCCATTGTCGATAGGCACAGTTCGGAATGTCGTGAATGCCCCTCGATAGTCACCACTCTTTCCAAACTTACTTTTGATCATGAAAACCATCGCGGAATAAATGCAATTCATAAATTGATATCTTGCTTAAATTTTTGATTTTATAAATCGTTTGTTAAAATTTTGTATTTATATATAAATATTTAATATGAAATCTAATTATATCTTCTTTTATTATAATACCATTTAGCGGTACAATATTTTGTGAAAAGAGAATTTGAAATTGTATACGTTGCTAAAGACACGAAAAAGCATTCCTATAATAAGTTATAAATTCAAATATTTCAGCAGCTAAACTTTCGATATTAGGCGAACATAATTTAGCAAAATAAGTTAAATTTTAATTATCAGTTTATTTCAATTGTATTCGATGAAACACATTCAGCGCTTTATATATATGATGTATTATTTTTTAACTTGTATTTAAATATTTACAATATGATAATTTATTTCAGATAACGAAATGGGGACAATATTTTTAATTAGTTTGTGGCTCGGCCTAACAAGTGGCCACTTTCGTGGACCACATCATCCTAGGAGCAGCGTATCCCATCATCATTATACACCACAAAATGAAGTCAAATTAACGCAGGATTCCGAACTCCTTCACGATGCCACGTAAGTTGAAAAACAAATAATAAATATTATTCAAGTAAATTGTAATTAATATAATACTTATTTGTATATAAAATAATTTGATATAGATAATTATACATCTTCCTGAAATATTTCATATTTTAGTAAACTGCTAATTACAGTAATATTCGAGTATTGAAATATTTTCAATGTAACTCTCACAAATAAAAATCCATGACTTTATTTCACAATTTCAGGCATTTAAAAGAAGACATGGGACCTATGGCCGATCAACTTAATTTTTCAACAATGACTGAGCATGAAATAGAATTTCATTATTTTAAGTATGTTTAAGATATCGGAATTTGCTTCTCTTATACAGGAAATTATCAAACTGTTTGCAGTTACTAATTTATTTTGAATTTGTAGAATTCATGATTTCGACAATAATACGAAACTAGATGGATTAGAGTTTCTCCATGCTCTTCAGCATACTTTCCATGAGAGTAACTTTGCCGAAAATGATGACGAAAATGACGATGTGATGCAGTCAAAACCAGATTTATCTTGGATTGTTGGTATGTATGTCTGCTGAATTAAATTGATATGATATAAAAAAATATAAGCACGCACATATACATTTAATGCAATAAAAAAGTATTCAATTTTTTCTTTTTTTTAGAACTGATAGACAGAGTGTTGGAAGAGGATGATTTAAACAACGACGGATATTTAGAATATCTCGAATATGTATTGGGAAGAGAAAGAGATCATACTGCACAAGAGAAACGTAACAAATTTAAAATCGGAACGTAAGAAAAACTTTATTTAAATAGAAATATACAAACTTGCATTGTGCATACAAAGAAGAAATACGATCAAAAGAAATATGAAATAAATTATAAGAGGTAATATGAATAATGCACAAAATTGACGTTCTATTATATTATGTCATATATGTGCTTAATTACTATATATAATTTTTTATTACACATTAATCATATGAAAAATAAAAGATTATATATATTATTTATATAGTAGTAAAACACAATACTTACATTTTCCTTGATAAAATCATATTTGGAATTTCACGGACTTCATATGACTTCTTTTATTTTGATGATGTTTTTAATTGAATTTGACATGAGAAAATCTGCAGAAAATCATTAATTAAATGCTAATGATCCAAGAAGGCTAAAATATATTTGCTTCAAGTGAACTTAATGATTATATGTAATTGACAGTCTGAAAATATATGTTCAGTGTGACGAAAATGATCAAAATAGAACAATAATCAAGAATTTAGAATATTTTATCTTTGTCAAAATGCAGCTATATCATTTATTCTTCAATACTATTTAAATTATATTTATCAGTATATGATTTTATTACGTGCCATCATTTTATTTGTTATTTTTACATTGTATTAGGAATATAAATTTCTCGAAATTACGGGATAAATTAGAAAAGAGATACCTCGGGGCACTAACAAATGTGCTCTGTACTGATTGACCAGTGCCTATGTCTACCGGAAATAGCGATTCTATCGCCATCTAGAGACTGAGAGCCACAAAATGTAAAGGTGTATTCACAGTAACTTGCATAATTATAGGAGCTCTTTATTTTTCAAGTGGGGTAAGTCTAAAATTATAGTGCAAAAACACTAAAATAATTTAATATTTTAAGATTAATTAAAAAAATTTTTAATGTTTTTATATTTTTTTTAAATTTAATATTTTACAAACCAATTTTATCAATTGCGCTAATCAAAGTTGACAACGCATTATTTGATATTTGCGTAAAATTAAACAAAAACTTATTTTATGTATTTTATTTTTGCGGATATATACTATACGTCGATGAAGAATTTATCTTTTTTAATTTAAAAGCGTTCTTTATCTTATATATTTTATATTTAAAGCGCGCGTTATCTATCATATATCTTGTATCAAAGATAACTGGTGATAGCAATGTAACAATAAACTGCAAGTTTCGAGTTAAGTTACTCATGACAATTACATATTATTGATTCGTGCAGTGACATAAAACGTAGTACATTGTTTTATTAACATTTAATAATTACTTAAAATTTATTTACTAATAAAGTAGTTGTGAAATTGTATATAGGTAAGAATAAAATAGATGGACTACATTGAAGTGATTATATTGAAGTGATTATAGAAACAATGGGTAATTATACATAACACACTTATAAGATAATTCAGGGAATTTGTTTTTATTTATAATAAAATTATTATTATAGGTGTTAAATGCTCGATTTGCACAAAGAAACGATTTGTACAAATAAAAAAAACTGTAATCTGTAGAAAAAGAGCACAATTGCCTTATAAATCACTCAATGAAGAATATGAAAATGTAAATCCAACATTTTCCATAGAAGAGAATAGTGAAGAGAAAAATTCCATAGAAGAGAATAATTTCAGAGAAGAGAATAATGAAGAGAAAAATTCCATAGAAGAGAATAATGAAGAGAAAAATTCCATAGAAGAGAATAATGAAGAGAAAAATTCCAGAGAAGAGAATAATGAAAAGAAAAATTCCAGAGAAGAGAATAATGAAGAGAAAAATTCCATAGAAGAGAATAATGAAGAGAAAAATTTCATAGAAAACCAAAATTTCATAAAAGAGAGTAATACGACTGTTATTATACCATCTAAATTTATTACAATAAATGATTTTATTACAAGATGGGTTTTATGGAAGGATGAATTTTTCATCTACGTGAAGGACATGGACCAAGCAGAAGCTAATAAGCAGACGTGGGGTATTATGCTTTTAAATCTTATGGGCCCTGTTGGTCAAGAAATACACAGAACATTTCGCTTCTATGATGACAATCCAAAAGAAGATATAAATGTATTGATCAAAAAATTTGATATTTATTGGCTGTATGGAAATAGGAAAAAAAGAGATAATGAAAATATCGATATATATGTAAATAAATTAAAGGTATGTTGATAAGATATTTTATTTATCAAGTGAAAATACTTTGATCTACTTTTTTATATCATCATAAACATCGTGATTTATTTTTTTTATTTGCAAATAAGATCTAGTCGATAATTAATAAATAATTTTCCTGCTTAAAATAATTCAGCATAGTAAATATTTAACAAATAATACATTTCCACATTTCCACGATTATACGAATACAATTTTTATAATTATTCCTAACAGCACGCTGCACTTGTACGGAATTATACTGATCCTGCGAGCATAATGAAAGAGAAAATAATACAAGATATCAAAACTCAACGGTTCGTAGGAGAAGCTGCATACTTCATAGAACGTCGAGGAAAAAATCTGATATCATATTTACGAACGTTAGATATCAACGATGTTATTCTTTTTTGGAAACAATGTGAAGATTTAATGCCACAAAAAGATTGCGAAGATTTAATGTTACAAAAATCTTTAACGAAATCTTTAACAGAACTACAAAAAAGTTGCGAAGATTTAATACCACGAAAAGATTTAACGAAATCTTTAACAGAACTACAAAAAGATTGCGAAGATTTAATGCCACAAAAAGGTTGTGAAGATTTAATATTACAAAAATCTTTAACGAAATCTTTAATGGAACTACAAAAAAGTTGCGAAGATTTAATACCACGAAAAGGTTTAACGAAATCTTTAACAGAACTACGAAAAGATTGCGAAGATTTAATGCCACAAAAAGGTTGCGAAGATTTAATATTACAAAAATCTTTAACGAAATCTTTAACGGAACTACAGAAAGGTTGCGAAGATTTAATGTCACAAAAAAATTGCGAAGAAGCACTGCAACAAAACTCTTCCCATGTTATCTCTAATATAATCGAATGTACTCGATGTGGTAAAAAACATAACCGGAATCAATGTCCAGCTTGGGGTATACAATGCAGTGTATGCAGACAATTTGGCCACTTCACAAACAATTGTAAAGTTAAATATGTAGATGATTGTACTAAATGCGGAACGCGTCATATTCTATCACGTTGCCCAGCATTTGGTGAGTTGTGTACAAAATGTGGCAAAAAGAATCATTTCACATGGAAATGCTTATTTTCTTTTGAAAACGATTATTCAAGATGCAATATAAAGCGCAATGAATTAGAAACAAACAAACAAACAAAGAAACAAACATATCGCCGACGTCGTCGTAATAGACCAAAAAACTTAAAAATAACTTCTGTGAATCAGGTGGACAATAAAACAAACAATTAATTTGTTGCTTTTACATTTTATGTAAAATGTATTTATTAGTTTAATAATTACTCAAAATAATTCAAGATAAGTTTTTTTTTAAATAAATTTAAATTTATTAATTTTTATATATATTTTTCTTATTTTTAGATACTCTAGTTTTTTAAAATTTATTTATCTTTTTCTCGCATCTTTTATATATTATATAGAAAGTTTTTTTCACTTTAATGTGAATGTTATGTTTACTTTATAAAACAGAAGAATCTTTAAATTAATGAACTACAAATAAGTGATCATCTTACTGCAATGGAAAGAATGTTTTTTGTATTGAAACCAAGGTTGAAGAGTCCCAATGCACATACAAACCGGCGAAGAAAGTCGGAAATACAAAAATTTATCAAGTAATTAAGCTATTAAAATGTGTATTTGTTTTCTATTATTCTTATTTTAAGATTGGGTCTATAGTTCTCTGTATGTGTATAGTTTTATGAATTAATTATAGTGATTGTTATGTAGTAAATATTTATCGTATAATACATATAAATTGAATGTAAACTTGTTTTATAATTTAGGCATTGTAAAGTCAGTATGTTATCAAAAATAATAAATAATTTTTAGAACACTGCTTTGAAACCATGTAAGGATTCTTTTCGAAAATCCTTAGATTCAATGTGAACAACTTTAACATGATTTACAAGACCAGAGAATAGCATAAATACTTTAAAAAAGAAATAGGTATATATTTTGATGATATTGAAGTTACATTCTATTTTGTACAATACCGCGCCTATGCAAGCGCCACGAAGATCATAGAATACAACAAGAAGTTATTCGGAAACTTTGGGCGGTATTCATAGTCCCTTCTTATATTCAAAATCGTCTTAAGCACGGACTTATATTCGCTCTCTTCGTCAAACATAGATTGTGTCTGACGAAGAGAGCGAATATAAGTTCGTGCTTAAGACGATCTTGAATATAAGAACGGACTATGGGCGGTATTCATAGTCCGTTCTTATATTCAAGATCGTCTTAAGCACGAACTTATATTCGCTCTCTTCGTCAGACACAATCTATGTGTGACGAAGAGAGCGAATATAAGTCCGTGCTTAAGACGATCTTAAATATAAGAACGGACTATGAATACCGACCTATGAATACCGGCCTTTGAAACATAATGCGCCCTCTACTAAAGTGATCAACGCACTATTAAAACATAAAGTTCAGTCGGTAAAATAAATAGTGACTCAACTACACTGCATTACTAAACGAGTTGGACATAAAGATGGCGTGTTAAGTACCTCCTCCCTTTAGTTATTTCTTTCCTTTTCCTTCATGGTCTGTTTCACGTCGCCATCTTAAAGTGCAGTGTCATCGGCGGGCTTCGTGTTGCTTCGTGTCAGTACTCGTGAGCAAGGTGAAGAATTTGTTGGTCGCGTTAAACAGCAATTTTTTTATATCAGCAAATATGTCTAGTGGAGCGCTTTTTGGTAATAATACTTCGCGCAGCACCTCGAAAAATCTTGTAGAGTTTAAAGCTGGCAAAATGACCATGAAAGGAAAGATGGTTTATCCAGACACTCGAAAGGGCCAGCTTTATGTCTGTCAGTCTGAAGACTCGTTAATGCATTTCTGCTGGAAGGATCGCACAACCGGAGTAATCGAAGATGTACGAATTTTTATTCTCTACAAAAATTTTTGTAGATAGAAAAACTGCAAGACGTGTTCTTCTTGTTCAATCTTATTTATCCAAAAATGCTTTTATTAATTTTATTTTATTATATATCTGCAGTTATAATTAATATATATTTCTAATTGAGTATGTTTTTCAGGACCTGATTATCTTCCCTGATGATTGTGAATTTAAACATGTTCCTCAATGCAAGACTGGCAGAGTGTATCTTTTAAGATTCAAATCATCCAGTAAAAAATTCTTCTTTTGGCTACAGGTAAGAAATAAAATTTTTTAATATATTATAAAAACTGGAATTACTGTTAAACTGGAATCTATTAATTTACATTAGATTATATTGTTTTAATTTTAAAATTTAAAATATCTTGTAAAGATATATTTAGTTTACAATGTAATATTCTTTATTTTGCAATCTACTATTGTTAAAACAATATTGTTAAATATATACGGTAGAAGAGCTTCAAGAGTTGAAGTTAGTGTAAAAATTTTATTTTTCTTATAGAAATTAATTTGTCTACATTAGAGACAGTTGACCTTTTCATTGTTTTATTTAATATTGTTAACATTATTTTATAAAATGTATATCTTTTTATTATAGGATCTTAAAACAGATAAAGATGAGGAACTCTGCAGAAAGATTAACGATGTACTTAATAATCCACCGACTCCTGGATCCCAAAGAGGTGGTGGTGCTAATGCAGAGGGAGATCTTCAGAATTTATTAAATAATATGTCACAGCAACAGCTCATACAGTTATTTGGTGGTGTTGGTCAAATTGGTGGCCTGGGTAGTTTATTAGGTACAATGAATAGACCGCATGGTGTTCAAAGCACAAGAGCTTCCACCACGACTACATCCACTCCAGCCACTACGAATATAGCCAGACCGCCCCATTCGCTCACTCCTGGACCTAATACAGACTCCAAATCTTCAAGTAAGTTAACCAAATAAGTTTAATCAAATATCCTACAGCATACTCTAATGACATACTATTTAGGTAATAATAAATCATCTGCGAGAACACCAGCTCCGTCCACGCCAGCCACGACGGCAACAACTGCTAACAACAGAATACAGCTTAGTGATTTGCAAAATTTTCTATCAGAAATTCCAACACCACCTCGGGCAGAACCAGCTGTTCAGGTAATGTCATCATTTCTTTATATCTATTATTAAATTTATCTTACCACATACATATATTCTGACAACTTTTGACTTTGATTGGAGAATAATCAAATTTGCTAACAAATTGAATGATATTGTGTCAATGGATAATATTATATACAAAGTATGATATAATGTAATATTTTTTTAAATTATAACACAAACTAGTTTTGAATTAGCATGAAATAATTAAAGGATAGAAACTAATAGAAATATTTTATGAGTTGAAAATGCCTCTGTCGTAAAATTCTAGAGTTTATATCAGACTATGTATTGAAAATTGAGATCACAAATTGAAGATTAGAATTCAATCAATCAAGTAATGTCTCAATCTGAGCCCACTTTGACCTGATAGATCAAATTCCAATCTCAAATATGCAATTTTCAATCTGCAATATGCAAACTTAATGCTTATGACTGTATAGATTATTTAAAAACTATTAAATATTCTTTTAATTTAATTATTAGTTTTTCATTTTTATTCAACATAAATATTGATATAATTTTGTCTATAATTTTGGTATTAGTTATTTTTTAATGCATTATGATAGAATTTATATTTAAAACTTACAGTAAAAAAATCTTCAATCATGTGTCAATAATGCACTTACACTTTTATTTATATTTAAAAATTGTTTGAATATTTATGATAATAATTGAGGCTTATTGCTTAATAAATCAACCTTTTGAAGTCTGTTTATGTTATATACATACACAAATAATGCTTTTCTTCATATAAGATTAAATCTTCTCTGATATCTTTTTAAGTTATAAGATATTTTTAATATGTTTTTTGGAAATATTTTATATTAAGATGGATCTTTATCCATAAGAGAGATAAAAATTATTAAATCTGCGACAGATTTGATAATATAGATTATGTATGAGTTATTATTTTTTTATCAAATGAAGAGATAAAAATGATAATAAATATCTACTTGCCATAAGACTATTGCAATATTAATATAGAACAGTAAGAAGAGAACAGAAGAAGAATATCATTTTTCAGAGTGCGTGTATATAAACATGTTTTTATTATGATGTGAAGAAGAATAAGTAAATTATAAAACTACATTTATATAAATGATAATCAGAAAATCTACAATTTTGTGAGCCAAGTAAGACACAAAGAATTCAAAGTATAATTTACTGAAAGATCTATCGTGTGACTAATTGTATATTTTTTACAGCGGCTATCAATATCAGGCATATAAAGTGCTATTCTTGATAACAGAAGTTGCAGAATAACTTTAAGGCTCAGTTAGTGTTTTACATTGAAAGTTGTTGTCTGAGTGAGCAAAACGAAAAAATGGAAACCAATTTTTTATTCTTATTCGTACATATGTAATAACATGTGGTCATATAGTATATTGCTATACTAAAAAAATCATTAACATTGAAAATATTATTGTAATATGTGCATCTAAAGTAACAAAAATATTGGTTAAAGCAATTTGTGGAAATTATGAAATAATGGACTTTGTGCTTAATGTGTATTTATGCTGAATTAGAATTTTAATGTGCTGCTAAATTTATGTGTTAATTATGTGCTTGTAGATAATAACATCATTATAAGTCACATGATGAATGAATGTAACTAACATTTCTACAATGCTGTGTTTGCTCTCTTCTGCTTTTTTAAATTCAAAGGTTTTAATACTCTATAAGAGAACTGCGTAGTACGTCACTTACATTCTCAGTGTTGCATAATCATATAGTCTAGTTTTATATATACCAATATACATCTGAAAGACTAAATTTATTGTATATTTCTTATATCATACACAGGAGGATTATTTTTAGTAATATGTGTTTATTGTTACTATTAGTTATTACGAATTATTTTTAGTATCTTGATAAAAAGAGATATTTAAAGTAGGACAAAGGTGCACAGCATTAATGATTTTAGAAAATAACGATATCAATTTACTAAACCGAATAGTTATTGAATCATAGTATATCGTGAAAAACACTGGAGAATTGAAAGGCAGAGGCATGGTTTTCTCATTGTTCAATACTATCCTTCGTCTGAACTTTTCCTGGCTGTCGGAGACTCTGGCTCTGTTGAGCAGTTGGGGAAGTTTCTCTGGGTATATCTGTTGTTTTCGCCCAGCTACAGCGCAGCTTATTATCCGGCAGAGGGGTGTAGCAACAGAGCTGACCAAAGCCATCCCTGCGGTGATCTTGGACAGCTTGGAGAGCTTCGAGAGTGCCATCATGAACATGCACTTGCCACCAGGGGACAACCTATCTACCACGCTATGGTCTCCCCAGTTCTCCCAGGCGCTATCAATGTTCTGGTCTGCTTTGCAGTCGGGACAGGCGAGCCCTGTCATCCATCAATTTGGCTTGGGACCGGATGCCGTCAATGCCGCAGCCACTGGAAACATCGAAGAATTTGTCAGCGCTCTGGAGTCCGAAGCGAAGAGCGGTCAGGGACAACAAGCGCAACAGGGACAAGACGACAAGAGCAAGAAGCAATCATCATCAGCCACTAGTCCTGATAAGAAGGATGATGACGATGAAGGCATGGCTTTAGATTAAAGATGGAATTTGTACGCCTTTTTGATTTCAAATTTTTTTTTTCTATTTAGTAATCACGCAATGCATCTTATGTTATAATGATCTGCATATAATAAAAATGTTTTCAACAGATGTACTCTTCTCCGATATAATTTAGATAAATTTCAATAACATGCTTTTCAAGTGTGTTTATAAAAATTTATATATAATCCTATATTTATAGATATTAACAAACTTGTTGAGATTGACAAACATGTTGAATAGAAACGGGATATTTAATACCATTTATTAAAATTGCACACACATGTATGGAAATTGGTATATTAAACAATTTTGTATATCGTATATATTGGATTTATTGAACTATGGATATTTAAATAAAATTGAAACTTTCTTACACAATTTATAGGATATAGAATATTTGTCACATATATGTGTGTACGCGTTTAGTGTATTCAAATAAATTTTAAGCAATTGTTCGTGTTATTCAACAGAAAAAATTTTTTTTAGAGATATTGTTTTATTATATATTCTTAATTGTTACAATAGTCAACAATAGAATCGCAATTAAACATAGAATTTAAGTAATAAGAAAACAGAATGAAGAAAAAATACAGTCTAATCGAGCACTTTTGTTTGCGACGCACAAGCGTGTTATTGGTCCTTCACGATAATCGATATATAGTATCAACTGTCCGTTTTATTAATTTCCTGACTGAATTAAATTAAAACAAAAATTGGGTATATTTATAGGTTATTGTATCATCAAATTTTTATTAATAACCAAATTGTATTTAACATAATTATTCACATTAATTGTTTTAGGGGAAAGATTAGGTTAAAAGAGCAATAATGGCTGGATAGATGCCGTGAAGTGTGTTGTCAGGTGTTTACATAGTTGATTCGCAGAAGTATCCTATTGGCTGTTTGATCATGACATCATTCAGGTATGGCTAAAAATCCTAATGTTTGGGTACTTCTGATAGGGTCTTTTTTACCAGATATTTAATAATAGAGTGATAAATTTACATATATAATATAGATACGAACAGTACGAAATACTAAAAAAAATTGTGAATTTTAACTAAGATACATATGATACTGTATGACAATAAGAATGCACAATTAAAATGCACATCCCAGTGCTGCCATCAAATCGTTGCCAGTCGGAGCAACCGTGTGCGGCTGTTCGGTAATCAGTCGAACGTTTGTTTGTAAACAAGCACGTAGGACCCGGGCGTGTATTATCATTTGCGTCGACCCTGAGAGCGGTTGCAGCTGCGCGTCACCGCGTGAATCGAACAAGTAGTGGGGGACTCCCTCGCGAAACGCTGATCGCCGAATGCGCCTCGGCGAAATTCCGCTGAAAAAGCCGCGGTGAGTAACGCGTAAGATCGGACGTGAGCGAGCCCTGTTTCCTGTTTGCAAGTGCATCCGATCGGCCGTTGCAGCGAGCCGCGACGCGCCGCAACCAGTGTCATCGTGAAATAAGCTCCAGGTATCACGATAATGCCATTGTTGTGATAGCGGTACCGCGGCGGCGGTGCTAAACGGTAGGCGGGAGGGAGCAAGCGGGTAGGCAGCCAAGCGGGCAAGCAAGCAGGCAGGCAGTCAGGCAGGCTTAGACCGGTGGTAACAGTGGCGTGGGGAGGAAGCGAGGAACAGCGAGATTGTATGAGAGAGCGCAATACCCGCGCGCGCACCCTACGTACGTGTGCACAATGGCAACCTTGACACTTGGTGATCGTTTTTGGCGGCTGAGCGCCACGGAGATCGCGCGTCTGGCGGCATCGCGTCGCGAGTGAAAGCGACAACAGCGGGCGCACTTCGAACAGCAGCAGCCAGGAACGGACGGTAGAGAAGAAGGCGAGCAGTGTCGAGAGACTCGGGAGAGTGTCGCGTACGTGGACGCCAACATCGGCATTCGGCTTGTAATCGGGAGTTCGACATGTCGCACGCTCGCGAGTTTGTTTTCGGTGTGGAGTAGCGCGACTCTTTGTTTTGATCCGGGGCCGATCGTCTGCGAGCGTGGCCGCCAAGTAGTCGCGTCGCGCATACGGCGTTTCGGCATTTTTTCGACACGCTGTTCGAGAAAACGCGGTCGCGGCGACCATCACGCGAGCGAAGGATCGAATTAAAGGTTAGACGAGTGACAAGTGTCATCGGTCGTTCAGTAGACTGTATGAATCATCGTTCTTCCACTCTCTCATCGTCGTCGTCTTCGTCGTCGTGATGACGCGCGTACAAACTGAAAAACGATAAACCGTAAGGCTGCTGTACGGTGGCGAGCTCGTTTATTAAACACAATCCAGCGAGTCCGTTTACGATATTTGATGAACAAATTTTATTACAAGTTTTATTTCTTGACAAATTACATAGTAATTTATAATATCTTTAGTTAAATTTTAATTAATTAATTAGATGTATACTTTTTATCAGACTATATATTTTTAATATATTTGATACATTTTATGTAAAAATATTTAAAAATTACAGACAGTTATAAAGTAATTTTATACGAATTTCAAACGTGTTATAAGCATCTAGCAGTTTAGCTTTGAAAAAATGTCGAGATCGTGTAACGCGCACACACACATACACACACGCACAAACGCACACACTTCAGATTCAACAACACTAGACAATTTAAAGGTTTGATAAGCGAGCACATTTTTGCGGTTTATCACTTATCGGTTGCCAAAACGTGTGTGGTAAAACGTCTCTTGCACAAGTATCGCGCGACCGATCGGACGACCTAATTTCTTTTTTCATCGTACTCGTAGTGCGACGGAAACAAACATACAGACGCGTATGGGGTATACTTAGGCGTCCACGAGAACGCCTTTGAATGCGTGCGCACGTTGGACGCACGCGGAAGTCTCGGTTCTTTTTCCACATTCGGCGACGTACCGATGACGCTTCAAGCATTACGTACACATAAATTGATCTGAAGGGAAATAATTCAATTTCGAAGCATCAATAAATATTATCACGTAATATTATTTTATTTTATATTTATTTTACATGGTAAATGCGTATTTTTTTATAATGCAATCTTTTTGCGTTAATAACGATGAAAATGAAATTACATTTTTTTGTGTAACTATATTATTAAAGCCGGAATAAATAATCCTGCTATTACTCTTTGAATAAATTAATTTGATAATAAGAAATATTTTAAACGGTTATTTATTTGAAATAATTGAACTTGTGAATTTATTATATATAAATTTTATTTTATTTTTTAAAATAAATATTTTCCTTTGGCTCATTTATGAACATCGCGATTGACAACGACGAAGACGAGATTTCGATGCGAGAAAAGCATTTCGTTTTATTAACCATCTTGGATTTTCAACATTAGAAAGTAGAATTTGGTCTATCGTGAGAAATCATTGGATTTCTAGATCCAACTGAATTAATTATATAAATAACTGAGAATTTCATAATCAAAATATTTCGGAGTTAGCTTAACATTGTCCGCAAATTTACATTTAAATTATATGTTATATTGCAGTGTATAATATTGCATTATGTGTGCCCAATGGTACGTTAAGTATATATTGATTATATGCTCGCAGTAACATGATGCAATCGGACATGGAACGTTTTATTTAACACAAAAATAGCTACAATTTTTTTTCTACAAAACTTTGACATTCTCCGTAATTAGCTCATTGTTATTTTACATAAAACATGTATCATAATAATATATTCCAAAACACGGAGTTCAAATGAAATTTGTCACACGATAAATTTCTCAAATGAAAAAAGTGTGTCGAATGATTCGCGTAAGCCGGAAGTATAGACAGAGAAGTGCTTAACTTATGTCCGATAATGTATGGATTATTGATAGTTTCTCTTGGCTTTTGTCTTCTCATCTGCAGTGATATGCGCGAACGTTCGCATAAACGAATGGCAAACTAGAAATAGCGTTGAGAAATATTACGCCATCGGTTGACATTTGATGACTGCCTTACATCAAGCATATTTTATTTCATATGTGGGTACACACGTGTTTCTGCGAATATCTTTTGTCTTAAAAATGAATACTTTTGCGAAAAGGGACAAGGGATTATATCTTGCGTGTTACATGGGAAAAAATTATCTTATCTATTAGGACCTTGAATAAGTTCTCGCTGTTTTTTTTGTTAAAAAAAAACATTAATTTAAAATATAAGGCTTACAATAACTTTACTCAAAGTATTGTCCATCATTAGAGACCACTTTCTCCCATCTTTCTGGCAGTAATTGAATCCCCCGTCGAAAAAACGATTCATCTTTTGACGCAATCCATGAATCGATCCATTTTTCGGTTTCTTCGAAAGAATGGAAGCGCTGCTCGCTCAAACCATGCGCCATCGACCGAAACAAGTGGTAATCCGAGGGGGCTATGTCCGGTGAATACGGCGGGTGAGGTAGAACTTCCCATTGAAGCGTTTCCAGGTAAGTTTTGACTGGTTTTGCCACATGTGGCCGAGCATTGTCATGTAACAAAATGACTTTGTCGTGTCTCTGCCCGTATAGTGGCCGCTTTTCTTTTAGAGCTCGACTCAAACGCATCATCTGAAGTCGATAGCGAGCTCCCGTGATAGTTTCATTAGGTTTCTTCGTCTTCAAACTTTGTCGGTGCTCCAGAACGTTCTTTATCTTCAAGGTCAAAGTCATTATTTTTAAAGCGCCTAAACCAGTCTCTGCATGTCGTATTCGACAGAGCATTGTCACCATATGTTTCAACAAGAATTCTGTGTGCTTCAGCTGCAGATTTCTTTTGAATAAAGCAGTGCAATAAAATTCCCCGCAAAAACACTTTATTTGGCACAAAAGTAGACATTTTCGCAATAGGTAATTAAACACGTGGTTGACACTGTGGTAAACTGTATCTACTAGAATTTGAGGTTACATATAGTACTACTTAGCTGATGCGTTTCCGTACGAAATTCCATGCACAGAGTGCCGCTACGCCATCTTTTAAGAAACAGCGAGAACTTATTCAAGGACCTAATATTATTATTATCTCTTCGCGATATTGAATAGTAGACAGATGTCCAATCCGATCAAATTGTGCCAAATAAGATAAAATTCAGGGACATTATTACATATTAAATTATTTGAATTCATATTTGTCGTATATGTACTGGCAAAGATATGCGCAAATTTCATTAGGAACAAAGCCGCTCTATTCTGAGGTTTTCTTCAAATCTATATATAAACTAAACAAGTTATATACCTCAGAATTCCACATCATTTTAAAAAAGTATTTATAAATAATTTACTTTCAATCAGAAAAAATTAGAATACTTTTGTTTAAAGAAAGAGTAGCTTTAAGACAGAGAAAGGTGTAACCACTTAAAACCGCTGCCGCCGGCCCGCCATTTCGGATTTTGTGATTAATTTACCGATGTTCATACGTGGCTGTTGTTGCAGAGTTGCGGTCGTGCATATGGACGTTGACATCGAAGCGACGAGGGATGCGATTTCTCGAGTTCGTGAGTGATAACCGCGGCAGCCGTGCTGCCGCGACCACGTAGTTCCGCGTGTACGCACGCGGATAGAACAATACACACGGTGCGTCGTCATTCTGTGCGTGCGTGTGAACAGACTGTCGGGAATACCAATGTAAAGTGAAGAGCAAGCACTGTGAAAGGCTCTCCGTGATCTTTGCATGTCGTAATTCACCTGTCACCCGAGGATACACGCAAAATAAGGTGAGCGCGCGACGCGCTGAACAAGAAGCGTCGTCGTCGAATCAAAACGATAGAATTTAGCTAAAGCTACTTTATGGACTCTCATAGAACGGATGCTCTGTTTTTGCTATTGTGTGCTTTCAATTTCTACGCTTTAATGCTTTATTTGTTTCTATTTTTTTTTTATGTACTGCTTAATCTCTTCTATACTTTTAATGCTTTGTATCAGTTTTCTAATGCTGTGGATTGCTTCAGTAATTACTAAAATTTTATTATATTGTTCTTACACACGCAATACTCAGTTCAGTATGTTTGATGAATTTATTATCAAATACAATTAGCTGTATTTTTACCGCATATTTAACGTTATACTATGTTAAATAAGCGTTGAGAATACAAAATAAGAATTTTCAAAAATGCATCGAGAATGATACAAAATAATAACGAGATTTTTGTGCGAAAAAATATTTTATGTATATACATTTATGGTTTGTAGTAGGAAAATACATAGAAACTGTTTGGTGTGTTTCAACTTCCATGCATTATGATTTTATTATCGCGAGCGTCGCACTTCAACACGTCCATCTTGCTAATCTTGCACGATGTTAATCGTGAAGTAAATTTGTTCAAGTGAAACTGCGAGCATACGAGTTCTTATTTTCTAATGATTATTTTTTGCACGAGATATAAAGATTTCTTAATAGTTCGATTTAAGACGCATAAGCGTACGAAAGAGAAAAAGATATTGATAGTATGAATTTGAAGGAAACATACGTCCGCAAGGACGATAGCGATGCACAGGGCGGACAAAGAATAAAGGGAGTGAAACGCGTACGGATGAAATGGAAGGAAACGGGAGAGAGGAGGTGGGCGAAAGAAAGGAGAGGCAGAACTACTCGACAAACTTGAGAAACGAGAATTGCACCGGTCTGCCGAACTTCTCGTAGCTTGTTTGGACGATATTTTGCGTCTTTCCTTTTATGCATTCTACTGTTAATGGCACGGAAACATCTCAACATAGTACAATCTTTTAACTACTTGATATTATGCTATATTACATTGGTGACTACAATGAAATGAACTTCATGAATTTTTATTTACAACTTTGTCTTTTAATTATGTAGATAAAAAATATAGTATTCAACAAACGTATGTTAATAAGCATCATCCATTCAGTTAAAACAGTGGTTCTGTGCAAATCAAATGCGTTTCACAAAAAAATTAAAAAAAGAATTAATACTAATCGAGGTGATGAATATTGCAAATGCGGTCAATTATGAATTCTGAATAATTATTTATTTCCTGCAATTTCTTGCAAAGTTTTTTAACATGTATTTATTCGAAGAAGCACTTGTCGGTTATATACATACTTTTACATGCTTCCGTAAGTACAGTCATCTTGTTTATTTTAATTATCATTGCAAAAATTTTCTAAATGTTCTGTTCTTTCGAGGAATTCTATATGTAATCGTAATTTTTTTTTAATAACCACATTATTTAAAAAACTTAAACAAAAAATAAAAATAAATAATGGGTTTATTTTGATAATATTTGATACAAAATTGTTTAATTTTTTAATTAATAATTTATTATCAAGCGAATTTGTGATACATTACAAATGTATTCTTGTTTAACAAGTATGCGTACATTTTTTATAATTTAGTTCTTTATGCGTAGTCTTATTCAACGGGTTTTATAGTTATAAACCTCGAAAGAATAAATGCCACCAGAAAAGTACCCGCTACAAAACAAATGACAAAAATATACCAAGTTTCTTCGTCAAACACGTCGGTAAATGCTGGAACCTGACTATAAAGCACATCAATAAGCCTTAAATTATAATCTTTACTATTTCCCATCTGACTCGCCATTTTTTAAAATTATCTTCGGTTGCGTAGGTTTAAGACTAATACAACACTATCAGTAATTTCTTACGATTGCGCAGCTTATGGCTACGATTAAATATTTAAACTGTAGTACTAGATTATGAAGTTAATACAAATCGAAGTACCTTTCGATTTTTAGCAAGATTTTGTTGCGAAAAACCCTGTAAGAATGTAAGCAGTAATTGTTTATTCGGTCATTATCACTTTCTACAAAATTCAAACAAGCTTTAAACAAATTTGCATGAAATATTTATGCCATAAATGAGTAACAAAACTTTTCTGAATTAACAGTTACAGTTCACTAAATTACTATATATTTTGCAATATATGTCAAAGGACAAAAATCTTCTGTGTGATATATCAAAAAGGTATCTAGAAACATTCGTTTTATTTAAATACATAAAAATGAAAAATGTCTACATCGTGATAATTGATTTGTTACCAGTCACAAGTTGCCAATGTATTACAATAAAAATGGTCTGCGTTTTCTTCCTTCTTTTATTTTATAATGCGGTCGTTTTCGCTTTCTCCTTTTTTCCTCGAGTTCTTTTTTAGCTTCAATTGCAGCTGGATCAGGTGGAATTAATCTAGTGATGTGTTGATTATAAAGTTCCAAAATGTTCAGGGTCGTCAAAAGAGCCGTTTTTAATACTATTTTTTCACCTGACTCTGAAAATTAAACAATCGAGTGATCTATTTACTACTTATATTTGCATATAATCGCGAAAGAAAAGACGAAAACAAAGATCCAGATGAATGATTCAAATAAATAGCCGTAGGTTTATGATTAATTTCACAGAAAAAAGATTTTTGATTAATATACACAACTTGTTAGATGAGTGAGAAGATTGTTATGAAACATAATTGATTATTCTACACATTTTTTTAATATGAATGCTTATATGAATGAATTGCGATAACGACACGTTCTAAAACATGAATGAAAATTATTAAACAAATAATACTTACGAAGGTTGAACGTAACAGTTGGTTCAGAGCGATCGCACACGATCTCCGTTTTTATCGAACAGTACGGATTTGTTGCACTAATTTTCGAAGAGGTAATGTACTGTAGAAAATTTCTGCAAGTAAAAAACATTGTGCATGTTATGTTTATGTATCATCTGAGGTGGATGTCTGTACATTCTCTTTAAAATTATAGAACCTAAATTGTTTATTGCTTAAATCTATTCCTTCTTTGATAATTTTGTTACAGTTCTCACAATACTTTATAATAGAACATGATTTTCATTTGCCAATTTTATTTCCATGTCCATGTGTTATTCCTCAATGTTTGTCATTTCCTTTCACAGGCAAAATGGCACAAATGGAACAGCAATTACCGATTCCAATGCCAGATTTAAGTACTCTTCGTATAACTACAGCCGTCTCCATGCTTGGCAAAGCATATGGATGTGGCCAATGTAATGGTGAGTTTATTTTGTTTAAACAATTAGAAATAAGGAATATAAGAAATATTATAGCCCAGAAAATATTTGTCTGTGTACTTATCCTTAATACCTTTCTAATTATATACAACAAAAAGAAAAATTAAGTATAGATGATTAGCTTCTTCACGTTGAAACATTTTTGCATTCATAGAAATATCTAGGCCAATCATTTAAAAACATGTTCATAATCTAAATCACAAATGTCTTTTATATATCTCAGAACACTTTATTTATAAATTAAATTTTTATCACTGTTATTAAAAATATAATCAAATGGTCGCATTAAGAAGTTTTTTATAAATAAACGAGTTATTCAAAGTGGTGCGAGCACTGTGCACAGACAGATTTGGTAATTAACGACAGGAGAGTGAAAGAAAAAGGTGTTCTTATCTAATAATTCAATATTAAAGCGAGGGAGGTGGACGACTCATGTCGCAAACGGTATCGAACGCGACCGCGATTGTGTACAAACGTCAAAATCGTACAATATTTCACAATCACGAAGGGGCGGATGAAAAGAGTTTTCTCCTTCTTTACTTCTCTTATGCACTGTGATACACGTCTTACAAGAGTTATCTTGGAAAGATGGAGCAGGGACAGCTTAAGAATTTTCCGCGACTAGAATCCTTTTCCGACTGCAATAACACACGATTCGAGACTCTTCTATAAATAAGAGCTGCGCATCGTCTGCTAGCTAGTGCGAGGGGTGCAAGTTGCGCGTGCGTGTATTATCGACGTCATTGCTACTCAACCTGACCTGACCTGACCATCCGTGATAGTTAATCATTATATATCCGTCTTAAAACCTTTCAGGACAAATTTCATTCGAAACGTGTACATTCAATTCATATTTCGTCATATAGGCAACGCGATTTGAATAAATAAAATATTAATATTTCGAAAAATCAATGTACGATCCAATTGTATTATTCCCAATTTTTTTGTATTTATCTTTAGGAATTTTATTCAAGAAAATTTTCACGTGTAGTATAAAGAAATTACAAAATTATGTGACTAAAGTTTCGTATAAAAATTCCTTTATTGTAACTTTTTATAAAAATTGCATAATTTTACGTAACTTTTTCTAAAGATTTAGAAAAATAAGTATGATTTTGATGAATATCGCATATATTTGACAAAAATACATAATGCTTTCAAAGAATCGATAACGTTTTACGATATTCTCATTTGATTGTTCCCGCGACATCGTAATGTTGCTGCGCGACAAGTGCAGAGGACCATAGAAGACTAACCTCGTATCGATGACATGTTCATGGAACGGGTCGAAACGAATATTGATCTTTTTGACTGGTTTTAGATCAACGCGTTTCAACTGTTTTAAGATCGCGCTATAAACGCCACCGGGGGCACGCGTGAGAGTTCCGCTGAAGGGAATCGACATTTTCAGTGATGATGCAAGCACTCAATCGTACACGATGCACGTATCACTCGCAGTATCTGTCGGAAGTTGCTGCACCAATGTTGCCATCTGGCCAATTTTTTCGAAGGTTGGCAGCAGTTCGTACTGCACGCTGAGTTATAGAAAAGAACTACATTTAGAGTTTTTATAGAGCATTATCATCGACAAATATCTACTTTTGACGCGAAAAAAGTTTAACGTTAAAAAATTTTGTACATTGCTTGCGAAAGCTTGTGCAATCAATAAGAATTCATCAGAATAATTTGAATACTTTTCATATCCCGCGTATAATAACCTGCGAACGAGACGCACCCTGGTTGTGACTGGCGCGAAAAATTCTCAACCGTGATCGCAGTCTGTCGCGAGTGCGGCCAATGGGCGCCGCGCTAGCGGACGCCATTGCGGAGGACGGTCTCGTTTGGTGGTGGTGTCGTTCGCAGTGCGTGTTGTGGGGAAGCGTGTAGTGGCCAGTGGGGTCTTGTGTTGACTTTTTTACTTATTTATTAGTGGTTATCTGGTCTTTTACACTCGGCGACAGCGAAAATGTACCCCGCAGGACAACGTGAGTGTCATTGGATTGTTGTACCCACCCGAGGGGATTGCGAAAACCCCCGTAAACAAGCTGAACATGTCGCTGACGTTCGCAACGAACGAGCTCACGAGCTCGTAAAGCTCGCGAGTTCGTTCGATTGTTCGACATTTGGAATGACCCTCGGATGTTTCTTTTAACACCTTGTGGTCTATCAACCGTGTTTAAAACTTGACGAGGATGTCGCGACGTCCGTGCGTGATTCTCCGCGGAAGATTCATTGAATGACCTCGGATGAACCTCGTTCAACAGGCACGCGTGTCGTCATTCATCCGCAATCCGATAGTCAACGCGTTAGCTAATCCTGATCTAGCAACTGACCATCCCTTTTTCGATTATCCGTCATAGAAAGAATTATGTCAAAATGTAATAACTCTTAGTAGGAAACTTTGACTAATGACTTTTTAACTAATTAAAAAGATAATTATTTTTGGTTGTAATTGGCTTTCAGATTTATATTCAAATATATATTTAAATATATATTATAGGTGAAATATTTATTTTGAAATAAGCTAGCTGTCTATCATACATTTTTAACATGAGTAATTCTGTTTCAAGCTAAACAATGTGTTTATCGAAAGCAGTTTTTTAAGCGTTTATATGTTGAAACAATTTAGGAAAATATAGTATGTATGCTTCAAAAACTATGAAATTAACATCATAAAATGCTTGTGACATTTTAATATTAATGCATAATCTGTTTTTCATTATTTATAAATTAAGCTTATTTCAAGTTGGAGATAAAGCCATATTTTTTTTATGTTCGCAAAATTATTGTATTTTTTTATAAATTATATATTTTACAAGTACACAAATATAGATTGGGAATATACTCTTTGGGAATATAACTCTTTGCAAGTTGTAGATGTTAAAAATTATACATTAGCGGAAAGATTTAAATCTGAGTATGTCAAAAAACATTTACATATTTGATAATCTATATTTGATTATTTGTGCTATATTGGAATCTGTATATCATTTGTTTAAAATAGAAAAATGATATTAAAAATATATTTTATTATTTATTCTTTGAAATATATACAGATGTTTTTCTGCATTATGTTTATAATCAGTGGTGTTATATGTAAAAAAAGAAGTGTAAGATACTGTAATCTGTTGTTTAACTTTGGCTTAAAATTCTTCTTAAGCATTAATACTCGACTTCAAATAATTGCTTCACACATTTTACTCAACTTACTCTGGATAATATTATGTACAGAAATTGGTTATACAATCTAATTATAGTAATTTACATTCTAAAGTACTTAGAAAGAAATAAAAGATGACAAATTCAAACATTTTATTATGTAATATTATTTGTAATACTTTGTAAATAGACAAAATTTGTAAAATTTTTGATTTTTTATGAAATATTTTATATTGTTTCATTTTTTACAGCCCCCCCACCTGGACCCTCAACAAGTGGTGGTTCTGTTGGAACTGCGGGAGTTGCGGCAAGTAGTGTTGCAGCTCCCAGCAACATGGGGCTTGTTCCAGCACAACAGGCACACACTCCTCCTCAACCTGCAGAACTGCCAAGTAATTTCATTTTATAATTCTATGTTTTATTGAATTACAAGTCTGATGAAAAATTGGCTCTATGTAAATAATTTAATATTGTTTTCAGTGTTTACATGCCCTCGAAGACCAAACATAGGACGAGAAGGTAGACCGATCGGTTTGAGAGCTAACCACTTCCAAATTAGTATGCCACGTGGTTATGTACACCACTATGACATCAGCATACAACCTGATAAATGTCCTCGGAAAGTTAATAGAGAAATTGTAGAAACAATGGTTCATGCTTATACTAAAATATTTCAATCTCGTAAGCCTGTGTTTGATGGCAGAAATAACTTGTACACAAGGGACCCCTTGCCTATTGGGCATGACAAAGTAGAATTAGAGGTAAATTATCATTTTGCACTGCTGTTTGTAAATGTATGATTTCGAACTAATATTATAATTGTCTTTACAGGTTACACTGCCTGGTGAGGGTAAAGACAGAGTTTTTCGAGTGGTCATCAAATGGTTGGCGCAGGTTTCATTATTTGCTTTAGAAGAAGCTCTCGAAGGACGAACTAGACAAATTCCATATGATGCTGTTCTTGCTTTAGACGTTGTAATGAGGCATTTACCATCGATGACATATACTCCAGTAGGTAGATCGTTCTTTAGTACACCAGAAGGGTACTATCATCCACTAGGTGGAGGTAGAGAAGTGTGGTTTGGTTTCCATCAATCAGTGAGACCATCGCAATGGAAAATGATGTTAAATATTGATGGTAAGTGGAAGATAAATTTTCAACTCGAACTATGATTTACGACTTGTTACTTATCTGTCTTTATTTTAGTTTCTGCCACTGCCTTCTACAAAGCGCAGCCGGTTATAGAATTCATGTGTGAAGTATTAGATATCCGAGATATCAATGAACAAAGAAAACCACTCACGGATTCTCAGAGAGTAAAATTTACCAAAGAAATCAAGGGTCTCAAGATCGAAATAACTCACTGTGGAGCTATGAAGCGAAAATACAGAGTGTGCAATGTTACACGTAAACCAGCTCAAATGCAATCGTAAGTATATATTAAAAGGATGATATAGTTAGAATAAAACATAATCGAAGATATAAATACATTATTTATCATGAATTATAGATTTCCATTGCAACTGGAAAATGGACAAACGGTCGAATGTACAGTTGCCAAATATTTCTTAGATAAGTACAAAATGAAGTTGCGCCATCCACATCTTCCTTGCTTACAAGTTGGTCAAGAACATAAACACACGTATTTGCCGCTTGAGGTTTGTATACAAAATTTTTAATTAATGTATTTTTTCTTTGTTGAAAAATAAAATTACACAATTATATGATTTTAGGTTTGCAATATCGTCGCTGGACAACGTTGCATTAAAAAGTTGACTGACATGCAGACTTCGACTATGATCAAAGCGACAGCACGTTCCGCGCCAGACCGTGAACGAGAGATTAACAATTTAGTCAGAAGGGCTGATTTTAACAATGACTCTTACGTACAAGAATTTGGATTGACTATATCGAATAGTATGATGGAAGTCAGGGGTCGTGTCTTACCTCCGCCCAAACTACAGTACGGAGGGCGCGTAAGTTCCCTCAGTGGACAGGTGAGAAACTTCCAACTAAATCAGTCAGGTCTAGCCAAATCACACATTTGCAGAGGCTAATCATTTTGATTATTCTTTAGCAGGCATAAGTTTATAGCACCGGATGTTCCATAAATCATTTATTACATTTTCCTTATAGAATCTGTAAAGCTGTAAAGGTTATAAGATATTTTTATGCTAATCGCTATTCTCCTGATTTTGGCGTATTTAATTGTTACTTTTCATCTTTGGAATATAATAGCCTTTACACTTCATAATTTATGTCGCGTGTATTATAGTTAACGTCTGTTTAGTAATAAGATATTTGACATATATCTCTACACATGTGGCCATAAGTTGTCAAATGAATGCATGGGTTCTAGACCTGGTTGATTTGATATCTGGGCTGTTAGTGTAACGAATATTCAAATTATCCTAAGAAATTATTGTAAATGATAAAAGTGATGAATACAATTTTTCTCTTTTGTAGTAGAGAATTGTAATCCACGGTTTACAAATGTAACACTAATGTTACATTTGCAGTCCGATATCACTTGCGAAAGTCTGATGCTATCAGTACCTGTTCTATGCAGCATAGTAATAACATTTTTAATTATCTCTTTTTACTAGATTTTGAGTTACACATTTATTTATATTGTCTAGTGAATCAACAATTGCATTAAATGAAATAAGAGAGAAAAATATGTTTGCATATGGAAAGACTGATGTATCAGCTGCAATAATTACATATTATTTAAGCAATTCGTTTAAACACTCAATAACGCATACATTTCCCTAAAGACAAAGCAACAGGCGATGCCTAATCAAGGTGTATGGGATATGCGTGGTAAGCAGTTCTTTACGGGAGTGGAAATTAGAGTGTGGGCTATTGCTTGTTTTGCGCCGCAAAGAACTGTGCGTGAAGACGCATTACGTTCATTTACGACGCAACTCCAGAAAATTAGTAATGACGCTGGTATGCCCATTATTGGACAGCCATGCTTCTGTAAATATGCCACTGGACCAGATCAAGTCGAACCTATGTTCAGATACTTGAAATCAACTTTCTCGCAATTGCAATTAGTTTGCGTTGTATTACCAGGAAAAACTCCTGTATATGGTAATTATACATAAATGTTCATATCTGAAAAGGAATATAGAATATTTAGAATTATATAATACATTTTAAAGCAAATTTATTCACTTTTGATTTTCGAGTAGCTAATTTTGTGCAATTTCCACGAACGTGTTAAAGCCAGTTTTTTTGCCTTTTTTAGCTGAAGTGAAAAGAGTAGGAGATACATTATTGGGTATGGCAACTCAGTGTGTACAAGCGAAGAATGTCAATAAGACATCACCGCAAACATTATCCAATCTCTGTCTTAAAATAAATGTCAAATTAGGAGGAATCAATAGCATTCTAGTACCTAGCATAAGACCGAAAGTATTTAACGAACCAGTTATATTTCTTGGAGCTGATGTGACTCATCCGCCAGCAGGAGATAACAAAAAACCTAGCATAGCCGCTGTAGTAGGTAGTATGGATGCTCATCCATCTCGATACGCGGCAACTGTGAGGGTTCAGCAACATAGGCAGGAAATTATTCAGGAGCTCAGTTCGATGGTTAGGTAAGTAATGTAATTTCAATATAAAGTTTTTAATTATATACAAAATTTTATGATAAAACTTTGATAAATCTTTGTGCTTTGTAAGATTCAATAGATTAATTGTGGCAATAAAATAAATACGATGTCGGAATTCTCGGATAAATTTTTGATATGAATGTTATTATAAAATTATTAAAAATTAATTGCTTTATAAATAGATTGCAAAGTCGTTAAAAAATAATCATGAAAAATATCGTATTCACTTTAGCTTTTACTATAGTTCTGCTTATTTCTATTTATTTTATTTTATATAAAAGTCATTTCTAACAATGCTTTTTTCTTTTAAGGGAATTGCTGATAATGTTTTACAAGAGTACGGGTGGATATAAGCCACATAGAATAATTCTGTACCGTGACGGTGTCTCCGAAGGCCAGTTTCTTACGGTTTTGCAACACGAATTAACTGCCATTCGTGAGGCGTGCCTCAAGCTCGAGATCGACTACAGACCCGGCATTACGTTTATCGTAGTGCAAAAGAGACATCACACACGTTTGTTCTGCGCGGACAAAAAGGAACAAAGTGGAAAAAGTGGAAATATCCCGGCAGGCACAACTGTCGACGTGTGCATAACTCATCCGACAGAATTTGACTTTTACTTGTGCAGTCATCAGGGTATCCAGGTAAGTTTATCAATTTTTCATAAGAACATACTTGTCAGATGTTATAAATATTTGCTTCCATTTATTTTAGGGCACATCACGACCGTCGCATTATCATGTTCTTTGGGATGATAATCACTTTGAAAGTGACGAATTACAATGTCTCACGTACCAATTGTGTCACACTTATGTCAGGTGTACAAGATCCGTCAGTATACCAGCACCGGCGTATTATGCTCATCTGGTAGCATTCCGGGCAAGATATCATTTGGTCGAGAAAGAGCATGATAGGTGAGTTGAGTTCTTATCATTTGTCGTAATCGATGCAATGGAGCAGATTGCATAATATATATAATCTAATTATACGCACGATATTTATCGTATACAATTTTAATATTACAGTGGGGAAGGATCTCATCAGTCAGGTTGTAGCGAGGACAGGACACCGGGAGCAATGGCACGGGCGATCACGGTTCACGCCGACACGAAACGAGTCATGTATTTCGCATAATTTCTTTCCTGCGTCGCCAACTGGATTATCGTATTATTAGCGTCAGAAAACAGATTGCATGCAATTGCGGCACAGTGACGGGTGCGAGAAGTTTCATCGAGCAGCCCGGATCAATGGCAGCCGCGATCGAAACGCGTCGCGTTCCAAGTTCTGCGACTACTTAACAGTTAGGGCAATTTTCTTCAATGATAAATTTGCGCGCGTAGAGTCGAATGTCTATATAGTGAATTTTTCTTGAACAATATTTGTATTATAAACTTCCTCCTCGAGATCTATTCTTACTCATATGCGAATATACATAAAATATAAATGTCATATTGACTTATGACATTCATATTCTATATATACTCACATAACTACGCGATGGAAAATTGATTACGTAATGAGAGAATAGCGCAGGAGAAGTTTATTTTACGTTCAAATAGTTTATAATACAGTTAAATGCATAATATAGTTCACAATATGAACATTCGACTGTATTTTTTTCTTCCCCGCTTATTTTTTTTTTTTTTTTTTTTTTTCTTTATTCTTAATCAAGTCTGTACACAATAGCTTTTTAATGTGTATGTGTGACATTATACGTTATATTCACATTTGTACAGTAAGGATAAGTTTTCGATTGATTTTCTTTGTATAAAATAAGTTTTTACGAGAGGTGCTTTTAGTTAATACTGTTTATAGATCGGATGAAAAATATTTTGCACTAATGGGAAAAGTCGTCTGCGATCGAAATAAACGAAAGATAAGTTTTATCTTTTTCTTTATGAAATTTAGGCTAGATTGAATCATAGAGAGGATTGTCACCTCTCCCAAATTAATGAGTTTCAAATATGAAGTTCAGTTATATCGAAGTACAGGAGTACTTTTTAACTAAATAAATTTACAATGAAATCTTAATTTTTCCAGGGGACGAATTTTCCCTAGCATTTGTGTGCAAAAGAATTTGATTAGAGAAAAAACCAAAATCACACAAAGTCATAATTATATAAATCGCTGTTTGCGAGACTGTTATCTTGTTGCATGTGTATAGTTCATTTCGCGAGGAGTGAAACTCCATCCTGTAAATTCTGTAAATTTTAGATCTCTAAACGTGCTGCAGAGACATAGAAAACGATAGATTATCGGTAGATGATGAGATGCCTTTAAAGGTCGTAAATCACATCGCGTCGCATCTTCTGAATTACAATACCACTATCTTTTATACGACACAGTTTTAATCAGTCTAAATCTCGCAAAATCATTTTAAAATAATCTTGAAGTATTCTTGAAAAATCGATAAAGCAACACCAATTCGTGTGTATACTTCGACTAAGAAGTATAGTTGATAAGAACGGATATAATCTTCGTAAAGACAGTTATGTAGTAGAATTAGTCGAGGAGTGTTATGTAGAGCACGCATGCTATTTATATGACTTTGTCATAATTTGATGGCTAGCGTTCATTTGAGAGGAATATTATCGAGAGTCATTCTCGATATACATATTTGATTAATCAATTGCATGTATGACTCACTAAAAAAATACTGCAGAAAGATACTTTCCTACTTACTCTTACTCTCTTTACTTCCAAGCATTACTCTCAAACTGGACACTAAGCTATAAGGATCCAAATCCGGTATAGTTTAATCGTTACTTTGATGTTACTAATCGTTAAAATGTACATTTTATTCGTCTCACTTTAATTTCTATTAAGTCGTTATCATCTGCACGTTGCACACAGCTCATAATCTATGCTCGCATTAGCTATTCGTAATGCTATTAATGATGCTATATAAACTAGAATACAATTCTAATGATACAACTTTATCTGTGTTAAATGCGCATGATATAAAAATGTAGGGGATGAAAGTAAACGCGGATATCCATGTTTAGTGTCCGAGATAAGAGAGAAGCCGGGGTATTTATCTATTCAAATAAAAGATGGCTATGAATAAGTCGAATTTATATGGCATTAGATATGGGCCTCGTCAATGCAGTGCATGATGCTTCGGGGAAAAAAAGAAAAAAAAAAACAAATCGGATACCACATCGATGTAATGCGAAATTATGCAAACACATGTATTAGCTGTAGGATCAATTATGCTTTAAGAATGAATTAAAATCCAGGATTATGATTAGTTATAAGAGTATTATAAGAGTAAAGCCTTTAATTAGTTGTCAGAGAGTAAGCTGTTAATTGTAAGAGAGTAGCTATGTTTTACTTGATAATGCCAAATTTTAGAGGTTTCGTATTTTTATTGTAATGATGACGATTCTTGTGCAAATCTATTTCAATGGATCTTTTGGAACAATAATACAATAACGCATACAAATAAGCAAGCCTTGCAAATAACATATATAATCTAGCTTATGTGAATAGGATATTAATAGGGATCCTATTAATGTACGGATAGAAATTCTGTTAATGTATAAGATATAATTACGTATTAACTGTCGCTAAATTATTGTGTATCATTAGAATCATTAATATGTCAAGATTTTGTGAGCGCTTCATAAAAACTGTCAAATTCCTATTGCAATCAATTGTACAATTTCTTCTCAACTGATACAAAAGTGAATATATAACATTGGACAGCTTATGAATCAGTATTAATGACAACAATTTTATTGAGAGAAGATATTTTTTGAAAATTATTTTCTTGAATCACCGATCATGCAAATGCGGAAATGTTCAAATACATTAATGATTCTAATGTTAGGTTTATAATGTTATTATATCGAAAACTATGGAAAGAGGTCCTTAAACCATCAATAATATTTATTCTAGTTGTTAAAGTAAAACATATTAAGTAAAGTTAAGTCCGTATTCTCCTCGACAGAGACAGCTAGACAGTTGATAATGTGTACGTTGAACATTTAAAATTTGCAAGTTTTAAGTGAAGTTTATTTTCGACATCAGAGCGATTGAGTGAGCTAGCGACTTTTATTATGTATAATCTGTTCCGAAACATGTAAGCATAGCCGGGATATAATAGTCATCAAGACAACTTATATATATGATAGCTAAAAGAAAATACACTGAAGAAGTAAGGAGAGTAAAACAAAAAAAAATTATTCGCGTTGTTGAAGATGTGTAGGTATCACACATGTGAATGAGCGACAAGAAAATATATTATGAATCGTCATTTTTCGAGCTGTAACTAAGTGATGTGAAGGACAAATATTATTAGATTATAAGACAAATTATGGACTACCAAATTAGATTTTAAGGCAAATTGTCGACGAATGAGTAGCTGCGATAATATAATCGATGACAGTAATCGAATACCAAAAGGAGCCGAGGCATATCGGTGAACCGCGAGGTTCAATTTGAAATTTTATGTACAATCGAATGCATTAATGGATGAATAATGCAGCATAATGGATGGATTTAACATGTTAAGTATCATGTCTCGCACATTTTTGCTTATAAAACTGCCCGAGGAGTTTTATTTTTTCACATAGTAATACTTAATGTATTAAATTCTGCGATCAAAAATTTCTCTATAATACTTAAAAGGCACATTTTTATTTACTTTTTACATTTTTTATTGATAATATGTTTCAGTTCTTTTAGATTTGTTAAGAATCGGTGAATCATGAAAACATACATGACCTATTAATACATTCGAATATCTATATATAAAGTCCTGTCTAAAAAATCTCGGAATATATTTATAAAAAGAAAAATTCATTCACAAGATCTTAGTCTCGTCCATCTCCTTGAGGACATGAAGGGTGCGTTCCACTTAACGCCCGCAACGCTCCTAGGATCATTTTATCCTTGTTTTTCATCGAAAGTTAAACGAGGATAAAATGATTCTAGGAGCGTTGCGGGCGTTAAGTGGAACGCACCCGAAGTGGTCTCTTGGAAGCGAATAGAGAAATTTTACGAAAATTGAAGAAAATCTTGGAAGTTCTTTTTGTTAACATGTTGAGTATCGTTTACGATTTAGCCTGGATTCCAACTGTGCTCTTAAATTCTAGTAGAAATTTGGATCATCATATACGATTCCAAAGAAACTATTTAGAAGGAGATGGAGGAGAGTAGAACCGTTGGTGAGTTTTTTAAATATATTTTGGGAATTTTTAAATATAGAATAGCACCTCGTATCAGTGCTTTTCCTCGCGTTTTTCCGAGAGCAAAAATTTCATGCGCCGAGTAAACCGAAAATAAAACAAGACTACCCTTACCTGTAAATACATCTCGATCATTTATTCGTAGATATTCATGGAAAAATAAGAATGATACATTTGATAAGCCCTGATTTGATATTAATGAAGTAACGAGGTATTATGGAAAATGTTTTAAATGTTTCACATTTTTTCTTAACTAGAGATTTCTCGATAATTATAAGCTCGATGTTTTTAATGAATATTGAATTAGAAGTCACAGAAGTCACATTGATCGTCACAGCTCCACACTTCAATATTTTTAGTTGTTGAAACTTTCTGTCAAACTTAACAATTCACTGGAAAAATGTTTTCATATTTTTAATCATATTCTTGTTAAAAAAAAGCTCTGCAATTAAGCAGAGATTGGCTTGTAAAAGCCAAAGAAAAATCAACTCTAGATTTATCAGAGAATCTGAAACTGATCATGCATATTAGAATTATGTATATTCAAATCCTGTATAAAAAAGTATGTAAAATAATTAGTGAAAAAAAATATATAATACAGAAGGAACTGAAATAAGCCAGTAAAACATAGAAAAAAGCTATTTAACTTTGTAGCATGCAGCTTAGAAGTTTAAGGGCAAAGATAAGGCAAAATTTAATGTAAATAATTTATATATATACACATATATATATATATATATATATATATATATATATATATATATATATGTTATTATTTCTTATGAAAATAATTAATGCTATCTTAAAAAACAAGTATATTTACTTTCGCATTCACCATCAAATCTTCTGCGCGACAGAAAAATTCATGAGATTGTACAGATATGTAATTAAACAAATCTCAATTATATAATAATTGGCAATATCAAACTTTTGATTCTTAAAAAATGCAAATTTTGCTTCTCATATCTATAATATTATATAGAAGTTTCAAAGCCAATAAAAGATTTGCGTTTCACAAATTTTTGTTCAGAAGACTAATGCAGCGAAAGTAGAAAATACTAAAATCTCCATTAAAATTTTAGCTTTCAAAAACGTTAACGACTTGCGACATTATAGTGTAAGTTTGCTACTTAAGGCGTGTGCGAAATGCATAGATTTCAAAGTGTCAGCTTTAAGAGTGCCAGCAAATGAGCGATCAATAATAACATTTCATGATAGCGTAATGCCGGGAACGATATTAACATTAGATATAACTTTTGAGAAGTTTATAGTTTCATCTCTAATTTTTAAATATGAGTATATGTATATAGTATATGAATATACTATTACTAATCGCTTTTTGAGGTGAAGTCTGTCTCTAAAATGATCGCAGTGTGTCTGGTAAAATAAGGTACCGCATAACGCAGCACAGGAACGACGACTTACTAGTTTAACATTGTAAAAGTAACGCTTTATGGATAAAATCGACTCATTTTGTTAACGATGGAAAATGATTTTAGCTGAATTTTGAGTGCCTAAATCTGGCGGCTATGCGTTTTTCTTTTGTTTCATGACATCTGCCCGATAACGTATACCGTTTAATTAAAGCTTTAAAGATAGCGTTAAGAGAAAGGAAAGCGACCATACAATGTTTTTTTATTTTGTTGATTGATTTTCTGTGAATGAATAAATAGTTAATAGTGTTGTGTCTTTTAAGCGAATTAATATGAGAAACAAAGATAAGTAATAGATCTCATCGCTCTGTCGAGAAAACAACAATGGGGCATCAAAAATTCCTTTCATTAGAATTAATTTGACAAATGAATTAGAATTAATTTCACATTTCCATTGCAATCATATCAATCCGTATGTTAATCCACGACTCATTCTGCATCATCGTCAACTGCTTTAGATAATGTAATTTACGATGGAAGTTGAATTTGTTAAAAAATGCGATTCATTTATTATATTCGAATAAAATGTAAGATATATCGAAATTGTGCAGTGTACCATTCTTGATTAAGAAGTCTTGGCGTTTTTCTTTTCTTTTACATTGTATTATTTGTCACGTTTTAATACATTTCCAATGTCTACTAATTTTTTTCTAACAATAAATTTTATATTTTGTAATACACGAAATATATTATCGATATTACAATTAAAAGCAACTGTTTATTTTATGAAAGTAGAGAATAACTTTTGACATGCTTAAATTGTTTTTGCAAGTTTAGCCAGTTCAGTAAGTAAAGTAACTTCTTAATGAGGAAATTGAATGCAATATAATGTGGATTAACATCGTATTCACGAAAGAGAATAAGAAATATGACCCCTTATCCATTCACGACAAGAGCAATTCGTCGTTCCTATAAACATTAGTTGAAACTCAAGTTTCTGAAAGTGATGGAAAATTAGTTGAAGTGTTGGATGTAATATTTAAAAAAAAAAATTTTAATATAATTTCAAACTTTTTAGAAATGCAAAAGTCTTGTATATTTAGTGTAAAACGTACTGTATTTAACTCATCTTTCTAAATTTAAGAAAATTATGCTAAATGTATAATAATTTTTTTTAACTTACAAACTAAAGGAAATTATATTTAAATTAACTTTTAGTCTTTTAGTTTAAGTCTTAAAAAAATGGAGTACTGTTATATTAAACACTTTAATTAAATCTCTCAATTGAGTTTGACTAATGTTTATGGCTATGGCCCGTAATAATTCAGTATAATCCAGAGAACAAATAATATTGATGATGCATTAAGAAACCTCGAGATTCCACCGTTAGAAAGAACAACTCAATATATAAATTTTTCTGTATCTCCAAGTGCCTGGCGCTTCGTCCGCGCGTATTTGACGTTTGCAAACAATAAAGTTGAACGCAGGTAATGACTTTCGAGATTCTAAAAGAGAAAACTGGTGAGCGAGGAAAAAGAGAAAGAGAGAAGGCCATCATAAACAAGTATCGTAGAGAAGCGCGGTCGATAATAATTAATTGATTAAGGGATCATAAGTCTAGATGGATTAACTACTTGTTAAGGAGTGAGACAATGCTGCTAAGTAGCGAAAGTCGCCGAGTTCTTCAACTTGGCCGCGCGCTGAAAGTATAAACTTAAATTATATCTGTTAGAATTTTAATCATGCCTGGTCAAAATGATAACAAATATTAGGTGTAAGATAATATATCTATATACATATACATATATACGGGTGTTCCACCAAAAGTGCCACCCCCTTTTATCTTTTAAATTAAAAGAGATAGACCATAATAAATATAGGTATATCAAATTAAATGGTTTAAACTGAACTTTATTGTGAGCATAATAGTTGCTTACAAAAGCTATTCGTGTTAACGCGATATAGCTAACTTCTGACTCGTGCGTTAGAAATTAACGTATGTCAATTGAAGTTGTAACGCTGTTAATTATTAATTAATTATTGAAGTTTGCTATATCGCAGGGCCAAAAGTGAAAAGGTAGACGTCGCCCGCGATATTTCAAATCGATAAAACTCGTATAATATGTAAAATATTTATATTAAATTATATATCGTTGTATTCTTTTCAAACAGCGCTACAATTTTTCTTATATCAAAATATCTACATCATTATAAAAAAATTATGCATACCTCTCTTTTAATTTAAAAGATAAAAGGGAGTGGTCACTTTTGGTGGAACACCCTGTATATATTCATATATATATATATATTTATGAATGTCGGACGAATAAGTTTTGAATAATTAACAATCCAATAATGTGTGTGTATGTGTGTGTGTACGCGTGCGTGTGTGTCTTACATAATTACTGTATCATTAATTCATTAGTTTTGAGATCTTGAGCATAAATTACGCATAATGCATGTATATCATCATATATTAAATATCGCTAATAATTGTTTTCGAAATATTGCGATTAAAATTAGCGAGATGGAAAATTTAAGCGAAGAGAATAGTGCTTTGCGAATAATTACGAATGCTCTACATAATATTAAATAAATTGTGAATTACTTGTTATAAAATACACCGATGATTATGTTCTATATTATATTTACGATTATTGTATTCACTAATTAAGTTTGCATTATGCAAACATTCGACGACGACTAATTTATTATTGTTATAAGTTATATTTATCTGGAGAAACCAAAAGAAAATCATAATCCGTGACCACATCCCGTGATCTCAAAACGCACTACCGATAGAAATTTGGCGCAAGTGCTAGAGAAATTACAATAATATGTGAACGTAGCGTTTAGTCTTTCTGTCAAAATGTAGTTCAAACTTTGTCATGTAATTGTAATTAAAGAAACATATGACATATATTATTCTACATAATTAAGGGTTTAGAAGAGACGAGACGAATCTAATACAAATAAAAATCTGCTTCTGTAAAAATTTAACGTTTCGTGTATATAACGTAGCAAGATGCAAAACAAAATCAAGCACAGAAATTTGAGACTTTGTGTAGAATTTTAAAGAAAGTTACGGTAAAGCCAATATTTTGTCTAACACACTGGCGAGAGGCAAGCGTCCCACTCGCTTCTGTGCGAAATGGTTCTTAAATAATCGATGTTTCTTGTCGATACACACCTTCCAAATGTATTCGATGCACGATCCGTGTGTATTGTTAAACTTGCGTCTCTCATACAGCGTCTCTGTTTATTCTGAGAGTACGTTTTTATTACGTGTAGAATATAAAACGTAAGGTCTTGTAATTTGTGTGCGATTATATTTGATGTAAGGTGTAATGTCTTTATATATTAGTATGTAAAAGATTTGGACATAAACAGACAAATCTAACGGATCTAATGAACCCAAAAAAATTTCACATTAATAACACATTAATGATTTTAACATTGAATATATTCAGTTTAAAATATATACATATGTGTAGTAGTCGAAATCAGGAATTGGAAAAAAAAACTTGTTTGCTTAAACTATACATACTAATATATGAGACGTCTTTTTATCTTATAGATGTTTTATGTTATTTAAAATTATGTCGCTGTTATATGCTATATGAACATTCATCCGCAGAAGATCTTGACTGATGCCTGGAGGAGTCGACAGTTTCTTGTTGGCTGGAGTTAGTTGGTTTGCAGAAATATTGGATTCTATGGTCGGATTGTCGACGTGTGATTGACAGAAGTATCGACAATAAATATTGGTTGTTTTCAAAGCGCTGATGGAAATGACATTTTCTATTTCACAAATGTAACGTATTTTAATGAGCATTCTTAAGTAAAAACAATTGTTGACGAATACGAGATAATATCATCAGATATTTCGTTTTATATTTCATTGATTTGTTACTAACTGTATATTTTATTATAGCAAAAGAGAATAATTGCAGAATTACACGAGAAAATCCGTACAATAATATGTATATGTTTCTGACACTTTGGGCACCAGGCTAGATCAGCGTTAACTGAACTCTCTTTCTTTCTGTATACGTTATAAATTGATAATATAATCTAGAAAAAGCTAGCAAATCGTTAACCCGGAATGTTAACTCGAATCGTTAATCATTCCGTATAATCATCCCGCGCGTACCATGGAAATAATTTGTGTTAACGCGAAAAAAAAGAATATAATGTGCGCCTAATGTTAAAAAACAATACGAGGGTAAATGGAGTTATAAATTAAATAGAAAATTTTGTAAATTATTTCGAAAACATAGATATTATAAGGTTGATTCATCTATGAATCAATTGGGACATGCCATATAGATAACTAAATACAAAATTCCGCTTCTAATGTAATCAAAAACATCATTTAGATGGGGAATCAATTCACTGGTACACGCCGAAGAGGATGTAAAATATCGTAATCTTGCACGAGCAAGAGCAATAGGTGCGAGATTGCTCAAAAATTTTTTGTATATATATATACATATATATAATAAGTATATAATGTAAAACACATATAATACTAGCATATATATAATGTCGCAATGTTTGTAGGGATTACGATTTTCATTACAATTTTCAAGAGCACATTCATTGTATATAAACTATTTACGTATATATATATATATAAATCTACATCCTACATTGAATAGCAGCCACGACTGAAATTATCTCTTAAACATTCTGTGTCTAATATAATGCAGCCAACTCATGTTGACTATCAATTAATATATAATTCAACGTACGGGTTATTCTTACTCTCTCTCTCTCTCTCTCTCTCTCTCTTTTAGTCTTTCAATTAATTATGTATAGATTTTTTAGACCGTGAAACTTAGTCACATAAGATTTATTATGAGTGGTATAGTTTTAGTGCGAAATCTGAATAAACTTTAAAATTTATTATTGGATTATCGTTTTCACCCATTGGATTATTGGATTTTAGTAGTCTAGTCAGATGGGATTTTTTTGGAGGCGATAAGGATTATTAGGATACATTAGCTGGGCAATGATCAGAGATGTTTATTTTCTTTTTGCACTACATTAAGTTATATCTATAATAAATTTATATTTTGGAGAGTCTAAAAATAATATTCCTGAGACTACTAAAATATATTACAGATATTTATATATTATGAACAAAATAAACAATAAAATACTTATATTTCGAACTAGTAAAATTAGAAATAAACCGAAAACAGATTTAGAAATTGTAATGTATTTTTTATTTCGACTTCTACTATTTCTCTTTTTGAAGATGCAGAATAGAATCTGTAGAACATAGAGGAACTTCCGTTATAATTAGATTTTTCTCCCAAAGATCTTTCACAACCGCAATCTGTAAAAAATATCGATTGATTAATTATAAAGTAATTTATTGCGTGTGAGCAACATATGCTTCATACCTTAACGTCTTCGTCTCCAATCGGTAATTCGCCAACACGTATAAAGTTTGGATAAGATGTTACTAATTTTGAAATTCCAGGCATAATTGATTCATCAACTTCTAGAGATTGTATTTCCATTTCATGGTATTCTTTAGAATTATCAGTAGAATAATAAATCATAAACGTATCATCTTCTTTTATCAACCTAATAATAATATAGTATACGTTTATATTTCATCTAAATATTTTACAATTGCTTTCCAAAATAAATTATAATTTTCGAATGAGTTACCTGATACAATGTGTTCTTAATAATCGTATCCTTGTATTGGCTGTTATTTCTGTGTAATTTTTAACAACCCCATTGTCAACCATGATTTCGCCGTTTTCCACTACTGAACATTTCTGTTCATTTTTGGTGAGAAAAGGAGGCAGAAAATCGTGAATGTGACCTTTAGCCATTAAATCGGCCGCGTCATCTACATCGATGTAATCTATTAAGTGGTTAATCAAATTTTTAATCTTTTTTTTGAAAATACTTTTCTTGACGTTTGTGTTATATACAATTCCGGTATATCTTAAATAATCCAAAGGTAATCCCTCTCGGAAACGGCTGTCAACTTCGGTCGCTCTCTTTAGCGCTTGCGGAAGTAGTTTCTCGAGTAAGTCACACCAACTGTTCTTTTGATATACACTTAATGTAACATGCAAACTGTGAGTATCATCAATAGTCTCTCCTTGGTGTATAGTTCCTCGTGGTAAGTATACCAAGTCCCCAGCTTCAACGATTGTATCCAGTATAGGTTCTCCAATCTCCAATTGATTAAAATTCTTAGAGGAATATCTCGGCAAATATTCATTCTCGTTAGGAGGCATGTACAGTCTCCACCTTTTTTTACCTTCAATTTGCAATATAAATGCTTCTATGTCGTCATAATGAGGCGCAAAACCTTGACTATTGGGTGGTGTAAGATATGAATTGGCACCAACAAAACAGCCAAAGAATTCCTGAAGTGTAGCTGCAAAGCATGTTATATCTCATGATTTATATTAAAAAATAATAAATTATTAAAAAAAAGAACCAAAAAATATAGTTTTTACCATTCAGCGCATGTAACTGTGGTATAAACGTTTGAGGATTTAACATTCTCACAGAGCAATCATTCAGATAATAATCCCAAACAACACTTGGAAATGCACGAATTGTGCCCTCAGGATTGTGAGTCTCTCTTACTCCATTAGAATAGGAAGTAATATCGATATTTTTGCTAAACAAAATATGTTTTTCTCTCAATATTTTATCTAGCATAGGTGTTGACATGAGATTTTTGTAATACTTAGGTTTGTTTCTTTTTATATGCAGTGGAGTCTTCTCCCAATTTTCTCTGAAAACAAGAAGAATAATGTTAATATGTAACATATATAATTATACTTATTAATTTTAACTTACTTGAAAAAATTTTCTATCTTCAAAGGATATATCAGCCATTTAAATAATTTTTGACTGTTTACAATAGGATTAGAATCGCTAAAATATTCTATATTTACACTATTATTTGCATCATTTAAACTGTTGTCATCATCTTGTTTCTCAACGTTTTCTGTTTCTGTAGTTTCTCCCTTGCTAAAATTTTTATTTTTCTCTTTTTCTATCATTGCTCCTTTTAATTTTAATTCTTTATATACACATTTTCGGACATTATTTATCTGCTTCAGTTTTTTTTTCTCATTTAGTTGTAAAAATTTCACGTGTGCTTTATCACCCAAGATATTGTTTTTGAAGATTTTTAAATTACCCTTTTTTGTAATATTACCATGTTTTGTTTTCACAGCAACATTCAAAGTACATTTATTTTTAATCTTTTGTCCTTTTAGTATTTGATTATTATTCTTCTGTTTGACGTTCTTTTGATTAGATACTGTAATTTTTTGTGAAAAATGTTTTAATTTTTTCTTTTTGGACTTTAATGGCTGTTCTATATTTTTCCGTTTTGCTGAATATACAGAAAAAGCTGATACTGCTTCTAAATTACCAGACATCTGCAATAAATATTAAAGTAAGTAAATTAAATTTGGTTTAAAAATATCAAGCTAAGATACAATAATACAATAAAACAATAATTTATCAAATATTAATATGCACACATATATGTATATATATACCTGACCTTTTTTACGTTTTACATATGCAGATTAATTTCACGTTTTGATAACACATAACTTCTTTAGTATATACAGAGAGAAACCTGAGAGAGGCCACGCTGCCGTTTTCCGTACGACGCTTTCTCTAGGCCGTACGCTAGTGACGCACGTCCATTTCCGGCCGGCTTAGGAACTAAATAGCCACGTCCATTTTCCGCATCGGTCAAAAAGTCACGTCTATTTTCTGAGATGGTTCATGTCCATATTATATCCACAAGCGAAGCTATTTACGTCACGCGTCCTTGCCGTGCGTTAGACTGTTTTATTAACAGCAGCGTACAACAAAGAATCAAGCGTTTTTTAATCGAGTAAGGCGAATCGCTTGAATATTAAAGATCCCATATTCGAGACCTACTTTTTGCAACATTTTTTTCCTTTTTTTGCATTTTTTTTAACTGTATATAATCAAATTAATAAATTAAAATAAAGTTTAATAATAAAATAATGTTAAAATAATGTTAATATAAAAATAATATTTAATAAGCTTTTATTGCAGAATTGTAAAATTATTTTTAATTTTTTTATTAACAATAACAAATCAGTTTTTATTAAATAATTATAAAAAATTTTTTATATTAAAAAATGCTTTTTATAATGTTTTTGTAATATTTAGTACATGCCATGTACAATAAAATATACATATTTTTATATAACTAACATATGATCTGTATTAAAAAATGTTTTCTCTTTCTCGATCCTTCAAAAAAAAAAAGTATTAATCGTAAAGAGTGATTCAAATAATAATTTCAATGTAGAAAGAAATTCAGTCTCTTATGCAAATGTAATACAAGTAACGATAGCATCGATCTCATTCTTAATAATGTGCAGTGGCTTAACGGAAAATAGTTGGTCTATCACAACGCAGATCAGGTTTCGAGACTGAGTGGTGTCCGATTTTTTTCAAGTTTATGGTACATCTTATATAGATCACATTTAGATTTGATAATTTAACATAGGCCTCGGAATTATTTCATCTTTTCAGCCGATTCTCGTGGTACACGCCTCCTTTCCTTTCTTCACCGCGCGCGCGGCAAACGCTAGGGCCAGCGCCGCCGAGCGTTAAGAGCTGCGCTATCCGATTAATGTTAAAAAAATTTATTAAAAATATTTTTTTCCTCAATAGCAATAGTACCTCATGGGTGACGTGGAAATCTATTGAAATATTTTCACATAATAAATTTAAAAATAAAAAAAATATTTTTAATAAATTTTTTTAACTTTTAATGATCAAGGAAGAAGAACCCAACATTTATCGGATAGCGCTGCTCCTAACGCTCGGCGGCGCTGGCCCTAGCGGCTGCCGCGCGCGCGGTGAAGAGAGGAAAGGAGGCATATACCACGAGAATCGGCTGAAAAGATGAAATAATTCCGAGGCCTGATTTAACAAGAAATAAGTCAAAGAGATTTATGTAGATTTTTTTACTTTTTTTTTAATATTTGTTTATTCATGATACATAATGATACATATATTTATTAATGTGATTATATTTAACAGAAATATGAATATATTTAAAGAAGAACACGTGAAATTTATAAATAACTGAAAAAAAGATATATAAATAATTATTTAGTAATAATAATTAATAGTGGTCTTCCACGCTACCCATGAGGTGCCACTAATAGCGCGTTAGATTTTTTTTAAAGTGGATCTTCGCCTGTAGCTCTATTATACCACTTTTTATTACATTATATATTTACAAAAGATATATATATATGTATACCGGGTGGGCCATTTTAATCTATCCACGTAAATTTCTCCGTAAGTAAGCCAAATACAGAAAAATGGTTCAGACAAAAGTTGTTCAGGACAATAAGGGTCACCTATTTGTGTTAGTGACTTTGACCTTAAAGTCAATTTTCAAGGTCATTTAAAGGGTCAGATTTATTTTTTTAAATAAACCCCTTATTTTTGATTCCAAAATCTAATAGCTGGTGTCAAGAGCTTTTCAAAACACTATAATGAAGTTATTTTTCATTAAGAACTTTTCGAGTTATGAGGCTTGTAAATTACAGTATTTTGACATAAAATACAAAATATCTTGTAAAACATTCAATTTTTAGGAATCTTACCTTAATACTTTTATGCATAAAATAATGAGACGAATGAATTGATATAAAGAAAACACATAGTTGCTTTCAAGAATAAATAATAATATGTAATTTGCAACATGCAACTGCATACTTTTTTTTAAAACCAACCAATAACTCTGACCTTCAAATGACCTTGAAAATTGACTTCAAGGTCAAAGTCACTAACACAAATAGGTGACCCCCATTGTCTTGAACAACTTTTGTCTGAAGCATTTTTCTGTGTTTGGCTTACTTACAGAAAAACCAATGTGTTTTCTTTATACCAATTGATTTGTCTCATTATTTTATGCATAAAAGTATTAAGGTAAGATTCCCAAAAATTGAATGTTTTACAAGATATTTTGTATTTTATGTCAAAATACTGTAATTTACAAGCCTCCTAACTCGAAAAACACTTAATAAAAAATAACTTTATTATAGTGTTTTGAAAAGCTCTTGACACCAGCTATTAGATTTTGGAATCAAAAATAGGGGTTTTTATTTTAAAAAATAACTCTGACCTTCAAATGACCTTGAAAATTGACTTCAAGGTCAAAGTCACTAACACAAATAGGTGACCCCTATTGTCTTGAACAACTTTTGTCTGAAGCATTTTTCTGTGTTTGGCTTACTTACAGAAAAATTTGCGTGGATGGATTAAAATGGCCCATCCTGTATATATATGTATATCTTTTGTAAATATTTAATGTAATAAAAAGTGGTATAATAGAGCTACAGGCGAAGATCCACTTTAAAAAAAATCTAACGCGCTATTAGTGGCACCTCATGGGTAGCGTGGAAGACCACTATTAATTATTATTACTAAATAATTATTTATATATCTTTTTTTCAGTTATTTATAAATTTTACGTGTTCTTCTTTAAATATATTCATATTTCTGTTAAATATAATCACATTAATAAATATATGTATCATTATGTATCATGAATAAACAAATATTAAAAAAAAAGTAAAAAAATCTACATAAATCTCTTTGACTTATTTCTTGTTAAATCAGGCCTCGGAATTATTTCATCTTTTCAGCCGATTCTCGTGGTATATGCCTCCTTTCCTCTCTTCACCGCGCGCGCGGCAGCCGCTAGGGCCAGCGCCGCCGAGCGTTAGGAGCAGCGTTATCCGATAAATGTTGGGTTCTTCTTCCTTGATCATTAAAAGTTAAAAAAATTTATTAAAAATATTTTTTTTATTTTTAAATTTATTATGTGAAAATATTTCAATAGATTTCCACGTCACCCATGAGGTACTATTGCTATTGAGGAAAAAAATATTTTTAATAAATTTTTTTAACATTAATCGGATAGTGCCGCTCCTAACGCTCGGCGGCGCTGGCCCTAGCGTTTGCCGCGCGCGCGGTGAAGAGAGGAAAGGAGGCGTATACCACGAGAATCGGCTGAAAAGATGAAATAATTCCGAGGCCTGTGTTAAATTATCAAATCTAAATGTGATCTATATAAGATGTACCATAAACTTGAAAAAAATCGGACACCACTCAGTCTCGAAACCTGATCTGCGTTGTGATAGACCAACTATTTTCCGTTAAGCCACTGCACATTATTAAGAATGAGATCGATGCTATCGTTACTTGTATTACATTTGCATAAGAGACTGAATTTCTTTCTACATTGAAATTATTATTTGAATCACTCTTTACGATTAATACTTTTTTTTTTGAAGGATCGAGAAAGAGAAAAACATTTTTTAATACAGATCATATGTTAGTTATATAAAAATATGTATATTTTATTGTACATGGCATGTACTAAATATTACAAAAATATTATAAAAAGCATTTTTTAATATAAAAAATTTTTTATAATTATTTAATAAAAACTGATTTGTTATTGTTAATAAAAAAATTAAAAATAATTTTACAATTCTGCAATAAAAGCTTATTAAATATTATTTTTATATTAACATTATTTTAACATTATTTTATTATTAAACTTTATTTTAATTTATTAATTTGATTATATACAGTTAAAAAAAATGCAAAAAAAGGAAAAAAATGTTGCAAAAAGTAGGTCTCGAATATGGGATCTTTAATATTCAAGCGATTCGCCTTACTCGATTAAAAAACGCTTGATTCTTTGTTGTACGCTGCTGTTAATAAAACAGTCTAACGCACGGCAAGGACGCGTGACGTAAATAGCTTCGCTTGTGGATATAATATGGACATGAACCATCTCAGAAAATAGACGTGACTTTTTGACCGATGCGGAAAATGGACGTGGCTATTTAGTTCCTAAGCCGGCCGGAAATGGACGTGCGTCACTAGCGTACGGCCTAGAGAAAGCGTCGTACGGAAAACGGCAGCGTGGCCTCTCTCAGGTTTCTCTCTGGTATAAGTAAATAGTGTAACAGTTTGACCTAATCAATTGATACGATAAAAGTAAATTACTGAATAACATACAAAATGCTAATTTATAATTCAAAAATTTGTTTACAAAAAAATAAACGCGATAAATACAGAATATATATAGCTTAGTACCGTTACCGACATGTCCATATGACAGAAATTCTCATGCAGCGTCTTAGGTGGAGAATCGATGAACTATTAGACGTGAAAAAATGACATGTTGACTACCCAATTTATTCTTGCGTGCCATTTCGTTAATATTCGTTAAATGTTAGTGCTGTGATATGTGACGTGTTCATGAAACCTGTAAAATTATCCGAAAACTAAGATTAGCAGGGAAAGCCCAACGTAGAAGGAGTATTTTCTACTCATACAGACAGCTGTCAACCGTGTGTTTTCTCGCATAATTAGGCTTCGCTTCACGGTTGATTTAACGATTGTTTATAACCTGTCAAGGAAAAAGCATAGTTTTCGGACAATTTTACAGGTGTCTTAAAGCGATCTAGAGTGTTACTTTGTTAAATTATCATTTTATTTAGAAATGGCACGCAAGAATTCTCGGCGTGTCATTTCTCGCTTCTGACGTCACGAATCTAATATGGCTGCGGTGACTACCCAGGAGCCTTAAATCTGTTCTTTTTTAGCTGTACCATGAGGAACATGAACTGAACTGACTGCACTAAGAGCAAGAGCAAGTAAAAAGCTTACTTTGTGCTTGTGAAATATTCGTATGCAACGTGGTATGCAAATAATTTTAATTAAACATTTATATAAGGTATATATTTCAAGATTATAAATTTTAAAGTAAATGTAGTTTAACATTTAACATTTTATTTTTAATTGTTTTGCAGAAAATTAGAATTTATTGTAGTATTAACTTTTAATTTTTATAACCTAAAATTGTTGCATGTTAAATCAATTAATATTTCGCTATAAGCAATATCTTTTAATCTATCTATCTATTTATCTATCTATTAATAAATCAGCATAGATATATTTTCTAAGTATGTCCAAATATTAATATAAATAATTTTTAGCAATATATTAATATTTTCATTTTTTTATTTATAAGATAATTTAACTGCATTTTATTTTTAAATATTTTTAATTTTTATTATAGATATAATAAATTCTGAAGTAATGGCCTGTTGTGTCAAAGGTTGCAATTCAAGGGGAGATAAAAAAGGATCAGAAAAAAGAAGTTTATATTCTTTAAAAATTTGTAACATTTTTTTTATTTTTTAAAAATTTATTTGTTTATTTCAATTTCATACTTACGTTCCATGCTTTTCTAATCCTTATAACCTTTTCTCTCACTGTGGTCTCATCTGTCATTGACAATTTAAAGATGGCGACGAAATGTTGCAAGTTATTCCACTCGGCAAACCTCCTCCTTCACGGAACATTTTTCGTGACCACTTTCAATCTATGTAGTTACGTCTCCTTACTTTTACTTCGTGGTTTTGTTACATTTGCACATGCGTAGTCCGAATTTCCAGGGAAGCATAAACGAGTCTTTAAGATTAATAGCGTTTTCAATTATACAGGATTTGAACGACCCAGGGTTGATCAATCACTATTTTACTATAAATGCAAGTCTTTCATTGGTGGAGAGGTTGCAATGACGTCATTAACCAACCCTGGGTCGTTCAAATCCTGTATAATCGAAAACGCTATAAGTTAAGACTAATGGCCGGTTTATGCTTCGGTCTTAATCTTAGGCCGGCGTCACATAGAACCCGTAATCCGTAATCCGCACCGGAAGTCCGCAAAAGTTACTAGGGATTGCGTTCGTAACGTTACGTGTGTTTTTTCTCCTTGTGTCCCATGGAGCCGTAAATACACACGTAACGGTATTACTATTTTTTATTTAACAGATTATAATTGTTTATTTGTATTTTATTCATAAGAAAACTACAGAATATATTATAATTTTAACAAAAATTTTAATTAAATCGTCAAATTTAGTTAAATAAATAAAATTAAAAAAAGCATTACTAGTAATAACTAGTAACTTTTAGTAACTTTTACGGAAATTTCATGGAATTACGGCTCCATGGGACACAAGGAGATAAAACACACGTAACGTTACGGACGCAATCCCTAGTAACTTTTGCGGACTTTCGGTGCGGATTACGGATTACGGGTTCTATGTGACGCCGGCCTTAATCTTAAGAGTTGATAACGTAGAATGCCATAAGGGCGTTTATACTTCCCTAGTCTTAATCTTAGTCTTAATCTTAATCTTGGAAAGATCCCATCTTTTAACTTTAGTCCCTAATGTCCTAAGGCCGGGCCAATGAGGTAAGTCTGACGTCCGACGCAGCACGAAATCGCGCGAAATAATGGTTTTCGATTCTTGTAAAATACAAAAATGAGTGATGCTGATTTAATTGAATGTGTCCAACAATTCGATGTTGTTTGGAATAAAAAAAATCCAAATTATAAAAATAAATTAATGGTTAGGTTTTGTTACATTTGCACATGCGTAGTCCGAATTTCCAGGGAAGCATATGGCCGGTTTATGCTTCGGTCTTAATCTTAATCTTAAGAGTTGATAACGTAGAATGCCATAAGGGCGTTTATACTTCCCTAGTCTTAATCTTAGTCTTAATCCATTGAACTATATACCATACTGGAACGAGCACGCCTTTGTTCTCGACCGGTCAGATGGAGATAGCTGTTTGGACCCGGATCTCTCTATCTAACCAACAGTCTCGGTCACGTGTTCACAGCTACTATTAGTTCTACAAACATTCGCCTTCATAAAAATAAAATTTTATGCTTTAAAATGAAATTGTTGGATAATTATAAAATTTATATGTTGAAATTTATTTTTATATTATAAAATTATTTAATAAAAACAATGTATATTGTTTAATAAAAATTGTTAATATATAACATGTATGTATACATATATATTAAATAAAAAAACTTAATACATTTAAACACTTCTATATTTTATTTGTTTAAATATTATAATTTTGTTACATTTATTAATTATAATATCACAATTAAATCACAATTGAAATTAAAGTAAAACAAAATTAATATACATTTAAAATAAAATATATAATTAAAATAAAATCAAATAACAAATCACAATTGCCTCAAATTAAAATATTGCACAATGCACATTGTGACTAAAGAAAAACGAAGCAAAATAAAGATGAACAAGAAACGATTATACGTGACTAAATAAAATAGTTTTATGCAATTTTGCGCGTTTTGTTCCACGTTCTTTTAAATGTCGTTCTGTCATTTTTTTACAAAAAGTCAAAATGCGAAGTTTTATATACTTCATTGCTATTACTTTAATTATTTGAATTTCATGCAAATCTTCACTTCCCGTATTATCAAGAAGAGGATGTTCAGGTATAAATAATTGTTTTATTTTAGGCAATAATAATTGCATGACTCTGATTACAATATTTTGTTTAAAAGAATTATTCTGTATGTGACCTGAAGCTAATTCTATTTTGAAAGCTTTTTCTGTAGTTTGAACAATTTGAAACGCAACATTTGATGGATAATAAAGTTTTCCTCGATTAACAAAAGAAGTGAATGAATTGTATTTATTGATATTAATTGCATAAGTATGAAATGTATTACATCTTTCCATATTTCTTTCTATTAAAATATTTATGCAATGATGGCAATGTATTTCAGTAAGAAGTGTACGAATAATAGAACCCGTTATATAATATAAAATATTTTGTTGAAGAAACGATAAATTTACATTATCTATTAAATTTGATAGGGCTTGCAATTCTTCTTCATTTATATTTATACAATTATCATCATGTATTGTACGTTTTGGCGTTCGAAATTTTAAAATAGAGGGTACTTCGTAATTGTCACTTAAACAATTTGCATTAAAACTAGCACGTACAGAATTACGAAACAAAAGTTGCCGTAAAGCCCATTTAAACTGTAATGCATTAGGATTATCATTCCATCCACCACGTCCTCTTATGCATGAAAAAAATAATTCTAAATGATCTTGAGAACACTTATATGCTAAAAAATATCGTAAAGCGTTTACTTCTTTGTACAATAGATCGTGTGCTAAATTGTAAAAACTTTGACAATTTATAACAAATCCTAGTGCAAAAGTACTTCGAGAATGGACAAAAATATTAATGTCATTTATTTTTAAACTCGAAATGTATGTGATGCTATCATCAAAAAATTGTTTGACTAATTTTAAGTTGTTAATCGTCATAGGTGACTTAAAACCTGTACCAAAACCGTTTCTTGTATTCATCGTGTCAAATAATCTATCAATGATACGAATAAATTCTGTTGTTGCTTCACTATTTATAAAGTTTTTATCTCCACTTGTTCTAAGAAAATCTATTGCATCAGCAACACCACTACTTAATACCTGTGCTGCCAAAAGTACATTCATTTTCTTATTTGAAAAATTAACGTGATTATAACTTAATTTATTAGCAAGTTTTAAATCTGCTTCTTCTTGAATTGTATGCAGTTTTTTAATATAACTGAATGAGATTAAGCCAGCTTTAGATGAAATATTTGTTTCTGCTAAGGCATTACGTGCTAATTTAACCATGTGACATGGATCCATTATACAATAAACATTTGACTTATTTTGTGGATGTTTAAAAAAGGTTTTTATATTGTCAGTAGATAGATTACATCCAAGTAATTTAAACGTTGAAAGGTTTGTTTTTGTTCCATCACATGTTAATGAACGTACTATTACGCCTACTTCATATAATTTTTCAATTGCACATTTTATTAGTTGTGCTTGCATATTTGCATTTATTTTGTTAATAAAAAAATATGCAATTGGGCATTTAAACTTATTTGTATATGAAACTATTTGAAAAACTAATACTTCTGTAGCTAAATCTTGAGAATCAATATTTAAGATATCACCATAATCAACATAGCCTCTGTTTTTATCGGTTTTTATATCATGTATAATTTGAGTACGAATTGCCATTGAGTCAAATATTAAAGCTACATCTTTCAAAAATTGCTTTTGTGGTATTTCTGTTTCTAAATATTTAAAAATTTCCGAAAGAAAACCTACTTCACAATTATAATTTCCAAGCCATTTTCGTAACATCGACGGATGTGGTAAACACAATGTTTCTCGAAGCGTGTCATATCCTTTAGGACTATAAAAATATAGTGTTAATGCAAATTGTTTCATTTCTTGCGTGTATCGTCTTTGCGTTGAAACAACATTATTATTATGATATTCATTTAAAATAATTTGTAACTTAGAATCACTAAAATTATTCAGTAATATTTTTTCCAGATCTGTGTTTGTGTCATGATTCGTTTTAAACGTTTCAACAATGTTCCGTGTTGTTTTAATAGTTTTTTCTCGACGATGTAAACGTTTTTGTAAAATGTGTATTTTTTTCAATAATTCACCTTCTCTTCGCTCTTGTTCTGTTGCCGTCTTTATTACATTAGAATTAAGCATGCAAATATCCATTTGTTCATCCACTTGTTTATCTAATATTTTTTTAGTTGTTTTTCTCTACCAAAATCAAATAAATATTTTATACACACACGCACATATTAAAAATATTAAGATATATATTTAAAGCTATCACACACATCTGTACGTAATGTTACAAATGCCTTAAAGCGTTCTTTCACTGCTTTTCTATTTATTGAAAAGAAAGAGAAAAAACACATTTCAAAGCATTTGTAACATAAAATAAACTCCAGTCTCTTTGGATAAACTATAGTGTGTATATTCTCAATATTGTTCATTTCTCAGTGACATCAAATGTAGCAGTCTATTGTGAGATGCAATGAATGACAAATTAACTTTAATGACAAATATATTTACTTTTATGCTTCTAATTATATTACCAACTTGCAATATGTACAAGTATAAAAGCGTAACTAAATATATATAATATACATAAAATTGTGTATATATCAATATTCAGATAATTGAAACAATCGCTGAATTGAGTCGTAGATACATCCCGATTAATCAGATTCAAATATATATATATACACAATCGATTTCAATTATATACACACATTGATTATACATACATATATATATATATATATATATATATATATATATGTATGTATGTGTATTTTATAATAAGAATCCAGACAGAATGCATGTCTAAAATTGGAAGAAGATCCTAGAGATCCTGAAAATGTGTCTGTTATAGACAGTATCTGGGAAAAAATTTATTTTTACAATAGTAAATTAAAATATTTTCAATAAACCATACCTCAATATTCTCTTTATCTGCATCATTGCTAGATGTTATATAAAAAATTGACGGACTTGCATCTTTGAATAATAGATTTTTTGCTGTTCGTAATACATAGGAATCATGTGAAAAATGCTTGCTACATATATATGTGTGCTGTTTTAGGGGCAAGTCCAACAAATCTTTTGGTATAGACATTATCCATTTTTTATATTTTTTATTATCTTTCATAGGAAAGCTGAAAAATATTTATTAAATACTATAAAATGTACATACACAAGCACATGCACACACGCACATAATTATACATATATATCTATATATATTTATACATTATAAAATATAAATAATATATTTATCAATTTTAATTTTAATACCTGTGAAAAGAAAATTCCATATTGCTATCGCTGCTGTTTAAACAATTTTTTAGGCCACAAATTTTTCCCATGCTTGACAGATAAATAACAAATTGTCCTATATGTATATAAATGGTATATATGTATGCGCAAGGCGAATGTTTTCAGCTAAGAGAGTAGACGAGATAGAAAGAGAAATCCGGTACCAAGTCGCCGCCTTGTCTGACCGTTTTGTCGAATGGAGGGGGTAGCCTGTGCTCCTTCCAGTATGGTATATAGTTCAATGTCTTAATCTTAATCTTGGAAAGATCCCATCTTTTAACTTTAGTCCCTAATGTCCTAAGGCCGGGCCAATGAGGTAAGTCTGACGTCCGACGCAGCACGAAACCGCGCGAAATAATGGTTTTCGATTTTTGTAAAATACGAAAATGAGTGATGCTGATTTAATTGAATGTGTCCAACAATTCGATGTTGTTTGGAATAAAAAAAATCCAAATTATAAAAATAAATTAGTGGTTAGGTTTTGTTACATTTGCACATGCGTAGTCCGAATTTCCAGGGAAGCATAAACGAGTCCTTAAGATTAAGTTAAGACTAAGGCCGGTATTCATAGTCATTTCTTATATTTAAGATCGTCTTAAGTCGTCGTCATCGTCGTCTTAAGATACTAATATGGCTTTTTGATTGGTTCGTAGCATTTTAAGACAATACTTAAGACAATCTTAAATATAAGAACGGACTATGAATACCGGCCTAAGACTAAGATTAAGATTAAGACCGAAGCATAAACCAGCCAATAAACGAGTCCTTAAGATTAAGTTAAGACTAAAGGTACCTTTTCATGCTGACGCTCGACGCTCAATTTCGGCGTTAGAAGACATCACGTGACTAAAAATAACGAATCATTGCAGCGATTTTTGATCACATAATGTCTTTTGACGCTGAAATTGAGCGTCGAGCGTCAGCATGAAAAGGTACCTTAAGACTAATGGCCGGAGCACAGACTTTTGCATAAAGCATAACGCATAAGCATAAGGAAATTGATTGGTCCATTTCCTTATGCATTTGCTTATGCTTATATATAGACCAATCAATTTCCTTATGCTTATGCGTTATGCTTTATGTAAAAGCTTGTGCTCTCGGCTTAAGACTAAGATTAAGGCCGGCGTCACATAGAACCCGTAATCCGTAATCCGCACCGAAAGTCCGCAAAAGTTACTAGGGATTGCGTCCGTAACGTTACGTGTGTTTTATCTCCTTGTGTCCCATGGAGCCGTAATTCCATGAAATTTCCGTAAAAGTTACTAAAAGTTACTAGTTGTTACTAGTAATGCTTTTTTTAATTTTATTTATTTAACTAAATTTGACGATTTAATTAAAATTTTTGTTAAAATTATAATATATTCTGTAGTTTTCTTATAAATAAAATACAAATAAACAATTATAATCTGTTAAATAAAAAATAGTAATACCGTTACGTGTGTATTTACGGCTCCATGGGACACAAGGAGAAAAAACACACGTAACGTTACGGACGCAATCCCTAGTAACTTTTGCGGACTTCCGGTGCGGATTACGGATTACGGGTTCTATGTGACGCCGGCCTAATAGCGTTTTCGATTATACAGGATTTGAACGACCCAGGGTTGGTTAATGACGTCATTGCAACCTCTCCACCAATGAAAGACTTGCATTTATAGTAAAATAGTGATTGATCAACCCTGGGTCGTTCAAATCCTGTATAATCGAAAACGCTATAAGATTAAAGCCGAGAGCACAAGCTTTTACATAAAGCATAACGCATAAGCATAAGGAAATTGATTGGTCTATATATAAGCATAAGCAAATGCATAAGGAAATGGACCAATCAATTTCCTTATACTTATGCGTTATGCTTTATGCAAAAGTCTGTGCTCCGGCCATAAGACCGAAGCATAAACCAGCCATATGTGTCTCGTTTCTAAACTTATAGCGTTTTCGATTATACAGGATTTGAACGACCCAGGGTTGATCAATCACTATTTTACTATAAATGCAAGTCTTTCATTGGTGGAGAGGTTGCAATGACGTCATTAACCAACCCTGGGTCGTTCAAATCCTGTATAATCGAAAACGCTATTAGTGCATTGAGTAAAAAAAAACAGGAGGGAGCGTTTGGTCGTAAAAGTGCGGACGGAAGTGACTATATAAAGTGGTCGCTCAAGATGGCCGCTCAAGGGCGCCAATATTGAATGACTTGTTATGTTTAATTAGGAAATAATGTACAATTTAAAGAAAATAACTATAATATGCAACAATAATACCAAATTTTAATGGCGTTTTTCATTGGGATTGCACTTGTGCAGTATTTCCATAAGAGCAATGTTAAAATCTAAAATCTAATAGCGTTTTCGATTATACAGGATTTGAACGACCCAGGGTTGATCAATCACTATTTTACTATAAATGCAAGTCTTTCATTGGTGGAGAGGTTGCAATGACGTCATTAACCAACCCTGGGTCGTTCAAATCCTGTATAATCGAAAACGCTATAAGGCACTATAAACGCAAGAACTATAGAGAAAAGGTTACCTCACACGCAAAGAGGGACGCGCGGCAAGAGGAGCACATGCTGAGCGGGGTTAGCGGCAAGAGGGGCAATGATGATCTCATCGGTTAACAGTAGCTGTCTCTCTCGCACGCTTTAGTGTTTTCTCTCTCGCTCCTTTAATATAGAAATGCTTTGAGTTTTTATCGAAAAAATACTTTTATTTTGTAAAATATTGATAGCACTGGAAATTGCGTAATAAAAATTGAAAAGTAAATTAGAAAGGCGCTATAAATTACATATATTGCAAATTTTAGCGCTAGATATTTAACGTTTATAATGTTAAATATCGCTGCAACAGATGCATTTGTGATACAAATTGCTTTGTACTCGTATTTAGACTGTAATATTAATAAAAATAAAATATAATTTGGGGATATACACAAAAAACATTATTTGTAAAGTAGTAAAATAAAAGAAAAAATAGTACATATTTAAAAATTATTTTTAAAATAATATTTACTGTTTATATGCATTATTTACAAAAAAAAATAATATAAAGAAATTTATTTTTTATATTTAATTGTGAAAACCTCAAAAATTGTCAAGAAATTGTAACTGAAATTCAAATGTAAGTACAATTCTAGGATAATATAAAAAGCATCATACATAAGTTTATTATGATACAAACTTAAATAATGAAATTGTAATATATGTTTCAACATTGCAAATGTGAATATTTATATGATAAAATTTACAAAGTGTTAACAATTTTCAAATATTTGCTAATAAAATATTATTGAAATGTTTCTGTTGAAATCTTAAAATAATTCTTTAAAACAAATATGATGGGATATATATTAGGGATTATTAAATATGCGGCAACATTGTGATTATAAAATTTTATAAGTATCTATAATAAAAATTAAGTATAATAAACATAATAAGTATATAAGTATAATAATAAAATTTTTATAAGTATCTATAATAATAAAAATACATATATGTTGTATTAATCTGTTAATATAAAGAAATTTATTTGCGTTAAATTAATTAATAATTTTTTTATATTAACAGATTAATATAACATATATGTATTTTTATTATTATAGATACTTATAAAAATTTTATTATTATACTTATATACTTATTATATTTATTATACTTAATTTTTATTATAGAAATAACAATAAACATTTAATATTAAAAAGAGAAATTATTTTACATCTAACAAGAGAATAAAATATATTAATTAGTTCCAATTCTTATTTCTTAATTCATGCATTAATTTTTTCTATTTTTTTTATTTTTAAAATAAATAATTCCAATTTCTTATTTCTAATATTTAATAATTATTCCTATTTTTATTTCCTATTTTATTTATTGTGCGCAGGATCTGACTTTTATTTCTTACATATACGCAAATAGTGAGTTCTATGTGTGGTGATTACTAAACGAATATGGCGGCCCCTTTCCCCGCCGCAAACGTGCTCTACCGGTACAGCTTGTGCTCCGTCCACGGACTAAGGAATAGAGGGACGGTGCACAATATGTACCGGGGGAGCACGTTTGCTTTAACTTTAACTTTTATTACTCTGAGGCTCTGCATACAGTAGACAAAATATTAGAAATAGCAATAAACATTTAATATTAAAAAGAGAAATTATTTTACATCTAACAAGAGAATAAAATATATTAATTAGTTCCAATTCTTATTTCTTAATTTATGCATTAATTTTTTCTATTTTTTTTATTTTTAAAATAAATAATTCCAATTTCTTATTTCTAATATTTAATAATTATTTCTATTTCTATTTCCTATTTTGTTTATTGTGCGCAGGATCTGACCAGTGTTGCGATATGGGACCGGTTGTATGCGCATGTGCGACAATACGGCATCAGTACAGTGTCTCATACAAGTTAAACAAGGCACCGTTACCCCGCTACATTAAAAATATTTCTAAATTTTTTGAAATTGATTGAAATTTTCTACTTCTTGGTTTTTTAGCTGCTGGCTTCGTAGATTCCATGCTTGTAAATAAATAAATCTTACCTTATTTGTAGTCACCTAACCTTCTCATGTCAAAACGTCCCGCCATACGGTCAACACACAACATATAACGGCACTGGATCTCCATCACCGCACATGCGCAGAGCCGCACATGCGCATACAACCGGTCCCATATCGCAACACTGGATCTGACTTTCATTTCTCACATATACGCAAATAGTAAGTTCTATGTGTGGTGATTACTAAACAAATATGGCGGCCCCCCCCGTCGCAAATGTGCTCCCCCGGTACAGCTTGTGCACCGTCCCTCTATTCCTTAGTCCGTGGACGGAGCAGAAGCTGTACCGGGGGAGCACGTTTGCGACGGGGGGGGGGGGGAGGCCGCCATATTTGTTTAGTAATCACCACACATAGAACTTACTATTTGCGTATATGTGAGAAATGAAAGTCAGATCAGTCAGATCCTGCGCACAATAAACAAAATAGGAAATAGAAATAGAAATAATTATTAAATATTAGAAATAAGAAATTGGAATTATTTATTTTAAAAATAAAAAGAATAGAAAAAATTAATGCATAAATTAAGAAATAAGAATTGGAACTAATTAATATATTTTATTCTCTTGTTAGATGTAAAATAATTTCTCTTTTTAATATTAAATGTTTATTGCTATTTCTAATATTTTGTCTACTGTATGCAGAGCCTCAGAGTAATAAAAGTTAAAGTATTTTATAAAATTTATAATACAACAATAATAAAATCGCCTAATCTCTTTATGCTTGTCACTCGTTATGTCTAGTGGCACCACTACACGAGTGTAACCATGTCACAGACACAGAATCTCTTAGGGCCACTTTTTCCAACGTCGGTTAACTTTAACCGACTGGTAACTTTTCAGAATAGCCAACTTAAAACTCTAAACTTGTATATACATATACATATACAAGTTTCGAGTTTTCAGTTGGCTATTCTGAAAAGTTACCAGTCGGTTAAAGTTAACCGACGTTGGAAAAAGTGGCCCTTAGCGTTTTCGATTATACAGGATTTGAACGACCCAGGGTTGGTTAATGACGTCATTGCAACCTCTCCACCAATGAAAGACTTGCATTTATAGTAAAATAGTGATTGATCAACCCTGGGTCGTTCAAATCCTGTATAATCGAAAACGCTATCTGTGTGAGAATCGCTACATCAATATGGCGGAAAGCAGTCCCCCCCGCACGCTTGAGTTACCATCCCCTCTCGCCTAAATTAGGACTTTAGACTCAGTCCCTCTATTCCTTAGTCCGTGGCTCCGTCCCTTTATTCCTTAGTTCGTGCTTAGCTCAGTGGTAAAGGGGCGAAAGGGCAAGAAGTGGGGGAATGGAGCGAAAATGGCGCAGACGTGAGAATACTCACGCTTATAGTGCCTTAGTTTTCCATCAATGAGACACAAATAGACACAATGGCTGCGTTCAGCAGAACAACTGCTGAATTGTCGTCTAGTCAACACTTATAGCGTTTTCGATTATACAGGATTTGAACGACCCAGGGTTGATCAATCACTATTTTACTATAAATGCAAGTCTTTCATTGGTGGAGAGGTTGCAATGACGTCATTAACCAACCCTGGGTCGTTCAAATCCTGTATAATCGAAAACGCTATTAACGTTGATTTGTTGGTTCTAAAAGTAAGAGCCAATCACGTTCGATTGTTACCAAGCGATTTGTTCTGCTGAACGCGCCCAATGTCAGGCACAAAACAGTTGTGTAATGCCGCTTGTTGGAACATTATAATTCTTAAGCCTTGTGTCCACGATGCTAGAACTCAATCCGAGATCTCGGTCCGAGTCCTCGAACAATAATATTTATACTTGGCTGAATATAGTTAGCGTTGTAATCGAGTTACGATTCTTTACGATGATTTTCTGATCTATGTTATAGAAAACTCATATCTTCAAACAACCACCAAGTTGGTTTATAGATATCATCAAGTGATGCACCGCTTGATTTATTTTATTTAGATGGTCCAGATATTGTAATCTTAAATTATTAATTTTTTTTTGCAATTTTAGTTGTTAGTGGTTGTCCTGTTAATTCTTTGCACTGATTACAGATTATCTGTAAAGCTTGATCTCGTTTCATACGATTATGATAATCAACACTTTTTGTAACATATAAACAAGGATGTTGTTGATATAACATTAATAAAATTTTAACATTTTCCTTATTATCCATTTTTTATTATAAAAGAAGTTTTTTCTGAAAATCAATTTTATATATTATTATACTTTTCTTGAAAAGTAATATGTATATATAGGTTATAATATATTTTTAATGTCTAATTTAATCTGCATTAAAACTAATAATAACTACTTATGTAAATCTTATTAATTATTAATCTTATTAATTTATTTTATTTAAGAATTATATTTCTCTTATTTTTTCAATTCTATAATTACTTACTAAAATATTATTTATATTGTTCACAGTATCTCGTATCACTATAAGTATCTTATATTTTGTCTTGACAGATAGTAAAAGAAACTAGTAAAATCTAATAACTCGCAATAACTTGTACCGAAAAATGGGACGCAACGCATTTTTTTGTTTGAGCTTCTTATTCGAGTTTTGCATCCAAATTTATAGCGTTTTCGATTATACAGGATTTGAACGACCCAGGGTTGATTAATCACTATTTTACTATAAATGCAAGTCTTTCATTGGTGGGGAGGTTGCAATGACGTCATTAACCAACCCTGGGTCGTTCAAATCCTGTATAATCGAAAACGCTATTAGTGTGTACATGATCCACAGACTTCTATATATTACTAGACTGCTAACTCCTTATGTATAAGGCGTCTTCATTTCTTATGTACGAAACGATACATAAAGTATTCCTTTCTGCGCATGCGCTTTGTGATGTATGTCCCTACATGCTACACATTCACATATAAACACACATACATAATACAATTAACTAATATCTCGTCCAAAAAACAGAAATCTATTAAAAAAATAATAATATTATTAAATAATATTATTAAGCTAAGTTAATTTAAATGAATCAAGCTTTATAAAATGTGTAGTATGCAAAACATTTTATATAAAAATACTAATGTATAACACTAAAATTGTATATAAGAAATATTATTTTTAATGTTTAATGTTTTTGTATATAAAATATATTATTTTTAATATTTTTATTAAATGATATTATAAAATGATTGATATATGTATATAAAATATTTTAAGGATAAATAAAAAATACACACATTTTACATTTATATTTTATTTTTATATTATTTTAATTAATTACATATAAAAATATAAAATTATTACAAAATAAAAAAATAAAAAACAAAAATACAGAAACAAATATACAAAATAAAAAACAAAAAGTTCTATTGATCTGGGATTATATTATTTTAATATTAACTGTTTTATTAATTATTCTCTTAAAAATAAGATTTGTTTAGTCAGCTGATGGCGTTTTCGAATTGGTTTTAAAATTTCTTCTTGATAAAATTTTGAATATGAATGCAGCCGTATTGTGATATATTTATTACACACTGCTATTATTAATTGAATTTTATGAGGCATTTCCAGTAAATTTATGTCTTCGCATTGTAAGTTAGGAAATATTTTGTTATTAAAAACAAGTACATTTTTTACTTTATTTATCACTTTTTTATCTATTTCTTTTATATTTATTTCACAGAAATGATCTGTTATAACATGTAATTGTTTTTCAGTTTCCTTGCATATAGAAAAAACTGATGCAGAAGGTTTTACGAATCCACCATTATTGCAGAAATTTAAAAATGTGGAAAATGTTTCTTCATGAGCATAATTATGCTCAGATTCTATATTTCTTAAATTTAAAATACAAGATTTGCAGTTAAGATACTTTAATTTTTTAACAATGTAACCGCTAATATAATAAATTATATAATCAGTAACAGTATCGTGCTTTTTCAATGATATTTCATGAAAATCATTATTATATTCGTCATCGTTTTCAGATTCTAAATCATTAAACATATTATCCTGTTTCTTTTTCTTCCACATTAAAGGAAATATAGATGTGGCATATTCTGCATCAAATTCAAAACAATTCGAATTTATTGAAGCTTTTATGTCAGTATGTAATAAAATTTGTTTCATTGCATACGTAAATTATTGGCAAGTAGGATTGTTATTAAAACCGTGTCGCCCACGAATCTTAGAAAATAATATTTCTAAATAATCTTGTGAAAATTTATAACTTAAAATATATTTAAAAGATTCATTATTTTTAAAAATTTCTGTTGAAATATCCAAAATTGACTGAGCAGCAATTGACAAACCATATATAAATGTTTTTCTTGCAGTGCGATGTAGTAATCGACCATCAGATGTTTTTAAAGAAAATAAATACTTTGTTGTATCATTAACAATATGTCTTAAATATTCAATATTTTTCGAAAAAATGGGTGTCTTGAAACCTTTTCCAAAAGGATTTCTAGAATTTAATATATCGAATAAGCGATCTATTGTTCTCAAAAATTTGACTGTTGCAGAACTATCTCGAAAATCTTGAAAGCCTTCAGCTTCTAAAAATTCTATAGCATTAGCAACTGATAAACTCAGAACATGTACAGCATACTTCACTTTCATTTTATTTTGTTTCCAATTTATACATTGTGAAGATAAACGATTTTTTAATTTCAAAGTTAATTGCTTTTGTAAAGCATGTAACTTCACAATATAATCCCATTTAATAGAACCTTCATAAGTTTTAAATTCTTTGTAATCTGCTAACGCATTTCTAGCTAATTTAACCATATGGCATGGATCCAATATGATTTTTACATTTTTATTTTCATTAGAAGGGCATGGAAATGAATTTTTAATTTGTCTATAATCTTCAGCAAATATTTCTGCTCCAAGCTTATTTATTGCACTACAATTGCATGTATCACCATCGAATGTTAAACTGTGTACACGTAAATTATATTTGCAACAGAGAATTAACGCATTTTTTATTAATTGACACAGCATTGTCGAAGATGTTTTATTTACCAAAAAATATGCAATTGGCCATTTCCATGCTCCTTTTAACGATACTAATAAGAATACTAAAGCTTCCCTTGCTTCTACATCATCATTTTCTATAGATACAGCATTACCGTAATCACAAAATCCTATGTACTTGTGTTTCTCTCCACTCCATGTGATTTGTTGCTTAATTGCCATTGCATCTAATATAAGGCAACAATCCTTTTCTTTTTCATCTAATTCGTTGAGAGTTTGTAATATTTTCAATTAAAATCCAGGTCCTATATTTATATTGGACATCCAATTTCGCATAGATGATGGATGTGGCAATTTGAAAATTGTTCTAAAAAATCAGTTTTATGAGAAATACTATTTTCATAACAATAATATTAAATATATTTTTTATATTTGCACATTTGATGATAAGTATAATAATAGATAAAGTCGTAAATAATGTATAACAAAAATAGCATTGCACATTGCAAGTAATGTAAGAAAAAAACAGATTTTGCAGACAGACAAATTTAGTAATAGGGCACAGAGATATAATTAATAAGTGACAAATTGTTGCTGAAGTATTAATAAATTACTAATAAATATTTTAAAAGGAAAAGGATATATTATAGTTTATATAAACATCCCAGCAAACGAGAATAGATTAAAAGTAAAAATTTTCAATCTTTCTGAATTCCTTTTCTTGGTTAAAATTTTTTACTTTTAATCCATTCTCGTTTGCTGGGATATAAGCAGTTATAATTGAACAGCTTTATAAGCACATGTTCTATTAATAGTCATGCAATACATTATATTTATTCAATTATAAGTCCAACATATCCTAGGTAGGACATAATCATTTCATATACATTCCCTAAACATTGGTATATAAAATGAACATGTGTTACCTATGATTTTTTTGTTAAAGTTAATAATAATAAATAAATGTTCAAACATAAAACATGCAAATATATACAGTAATAAATCAGGTCATACATTAATAAGTATACTTAGTTAATGGGCTTGTTCGTTTTAGCTACACTGGGGCTGCTCTGGTTCTGCTCTACACAGGATAATACAGGACAGATAAATAGTTTGTCCTGTATTATCTTGTTTAGAGCAGACCCAGAGCTGCCCCAGTGCAGCTAAAACAAACAAGCCCAATATTTTTCTACTATTAATTTATATACATATATATTTGTATATATATATATATATGTGTGTGTGCATATACATAATTAATTAATTTATATTTATGTATACTTCTTAATGCATAAAAGAATTTTAAAAAAGAAATAGAAGAAAACACACATGCTGACCTACAATACCCGTAAGCTTTTGGAGAATGATAATGTAAGGTCAATGCAAACCTTTTAATATCTTCGGAATAACGTCGTCCTTTTTGTTTATTTTTATTTTTATGATCATTTTTAAATATTTCAGAAGATACTTTACCCAAATCAGAACTTAACATATCATACGTTTCATCATTAATTGTTTTTGAATCTTTTAATTTATGTATCAAGTTATCAATTTGTATTTCTTTTCTATTTGTTTTTCTATTTAATAATTTTATTTTATTTTTTTCGAAAACAAGCTTTTCTTTCCAATTTTTTTTTTCTTTTTCTATAAAAGTTTTAAACATATCTGCTTGATTGTTTAATTGTTTTTCATAATCTTGTGTTAAGGAACTGATCATTGCTTTCAGTTTTTTATTTTCATCTTCCAGTTTACGACATTTTATGTTTGTCTTTTGTAATATATTTGTAGATTCACGTTTTTGAGATTCTGTTAAGCCTAAAATAAGACATAATTTATATTACAAAAATTAATAAGATATATAGTAATAAAATCCATAATAATAAAATCATGAAATCTAATTATATACGCTACGTAAGAAATCATGTAATTAAATAATTTTCTGATTTTCATATAATATATATTATAATTTATTATTTTCGTACCTAGCTGTATTGTATTGTATGTTGTATCAGCAGTATCATATTGTGCAGTAATATCTGTTTCACTTAAAGTTTGGACATCCAGATTCTCGCTATTACATTCATTTGAATCTAAATAAATCAAAATAAAATTCATATATTAAATAATTTTCTGATTTTTATATAATATATATTATAATTTATTATTTTCGTACCTAGCTGTATCGTATTGTATGTTGTATCAGCAGTATCATATTGTGCAGTAATATCTGTTTCACTTAAAGTTTGGACATCCAGATTCTCGCTATTACATTTATTTGAATCTAAATAAATCAAAATAAAATTCATATATTAAATAATTTTCTGATTTTTATATGTGCAATTGTTGATATACTTACTTGAATCTTTATCAGAACTTTGATCATATAAATTTTGAGTGGGTATAATATCTGCTTTTAATCTTCTCACTTTTGATGTATTTGCAAAATCACTATCAGTAAAATGAAATTGGCAAATACGGCTTGATGATGTTGGTATCCAATTTGTTCTATTAATTGCTATTATCCATTGTTCCAATAAATAAGGTATACTTATAGGAAATCTAAATTATTTAACAATTTATTAACATTGATACTAAATATATTTAGAATTTCTTTTAATGATCAAAAAACAGCAGTGTCACGACAATATAATTCTACCACATATTTTTATTAAATAATACTTACTTAAAGAAAGAGATTTTGTCATTTTTCTTTCTGTATGCTGCTGTGCTTTTGCAATTTAAAACAGCACATTTAAATGGCATTGTTGACTTCTTTTTATGACGTTTTTATCACGTATCGCGGATCACTTTTCTCATGTAAAAAGATTAAAATTATAGGTTAGAAGAACCGTATTATGGAGAATATATTGACTATATATATCTTTTTGTTTCTGCGCATGTGCACAATGAGACACTTTAACACATGCTTTTTGGGGCCATAGCACATAAGCGAAATTTGGGAAGTTAGCAGTCTAGTAATATATAGAAGTCTGTGACATGATCCGAGTTCTAGTAACTTTCCCTCAGTCCGAGATTTCGGACCGAGTTCTAGTATTGTGGACACAAGGCTTTAGGGCCACTTTTTCCGACGTCGGTTAACTTTAATAGCGTTTTCGATTATACAGGATTTGAACGACCCAGGGTTGATCAATCACTATTTTACTATAAATGCAAGTCTTTCATTGGTGGAGAGGTTGCAATGACGTCATTAACCAACCCTGGGTCGTTCAAATCCTGTATAATCGAAAACGCTATAAGGGTGCATCCCGACGAAGGAAGAAATAGCGGAACGGAACAGTAGCGGAAAAGAAACTAGATGGAAAGTAGCCAATCAGAATGATTCCGTTTCAATTCCGTTCCGCTTTTTAACCACTGGGTTCCCCATGGCACGGAACTGTTACGGAACGGAAAAATTTCTAACCTATCGACATGAAAAATTCGCGAAGTGTCTGTTTGTTTATTCGTTTTGCAACGTACGTGCATTTTGGAAGCTGTTGGAAGGAAATAAAAAGCAATGTCGTCATCGGTACGTTATTATTGTATAAAAATAAAATATATATATTAAAACACTATGTATGTTTTCACATAAATTCAATTATTTAAGATAAGAATTGATAATAATTCTTGATAAGAATTCTATTTCTAATTTAGACCGTAATTTATAAGACAGTCTATGTAGACCTTCTGCCAAACGTGACACGAATCCATCTATAGGATTAGGTTCTGCATTTTGTGTCAAAGAATGAATAAGAGCTTCTTCATATTCGTCTAAATCAATCCTCTTTTTTTCTGCAACAAAAAAATATATAAATTAATTATTATTCATTCGCTAATGTAAGTTGCGTATAATAAACATTCATACTTCGTGATTTCGGTAAGACTGGAGACAGTGATGTGGAAGTATTATCATCAGTGATAGGAGTCAGAACATCATCCACGCTGCTTGTTGATGTGAAAGGAATGCTGTTGCAACTTGAAGCTTGCTCTTCACACATTGATCTTAAAGACGTTACGGTTCTGAAATAAATGTTAGGATGTTATTACTATATAATTATTATCAATAAAACTACCACTATTCTTGAACTTACTGTCGATATTCCAACATATCATTTAAAAAATTCATTACATTGTAGTGACGAAAGGACGGTTTCATTTCATATTTTTTTGATATACCAGCCGCACCACTTTTTTGCACAATACTTTGTTTTTTTTTAAATATATTTCTTGCTTTCCTATAACAATCTTTTAAATAGGTCCATCGTTTTTCCGCTTCAGTAGCGGTATATAAACCTACAACACATAATGTAATTAAAAAATATATTTAAATGTGTAATACTTGTTTTATATATACATATGTGTGCGTGTGTGTTTGCTTATATACAGAAAACCTTGCAAATAAATATATATATAAGTAAATAAATATAAATAAATATATAAATAAATAAATATAAATACTACCTTTCAAACGTACGCTGACTTCTTGCCATAAGCTGTCTTTTTGTTTCCTTCCTCGCTCTTTCACCGGTATGCGAAAATCATATAATCTTTCTTTTACTGCACTTATTAAATCTTCATCTAGTTTATCGATATCAATGTGTTCCTCAAGATTTTCATCAATATTTTCTTTCTCGTAGGTACTTTCTTCAATAGTGCTATTTCCACCAGTCTCATTCTCTACATGCCAATTAATTAAATTAATGACAGTTCTTAATTAATTAAATGAATGACAGTTCTTAAAAAATAAATAATAGTTTGTTGAATATATTGCCTCTTTTGTAGACACAAATATACGTACCATTTCTAAAAAGATTTTTATCCTTATCCATTAATAATTCTTTACACTTTCCAAAGCAACCATGTGAAATCTGTCCACTTTTATCACGCCAAATAATCCAGCCACAATATCCACATTTGAATTTCTCCTAATCAATAAAATATATTACATACAATTGTATCTGTTTTTTAAATTTCTATTATATATTATAAGAACAACTTAACCTAATCTATTTTATGAGTTTCATGTTAAATAATTGAATTTATGTGAAAACATACATAGTGTTTTAATATATATATTTTATTTTTATACAATAATAACGTACCGATGACGACATTGCTTTTTATTTCCTTCCAACAGCTTCCAAAATGCACGTACGTTGCAAAACGAATAAACAAACGGACACTTCGCGAATTTTTCATGTCGATAGGTTAGAAATTTTTCCGTTCCGTAACAGTTCCGTGCCATGGGGAACCCAGTGGTTAAAAAGCGGAACGGAATTGAAACGGAATCATTCTGATTGGCTACTTTCCATCTAGTTTCTTTTCCGCTACTGTTCCGTTCCGCTATTTCTTCCTTCGTCGGGATGCACCCTAACCGACGGTTACAGAATTGCCAACATAAAGAATAAAATATTGTAATTGAAGGAGAAAATTTCTCTTATAAGCTAAATATTATATATAATATAATAATATAGTGTTAGTATTGCAAAATCTTTTTTACAGTCAATTTCTATACTTCTTTTATCAATTGTAAGATAACTTCCAGAATCGAACGCGGGAGAGCGCCACCTTCTGGCAGCTCAGCAGACGCTTGGCGCCTCGAGCGCAATCGATTATCGAAAAGGAACAATCGACCGGATTTAGCGGGTCCTTGGCGGAAATCCACCCCTTAATAGAACATGCTCGAAGGATCGAGAACCTGCGTACAAACGGAATAGTTTCCGTGCGAGACCATGCGAATCACTCATTAAGTAGTCGTCGAAGAGTCGAGTCGAGAAAACCACGGACTAGTCGTTTAACATTAATTCGGAGCGAGTCGAGTCGGGTTGGCTACCGAAAGCGAAGTTGTAATTCGGAGCCAGCAATATTACGTATTTCCTTCTATAAATAAAGTGATTTCTAAAGTACAAGAGTACAGACGATTTATTTCGGCCGGATCAATTCGGAGTCGCTCGCGCACGCGAGACCGGAAACACGCTGTCGTGAAGGACCGTCGACGTGGCGAAGGATCTCTTCGCCACAAGTGAAAAATATACCGAAAGAACACTCGCACCGGGAAAAATTTGAAAAGTTCCCTAGTGCCTTTGTCCAGAACCTTACACAATATACTAAGATTTTAGGATTGACAACATACACAAGTTTCGAGTTTTAAGTTGGCTATTCTGAAAAGTTACCAGTCGGTTAGAGTTAAGAGGATGCTGAAGTCATATTGTTACCGACCGAAACTTCAATTTTCTAAAAAGGGTGGCGTTTTTTATTGGTTTAATAGAATTACAAATCCTTTGGTGTAAATAAAGTACATATGCTAATCTTTCGGCAGTTGGTCAAATTTAAACCAAAAAATAAAAAAAATTTTTGAAAATTTACCGACAATGTCACCTCAAAGAATTATATCTTTTATATCAAAATTATACTGCTTCAATCTGCAAAACAAGACCATGTGCCGAAGAAGAGCGTATGAAACAATAATGGAAAACCAAAAAAATAGAGCTTAGAGACTTATTTTCAAAACGCCACCCTTTTCCAGATTTATGTAAAGCATGTGTGCAATATAGAAAGAATAAGGTAAAAAAGAGCTATAGATTAATTCCGAGATTTTGGGATAGAGGCGCTATACAGTTCTCAGTGCTATCTGTCATATACAGAATCTTTTAGGTTAGTTATGTGTGTGTTAGTTGTGCGTGTGAGTGTGTGTTATGTGCTACAAAACCCGGCTGAAAAAAATGGGTTGAAAACACTCTGAAGGATAAAAAAGTGTATGTATTATACATAAATTTTGCAATATTCTTGCAAACATTTATATTATTTAGTTACATACATTCATATTCTAATTTCTGTAAAATACTTTTATTTATGTGCTTTATGTGTATATATTATGTATATTATGTGCTCCATATTATGTATATTTACATCAAAGTATCTATGTAAAAAGTTAATATCATTTTGTATATTGTATATATTTTTATAATAAATGTATATGTCATATAACTTATTTATAAAGCATGAAATATAAAGGTATTTTTAGTTTCTTGTATGTATCATTTGTAAAAAAATCTTGATAAAAAAAACATTAATTTTGTGACTTGCAATTATCTGTTTCAATATATACTTCTTTTATATACTTACAACTAGCCTTATTTTATGCGTTTACCTTGGTATCTAAAATACACATCAAAATATAAAATTAATTTCTAGTTCAGTAGAAAAAAACATTGTAGTCTTACACCAGAGAGGAATGGTAAAATATCATGTATATGTAATAACAAATAAATCACTTTTCCACTGACATTATACACAACTTTGCAGAAATAAATTTATTCTGTGAATTTTGAATGTGTAGTGCAGTTTAAAACACACAGTCGAAATATGTCTATATTTTTGAAATAATAATTCTGATTTTTCATGAATCACAGTGGTTTTATAAAATGTTCAATTTTAACCGTTTTTATTGGACTGTACTTTAGACAATATTATATTTTGCCATTTCTCTCTGTTGTAAGACAAGAATGTTTCTTTTCTACTGTAATAAAAATACATTTTCGATTTTGATACGTATTTTAAATATCAAGTTAATCACATAAAATAAGGCTAATTGTAAGTATTTAAAAGAAGCATATAATGAAACAGATTATTGCAAGTCGCAAAATTAATGTTGTTTCTTTTATCAAGATTTTTTTACAAATGATAGACACAAAAAAATAAAAATATCTTTATATTTCATGCTTTAGAAATAAAAAATATGGCATATATCATATACATTTATTGTAAAAAGAGTATACAAAATGATGTCAATTTCTTAGAAAGATATTTTGATATAAATATAGATAATGTGGAGCATATAATATACATTATATATATATACATAAAGCATATGACGTAATAAAAGTATCTTACAATAAAGAATAAGACAAGCCAGAGGCGGTTTCCTCGTGGACTGGCAATATAGAATAAGACAAGCCAGAGGCGGTTTTCTCGTGGACTGGCATTAGAAAACTCTTATTCTTGTCTTCAAGCCAGAGGCGGTTTCCTCGTGGACTGGCAATATAGAATAAGACAAGCCAAAGACGGTTTTCTCGTGGACTGGCATTAGAAGAAAATTCTTATTCTTGTCTTCAAGCCAGAGGCGGCTTTGTCGTGGACTGGCAATATAGAATAAGACAAGCCAGAGGCGATCTTTCGTGAGCTGACAATTTTTAATAAATATAGTCAGAGGCGATCTAACGTCAGCTGACAGTTTAGAAGAAAGAGAGATAAAGGCGATTTATTCGTGAACTGGCAAATTGTAAGAAATATTGTCAGAGGCGATCTATTGTGAGCTGACAATTTTTAATAAATATAGTCAGAGGCGATCTAACGTCAGCTGACAGTTTAGAAAAAAGAGAGCTAAAGACGATTTATTCGTGAACTGGCAAATTGTAAGAAATATTGTCAAAGGCAATCTATTGTGAGCTGACAATTTTAAATAAATATTGTCACAGACGATCTAACGTCAGCTGACAGTTTAGAAAAAAGAGAGCTAAAGACGATTTATTCGTGAACTGGCAAATTGTAAGAAATATTGTCAGAGGCGATCTATTGTAAGCTGACAATTTTTAATAAATATAGTCAGAGGCGATCTAACGTCAGCTGACAGTTTAGAAAAAAGAGAGCTAAAGACGATTTATTCGTGAACTGGCAAATTGTAAGAAATATTGTCAGAGGCGATTTATCGTGAGCTGACAATTTTAAATAAATATTGTCACAGACGATCTAACGTCAGCTGACAGTTTAGAAAAAAGAGAGCTAAAGACGATTTATTCGTGAATTGGCAAATTGTAAGAAATATTGTCAGAGGCGATCTATCGTGAACTGACAATTTTTAATAAATATAGTCATAGGCGATCTAACGTCAGCTGACAGTTTAGAAAAAAGAGAGCTAAAGACGATTTATTCGTGAACTGGCAGATTTTAAGAAATATTGTCATAGGCGATCTAACGTCAGCTGACAGATTTGAAGAAATACGTATTTATTTTAGTTAGCAATTTACTGCACGTGTGGTTTGTTTATATTTTATCAGATAATTTATAAGGTCATTTAACCTTTTTTCTCACAATTGAAATTCTATCGTATGGCTGAATGATGTACATACGAGACAAAATAGACTTATACAAGGTGTCTAATAGATATAAGTTAGATATGATAAAATATTTTATTTGAAAAATGTATGTATAATACTATATATCTAATTGGAAAAATATGTTATATGCTTTTTCTATTTTTATTCTTATGTAATAAATACAAAATAAATAAATAAGTTAATTAATTATTGAATACATACATATACATATTGAATATAGTTATCTTTATTTTGTATTTTATATAACTGAAATGATATATACTTACATTATTTCAGTCATTATCATATAAAATACAAAATAAAGATAACTATTTATTGAATATATGTGTATATGTATATATTAATTAATTGATTAATTAGTTATTTAGTATTTACTACATAAGGATAAAAGTAAGAAAAGTATATGATATTTTTCTTCAATGATATATATAGTATTATATGTATATTTTTCATTTATTATTTTGTCATATTTAGTTTGTATTTATTTGACACCTTGTATACGCTTATGTTTTCTCGGACATTATATTGCAGCCTTGCGACGAAATTTCAGTCGAGGAAACAAGCGCAAGCATCGTTTGTTTACAAACTTCCGATGACACACGTACACAGACCACACGTCAGTGTAGTGAATCACCACTACAAACAAATGCGTACACACGGACCTACGCGGCATAGGTCCGTAGGCTGCGCCGATAATGTCATTTCATTTTTAGTACCATCGAAATGATGGCGCTTTCGCGTCGGAGTTTGCCCGTCACTTCAGCATCCTCTTAACAGACGTTCATTGAACTATATACCATACTGGAACGAGCACGCCTTTGCTCTCGACCGGTCAGATGGAGATAGCTGTTCGGACCCGGATCTCTCTATTTAACCAACAGTTTTGGTAACGTGTTCACAGCTACTATTATAGCGTTTTCGATTATACAGGATTTGAACGACCCAGGGTTGGTTAATGACGTCATTGCAACCTCTCCACCAATGAAAGACTTGCATTTATAGTAAAATAGTGATTGATCAACCCTGGGTCGTTCAAATCCTGTATAATCGAAAACGCTATTAGTCGAGAGTAGACGAGATAGAAAGAGAAATCCGGTACCGAGTCACTGCCTTGTCTGACCGTTTTGTCGAATGGAGGGGGTAGCCTGTGCTCGTTCCAGTATGGTATATAGTTCAATGCAAACGTTGGAAAAAGTGGCCCTTAGTACAACCATAGTTGGCGTTCTATAGTGAATTTTTTCTTGAAATTTTACTTATATATATATGTACATCTCACTGATATGTATACATGGATAGCCAATGTCTTTGTTCTCGCACAAAAATTCCGTCTCCGGAAAATCCATATTAGAAAGAAATTTCACGTGGGAACTTTAAACATATAATGTCTTATATATATATATATATATATATATATATATATATCTTGTATTATACTTATTATTAATTAAATGCCATAATTATTTCACTTATTTGTTTTATTTCTAAAATTTTATTCAAATTTCTGTTGAATTAAAATTAAAATTTTAATAAATTTATTGTAAATATTTTAATATGATATATAATACAATTTTATTTGAAGTTACTCAAGTCAGTATAAAATTTATAAAAATAATACATATAAAAACTGATGCTTAAAAAAATATACAAATGCATAAGTGCATTAAAATTGATTAATAAAATAATTGCAACATTTATTTTATTATGTACGCAAACATAACCTATCTGTAACATACAATATTAATTCAAAAAATTGTATTATATATTATATAGACTTGTAAAATGTATGGTTTATTGTTTTATTTTTCGTAGCATTACAAAAACAACAACGCCTCATTTTGACGACAACAATATATATTATTTTTATATAAACAATCAATTCAACTGCACTACTCACTGCTCGAGAATCACTGTTCATCACTGTTAATGCGTCTGCGTGAAAATTTCCATCTAAGATGGCTGACGTTCAATTACAGACGCGATAGCAGCGCTCATCAGCTATCCATGTATACATATCAGTGAGGTATTCTCACGTCTGCTCACGTTAGAGCACTAAAGATGTAGGTATTCTACCGTCTGCTCTGGTTTCCGCCATTTCTGTTCCGTTCCCCCACTCCTTGTCCTCACGCCTCTGTCACTGAGCTGACAAGTTTATGATAATTCGGTTATGGTTTCTAAGCTGCTCGAACTCTGTGTTTACGTGTATTTTGATTATCCGAATGTGAACAAAAAGAGAGTCTTGGGCACCAACCAAATCATCGTGCCTCTGTGAAGTAAGTTTATTCTCTTAAATTTCTAATTTACGTACTTTTTCTGTTTGTTTAGAATCATGGATCGTTTTTTTAAGTGTAGTTTAGATTTGTCATCGTTTGAAATGACATAAATATGAATAACTGTAATCAATAAGGACATTTATCTTATAAGCAGTTTTTTTATTTCAGAAACATTTTGAAGAATTACAGTTTGAGGCTGCAGATAATTGGCAAAAATTAAAACCAAACGCCATACCAACACTTTTCGATATACCTGATCCACCTGCAATTAATAAAAATAAAACAGTTGAACCAAATACAAATGCCATTGCTGAGAAAGACGTAAATTTTTTCATTAATCTTATGTTTATATTTAATCACTTGTACGATGTGTACAAGAGTATTAGTCACGCCCATAAATATAATAATAATAAATAAATGAATAAATAAACAAACAAATTAATACATGTCATTTCTTTTATCTTACTGTAATGTATCATAGAAACTTACGTCTTTCTCAGCAGTGGCATTTGTATTTGGTTCATCTGTTTCATTTTTATTCATTGCAGGTGGATCAGGTATATCGAAAAGTGTTGGTATAGCGTTTGATTTTAATTTTCGCCAATTATCTGCTCGATCAATCTCAAACTGTGATTCTTCAAAATGTTTCTGAAATAAAAAAATTGCTTATAAGATAAATGTCTTTATTGATTACAGTTATTCATATTTATGTAATTTCAAACGGTGACAAATCTAAACTACACTTAAAAAAACAATCCGTGATCCTAAACAAACAGAAAAAGCTACGTAAATTGGAAATTTAAGAGAATAAACTTACTTCACAGAGGCGCGAATATTTGGTTGGTGTCCAAGACTCTCTGCGGAGATTACGTATCCATTGCTGTCGACGAATATCATCCACAGGAAATGCAAATACTCGAACACCTTTTTCTGTTTTATTGGTACAATTGACCGCAACGCAGCAAGGCATTTATCTTTTTTTTTGTTCACAGTCGGATACACGCAAATACAGAGTTTGAGCAGCTTAGAAACCATAACCTAATCATCATAAACTTGTCAGCTCAGCGATAGAGACGAGAGAGCAAGGAGTGGGGGAACGGAACAGAAATGGCGGAGACCAGAGCAGACGGTAGAATACTCACGTTTATAGTACCTTACTCACGTCTCCGCCATTTTTGTTCCATTCCCCCACTCCTTGCCCTTTCGCCTCTGTCGCTGAGCTGAGAAGTTTATGATGATTAGGTTATGGTTTCTAAGCTGCTCGAACTCTGTGTTTACGTGTATTTTGATTATCCAACTGTGAACAAAAAAAAGATACAAAATGCCTTGCTGCGTTGCGATCACGGTGTAAAAATATAAGGTAGTTTCACGACCATTGTATTCTATCAAAAAATCTGTGATCAAGATGTCATAGTTAAGGCATGTCACACAAGATGTCGCGTTGGTGCAAGATCCCAAGTAAAAAAGGATAGAAGATGTGGATAGATGTGGATAGAAAAGGATAGATGATGAATCTCTAAAGCACATCTATATATAATTATAATCCTAAATAATACAAATTTTTTAAAATAAAACTTTTAACATTGTGTATAAAAATATATATTACTGACAAAATATTTTTTTATTTTTTTATAACAAATTATTCTTAGTTAAATTTACAGAAAAAATAATTAATAATGTATTCCAGTCTTTATAGAAAATTAAGTTTTTTTAAGAAAATGAATATTTATAATTAAGTTCCGCAGGATAATAAAATTTTAATAAAATTTCTATATACGTATATATATACATATATATATTTCAAGTCCCTCAACACGTAGCCACCTAGCGGTTCAATGTGGAACAATGACAGGAAAATCACAAAAATTTGTTGCCGTGAAACCACCTTATATTCCTACACCGTGGTTGCGGTCAATTGTACCAATAGAACAGAAAAAGGTGTTCGAGTATTTGCATTTCCTGCGGATGATGTTTGTCGACAGCAATGGATACGTAATCTTCGCAGAAAGTCTTGGACACCAATCAAATCATCGCGCCTCTGTGAAGTAAGTTTATTCTCTTATATTTCCAATTTACGTAACTTTTTCTGTTTGTTTAGAATCATGGATCGTTTTTTTTAAGTGTAGTTTAGATTTGTCACCGTTTGAAATTACATAAATATGAATAACTGTAATCAATAAGGACATTTATCTTATAAGCAGTTTTTTTATTTCAGAAACATTTTGAAGAATCACAGTTTGCGACTGGTCGAGCAGATAATTGGCGAAAATTAAAACCAAACGCCATACCAACATTTTTCGATATACCCGATCCACCTGCAATGAATAAAAATGAAACAGATGATGTCCGATGTCCAAAGTACGACGTCCGATATCCAATAATAGAGCTTGTTTTCTAGAAATTCTAGCTAGAAATATTTTATCGTCTGGAAAACAAGCTCTCGTATGTCGGACATCGGACGCAGTGCGAATCCTTCATAAGATCACTTATCGTTCCATCCATGTATTCATACATTCATGGCATAAACTTACAAACACATTTATTAATAGGGAAATAAAATTAATAGATATATTTTAATAAAAAATAAATGTTTATTATACATACGATACTCACGTACATTATACTTATATTTATTATATTATACTTAAAACTTTATTATACTTATTATATTTATTATTAAGTGCAAGTTAATTCGGTGCCTTCTATCATGAAATTCAAAGTTTATTCACAAAAAGTCAAGTACAAGTTTAATGTTCGAAATAATTTCCATTATTTTCAATGACTTTGTTCCATCTATCGGGCAGCTGACGAATGCCTTCGCAGAAAAAACTTGGCTGTTTTTTCCACGATAAAGTCATCAAGGCTTTTTCGGACATCTTCGACTGTTTTAAAATGCGTATTAGCCAGGTGATGTTGGAACGACCCAAATAGATGATAATTGGACGGGGCTAGATCTGGCGAATAAGCTGCATGAGGGAGAATTTTCCAGCCCAATGTATAGATAACATCCTTCGTCCCCTTTGTGGCATGTGGTCGAGCGTTGTCGTGCTGCAAAATCACTTGCCTAATTCCATAGCCAATATACGGTCTCTTTTGCTCCAATGCGTTGCTCAAACGGATAAGTTGCTGTGGGTAATACTCTGCAGTAATAGTCTGGTCAGGATCCAGCAACTCATAGTATGCCACACCCTTTATATTCCATCAGATACACAGCAAAATGTTTTTGGCATGAATATTGGGCTTTGGGGTCGATGTCGACGGTTGACCGGGATTTACCCCCAATTTTCTGCGTTTAGGGTTATCATACAATATCTATTTTTCATCACCCGTGATGATTTTATGCAAAAAATCATCCTTTCTTTATAACTGAGTCAGCAAAGACATAGCTGTGTCAAATTTCCGCTCTTTGGTTTTCGAGCTGAGGTGGAATCCATCTACCCTCTTTATAAATTTTTCCGAGTTGACGTAGGCGCAAAGATATGCATTGGTGAGTAACTTCAAGTTATAATGCCAGCTCCTTTTGAGTTTGAGCAGAGTTTTCATTCAATAGTTGATTGAGTTGATCCTCGTCTTCAAACTTTTTTGATTGACCTAGACGGTCTCGATCCGAAAGATCAAAATCTCCATTTCGAAACTTCTGGTACCATTTTTTGCACGTTTTATACGTCACAGCGCCTTCACCCAGAGCGGAACAAATCATTTCCGTGGCTTCAGCAGCATTTTTTTCAATTAAAACATAAAAAAAATACAATACCTCAAATGTTGCTTTTCGGACGCCATTGTGTTCACTGCTGTTTTATGAGGTTATATCGCCTGCTTCGTCAAAGCATGTAGTATTTTGAAAACATAGGGGTGCACACTTGCAAACCGTAAAAAGGCGAAAAAATGTTTAATTTTAAAATGGATTTATAAGGCATTTAATGCAAAAGCACCGAATTAACTTGCACACCTAATACATTATATTTATTACTACTGTACATCACTTTCTATAAAACAATATCTGTTTTATTAATTGATGTCTTTTTCGTATAGGTTTTAAGATTTCTTATAAATAAAACTTAAAAATAGAGTGCAGTCTAATTTTAATAAATTTAAAACTTATTGTAATTACAAGTCTAATTTTATGTGGCACATCTAAACATCGACATTATCTACAAACATCTATATGTATATACTAATAGCGTTTTCGATTATACAGGATTTGAACGACCCAGGGTTGGTTAATGACGTCATTGCAACCTCTCCACCAATGAAAGACTTGCATTTATAGTAAAATAGTGATTGATCAACCCTAGATCGTTCAAACCCCGTTTATTCGAAAACGTTATAAATGTATACTATATGTATACTAAACCGTTAACTCGAGTCAAATCACGGACTAAGGAATAGAGGGACCGAGTCTAAAGTCCTAGTTTAGGCGAGAGGGGATGGTAATTCAAGCGTGCGGGGGGGACTGCTTTCCGCCATATTGATGTAGCGATTCTCACACAGAGATTCTGTGTCTGTGACATGGCCACACTCGTGTAGTGGTGCCACTAGACATAACGAGTGACAAGCGTAAAGAGGTTAGGCGGTTTTATTATTGTTGTACTATAAATTTTATAAAATACTTTAACTTTTATTACTCTGAGGCTCTGCATACAGTATACAAAATATTAGAAATAGCACTAAACATTTAATATTAAAAAGAGAAATTATTTTACATCTAACAAGAAAATAAAATATATTAATTAGTTCCAATTCTTATTTCTTAATTCATGCATTAATTTTTTCTATTTTTTATTTTTAAAATAAATAATTCCAATTTCTTATTTCTAATATTTAATAATTATTCCTATTTCTATTTCCTATTTTGTTTATTGTGCGCAGGATCTGACTTTTATTTCTCACACATACGCAAATAGTGAGTTCTATGTGTGGTGATTACTAAACGAATATGGCGCCCCCCCCCGCCGCAAACGTGCTCCCCCGGTACAGCTTGTGCTCCGTCTCTCTATTCCTTAGTCCGTGAGTCAAATAATGACCCCAAAATCTATGTACTAAATTCTCGCGCATGCGTAACGTTGATAAGACAGCAGTCATGTTTTAATTGGTTGATGTTATGTATGATATACATGACTACTATATCTGATTTTTATACGTGTACGTATCGGCTAGTTAGATTAGAGCACTAAAGATACAGGTACTCCCGTCTGCGCCATTTTTGATCCATTTTCCCACTCCTTGCCCTATCGCCTCTTTGTCGCTGAGGTAAGAAGATTATGATGATTAGGCACAGATGTCTATACTAGTACTAGATCGCTAACTTTAGGCTTTGACTTATGGAAAAACTGAGGCTGGCAGAATTTCCGGTTTCGGCCATGACACCCTACAACAAAATGGCCGCTTAACAACTGCTCAACAACTGCTCAACAACTGCTCAACAACTGCTCAACAACTGCTCAACAACTGCTCGGCATCTTTCAAGAATTTTTACAATGGCCGGTATTCATAATCCGTTCTTATATTCAAGATCGTCTTAAGCACAAACTTATATTCGCTCTCTTCGTCAGACACAATCTTTGTGTGACGAAGAGAGCGAATATAAGTCCGTGCTTAAAACAATTTTGAATATAAGAACGGACTATGAATACCGCCCAATATTATCAATTTGTATCACCACGCCGGGTATCACATGTGCATACGCACGTATAAATATACACATACACACGCTACAGATGTCTATACTAGTACTAGATCGCTAACTTCGTCAAAAGAGCTGAGGCCGGCAGGATTTCCGGTTTCGGCCATGACACCCTACAACAAAATGGCAACAATGCGTGTGTATGTGTATATCTGTACGTGCGTATGCACATGTGATACCCGGCGTGGTGATACAAATTGATAATATTGTAAAAATTCTTGAAAGATGCCGAGCAGTTGTTGAGCAGTTGTTAAGCAGTTGTTGAGCAGTTGTTGAGCGACCATTTTGTTGTAGGGTGTCATGGCCGAAACCGGAAATCCTGCCAGCCTCAGTTTTTCCATACGTCAAAGCCTAAAGTTAGCGATCTAGTATTAGTATAGACATCTATGACACACGCATTGTCGCCATTTTGTTGTAGGGTGTCATGGCCGAAACCGGAAATCCTGCCGGCCTCAGCTCTTTTGACGAAGTTAGCGATCTAGTACTAGTATAGGCTGCGTTCCGTAAAGCGCATATGCGCGCATCTGCGCTTTACGGAACGCAGCCATAGTTATCTGTGTGATTAGGTTATGTCTTCTAAGCTGCTCAAACTTTGTAGGGACTGAGAGGGCAAGGAGTGGGGAAATGGGTCCAAAATGGCGCAGACGAGAATACTCACTACACAGATATCCGTCATATTACTTTCCTATCAACGTTTTGCATGCGCGACCACCAGACTCAGTGAACTCAAGGACTGTGAAATTCACTGCTAGAATAAAAATGTGATAGAAAACAAAAACTTGACATAGTAATCTCAAAAAATAAAGAAAAATATTAGAAAATAATAAAACATTTGTTTAATAGTATGTCCTTGACCGAATTTAGAACATCAGAGAGTTTAAAAAATTGCTGCAACAATTTAATGCAAAAAAAACCAGAAAATTTTTTGCCCATAAAAAAATTTGGTTGTATAAATGTATGATGTACAGGTAATATTTTTCTTATGTTTTTTGTGGAATATTACATATTATCTTATGAACATAATTTCCTATACAACACGCATGTCTTAACGACGTCTGTAGATGTTTTTTTTATTACGTCTTTGAGACATTACTTAAAGATGATGTACAGATGTCTGACGAATCTTTTGTAAGACGTCACTATAAAAGGACTTATAAAGTCGTCTGCTATGGCAATTCTGGGAGAGATGCATAATCTACAATTTCATTCAGTTATGCCTAATTTAGACCGGTGGATGATACTACTTGTAGAGTGGATGTTTTGACCCAAATAATTTTTTTCAATTGATAAAAAAATCAGCCACAAGTAAAATCATCTCCTCCGGTCTAGACAGGGCATTAATTGTAGAGTTAAAAATATTCTATTTTAAAATAATTACTCAAGGAGCAAATGATCGTCATCTGATGTTTTTTATCATTATAATTAGTTATTATATAATATAATAACCAATTATGACGATCATTTGCTACTTGAATATAAAATCATTATATTAATAAAGCGTTTGTTAAGGACATCTTAAAATAAGTCTCACAGACGTCTTATAAGACAAATCAAGAGATATCTCAAAAATGTTTTTAAATCGTCAAAAATTGTTGCATAAGACGTCTCATAGACGTTTTAAATACGCCTCTTTGACAGTTTCGTAAGACGTCTGAGCGATTTTAAGATATCTATCAGACGAATATAAGACGACATAATGTTGTGTGGGTTGAGTAATGCCCCATACAACACGTATGTCTTAACAATGTTCTGTCTTTTTTATTACGTCTTTAAAACGTTATCTAAAGACGATATACAGACGTCTGACGAATCTTTAGTAAGACGTCACTAAAAGGCCTCATAAAGTCGTCTGCTATTCTGGGCAATTTTGGGAGAGATACATAACCAATAATTTTATTCAGTTATGCCTAATCTAGACCGGAGGATGATCCTACTTGTGGAGTGGATAGTTTGACCCAAATATTTTTTTAATTTATAAAAAATGAGCCACAAGTAAAATCATCCTCCAGTCTAGACAGGGCATTAATTGTAGAGTGCTTGAATAAGATATTGTAAAACAAAGGGCTTCAAGAAATCTAAGTTGATGAGGCGCTGGACTGTCAGATAATAATAATAAGATAATATAAAATAATTTAAAACTATAGTTTATATTCTACAATAATAATTTTTTAACCTATATATGTCTATTATGCTTTGTTTGACGTTTTTAGATTAGATCAGTGATACGATATTGCCCACCGCGGTCCCGGCTCCGCTGTCTCACACAAGCGCTACGTCACGTATTCGTGTGCGCTTGGTTGTTCAACCAATGGAAGAGAGAGATCATCTTCCTTCCACCGAGCCGACGCAACAGACGATAAATGCTAATAGTAAGAAGCAAACGTTTCTGATTCAGAAATTCTAAAACAAGTAGCTGGAATATTAGAGATCCCGTGTTTGAGACCTGCTTTATGCAACTTTCTTTTCTTTTTTCCGCATTTGTTTCTAAAATAGTAAATCATCAGAATAATATTTTTTTGCCCAGAAAAATAATATTTTCTATTCATTAATAATATTCGCATATGTTAAACTAACAATTTTAGAAACGCGCCCGTTATTATTATTATTTTCTTATTATTCTCGCAATTAAAAAATAATCTGTTTATACTTATCAAATTCTTTGATAGTATTTATCATTACTTGTTAATAATCATCAAATTTTGCCAATATTAATCAAGTCGTATCAAATTTTGCTACAATTATTTGTAAATATTAACCAAATTATTTTGTCATTATTAAATTATTAAATGTATTTAGTTTGTTTGTTCAATATGTTTAGTTGAAACTATGTCACCAAAGTTCTTAGTAATTTTTGCAAGTTTAGATTATTATAACCAATCCTTTTTTTCAGTGTGGCCTATTCTTCAAACAAAATGCTAAACACATTTTATACCTTAAAAAGTTTTGTGAATATCTCGGGCGTAAAAATTAGTGGCACAGTTTTCTACATGAATTGCGTGTTGACCAGCATTATACTAATATTATGTTTCATTATGGTCACCGCGGGTCAATATTTCAATGACTCTATTAATTGCATTTTTTATAAAGACTTGCCAAAGGATGTTATCAACACGTACTCTTTAGTAGGCGGTACGTACACGAGTTTTCCGGCAGACAAAAAGGAAATGTCAGAAACTTTTCTCGACGATACAAAAACGCGCTCGGACAACGTGAAAAAACACACGTATTACTAGTGGGTTTGTTTCGTGCTGTTTTTGCAGGTATTTAATTGGTCGTATTTTAATTCGTCGGTATATATTAACTCGACATTTTGTTTGCAGGCGATCTGCTTCATCACGCCGTACTGACTTTGGAAAAGCTGGGAGGGTGGCAAGATTCGTACCCTTATGATGGATCTCGACATCGGCTTCTGCTCCAATATTCAGAAAAACAAAAAAAAAAAACAGCTAATCGACTACCTGAACTTGCGCAACTACAACACCTGGGCTTACAAATACTGCCTATGCCAGGTCCTCGCGCTGCTGAATGTAATCGGTGAGTAGCACTTCCCTTCCTCTCTTCGCTCTCCACCGAGTGCTATGTCAATGTTTGAGTTTTTTCGATCAACAAGTTCGAGTGTATATGTAATTATTGGAGTGACTCTTGCTAATATGCAATAGTTTAAAATAAATAATTAAAAGCTTACATCCACAATAAAATGGGGACGCAACCCAAGAAAGATTAACTTGGATTGCTACAGAGAAAACCTGAAAGCCGAGCTACGAAAAGCCCCATTTAGATTCAACATCAAGGAAGACCTCGGAACAGCGGCAGGATTCTTGAGGGCCACCATCGTCGAAGCCTACGAGAACAACTGCCCAGCAAAACCGAAGAATCACTCGATTAAAGTTCCCTAGTGGAACAAAGAGCTATCAAAGCTCAAATCAGAGGTGAGAAAAAAATTCTACAGAGCAAGAAGAACAGGCTCTGCAAAACCACTGTGAATTGTTTAGAAGCTCCTAACGAAAATATAGTTGAGCGATAGTAATCGCCAAGCGCAAAAGCTGGAGAGATTTCTGTGAAAGCATAGAGAGTATCCCTGAAGCCTCCAGGCTAAACTCTGTACTGAATTCTCAGTACAGAAAACCGCTCCCAACTGGGATGTCTGTATATCCAAAAGAGGGATATACAGAAAACATGAACGAGACACTGAAACTCTTGATGGAAATCCACTTTCCGAAGTTTCAGGAAACAACAGACCATTTAACAGCCCATACCAGGTCAGGACCCAGGGACACCAATAAATCCAGGGAATCGTGACTGGCGGCTGAGGTGGTGTATTCGAAGGGAGTTGAGTGGGCCGTTAAAACCTTTGACCCATACAAAGCTCCCGAACCTGCTTTGCGACGCCTCCGATTGGATGCCGCGAGGCTACTTCGCCCACGGACAGGTGATCGCAATAAGCGCGTGTGCGTTAGAAAGCGTGTGTGGGCCTATTCTTCAAACAAAATGCTAAACACATTTTATTCCTTAAAAAGTTTTGTGAATATCTCGGGCGTAAAAATTAGTGGCACAGTTTTCCACATGAATTGCGTGTTGACCAGCATTATACTAATATTATGTTTCATTATGGTCACCGCGGGTCAATATTTCAATGACTCTATTAATTGCATTTTTTATAAAGACTTGCCAAAGGATGTTATCAACACGTACTCTTTAGTAGGCGGTACGTACACGAGTTTTCCGGCAGACAAAAAGGAAATGTCAGAAACTTTTCTCGACGATACAAAAACGCGCTCGGACAACGTGAAAAAACACACGTATTACTAGTGGGTTTGTTTCGTGCTGTTTTTGCAGGTATTTAATTGGTCGTATTTTGATTCGTCGGTATATATTAACTCGACATTTTGTTTGCAGGCGATCTGCTTCATCACGCCGTACTGACTTTGGAAAAGCTGGGAGGGTGGCAAGATTCGTACCCTTATGATGGATCTCGACATCGGCTTCTGCTCCAATATTCAGAAAAACAAAAAAAAAAAACAGCTAATCGACTACCTGAACTTGCGCAACTACAACACCTGGGCTTACAAATACTGCCTATGCCAGGTCCTCGCGCTGCTGAATGTAATCGGTGAGTAGCACTTCCCTTCCTCTCTTCGCTCTCCACCGAGTGCTATGTCAATGTTTGAGTTTTTTCGATCAACAAGTTCGAGTGTATATGTAATTATTGGAGTGACTCTTGCTAATATGCAATAGTTTAAAATAAATAATTAAAAGCTTACATCCACAATAAAATGGGGACGCAACCCAAGAAAGATTAACTTGGATTGCTACAGAGAAAACCTGAAAGCCGAGCTACGAAAAGCCCCATTTAGATTCAACACCAAGGAAGACCTCGGAACAGCGGCAGGATTCTTGAGGGCCACCATCGTCGAAGCCTACGAGAACAACTGCCCAGCAAAACCGAAGAATCACTCGATTAAAGTTCCCTAGTGGAACAAAGAGCTATCAAAGCTCAAATCAGAGGTGAGAAAAAAATTCTACAGAGCAAGAAGAACAGGCTCTGCAAAACCACTGTGAATTGTTTAGAAGCTCCCAACGAAAATATAGTTGAGCGATAGTAATCGCCAAGCGCAAAAGCTGGAGAGATTTCTGTGAAAGCATAGAGAGTATCCCTGAAGCCTCCAGGCTAAACTCTGTACTGAATTCTCAGTACAGAAAACCGCTCCCAACTGGGATGTCTGTATATCCAAAAGAGGGATATACAGAAAACATGAACGAGACACTGAAACTCTTGATGGAAATCCACTTTCCGAAGTTTCAGGAAACAACAGACCATTTAACAGCCCATACCAGGTCAGGACCCAGGGACACCAATAAATCCAGGGAATCGTGACTGGCGGCTGAGGTGGTGTATTCGAAGGGAGTTGAGTGGGCCGTTAAAACCTTTGACCCATACAAAGCTCCCGAACCTGCTTTGCGACGCCTCCGATTGGATGCCGCGAGGCTACTTCGCCCACGGACAGGTGATCGCAATAAGCGCGTGTGCGTTAGAAAGCGTGTGTGGGCCTATTCTTCAAACAAAATGCTAAACACATTTTATTCCTTAAAAAGTTTTGTGAATATCTCGGGCGTAAAAATTAGTGGCACAGTTTTTCACATGAATTGCGTGTTAACCAGCATTATACTAATATTATGTTTCATTATGGTCACCGCGGGTCAATATTTCATTGACTCTATTAATTGCATTTTTTCCAAAGACTTTCCAAAAGATGTTATCAATACGTACTCTTTAGTAGGCGGTACGTACACGAGTTTTCCGGCAGACAAAAAGGAAATGTCAGAAACTTTTCTCGACGATTCAAAAACGCGCTCGGACAACGTGAAAAAACACACGTATTACTAGTAGGTTTGTTTCGTGCTGTTTTTGCAGGTAATTAATTGGCCGTATTTTGATTCGTCGGTATATATTAACTCGACATTTTGTTTGCAGGCGATCTGCTTCATCACGCCGTACTGGCTTTGGAAGAGCTGGGAGGGTGGCAAGATTCGTACCCTTATGATGGATCTCGACATCGGCTTCTGCTCCAATATTCAGTAAGACAAAAAGAAAAAACAGCTAATCGACTACCTGAACTTGCGCAACTACAACACCTGGGCTTACAAATACTGCTTATGCCAGGTCCTCGCGCTGGAGAATGTAATTGGTGAGTAGCACTTCCCTTCCTCTCTTCGCTCTCCACCGAGTGCTATGTCAATGTTTGAGTTTTTTCGATCAACCAGTTCGAGTGTATATGTAATTATTGGAGTGACTCTTGCTAATATGCAATAGTTTAAAATAAATAATTAAAAGCTTACATCCACAATAAAATGGGGACGCAATCCAAGAAAGATTAACTTGGATTGCTACAGAGAAAACCTGAAAGCCGAGCTACGAAAAGCCCCATTTAGATTCAACACCAAGGAAGACCTGGAAACAGCGGCAGGATTCCTGAGGGCCACCATCGTCGAAGCCTACGACAACAACTGCCCTGCAAAGCCGAAAAATCACTCGATTAAAGTTCCCTGGTGGAACAAAGAGCTATCAAAGCTCAAATCAGAGGTGAGAAGGAAATTCTACAGAGCAAGAAGAACAGGCTCTGCAACACACTGGGAATTGTTTAGAAGCTCCCAACGAAAATATAGCTGAGCGATAGTAATCGCCAAGCGCAAAAGCTGGAGAGATTTCTGTGAAAGCATAGAGAGTATCCCTGAAGCCTCCAGGCTAAACTCTGTACTGAATTCTCAGTACAGAGAACCGCTCCCAACTGGGATGTCTGTATATCCAAAAGAGGGATATACAGAAAACATGAACGAGACACTGAAACTCTTGATGGAAATCCACTTTCCGGAGTTTCAGGAAACAACAGACCATTTAACAGCCCATACCAGGTCAGGACCCAGGGACACCAATAAACCCAGGGAATCGTGACTGGCGGCTGAGGTGGTGTATTCAAAGGGAGTTGAGTGGGCCGTTAAAACCTTTGACCCATACAAAGCTCCCGGACCTGCTTTGCGACGCCTCCGATTGGATGCCGCGAGGCTATTTCGCCCACGGACAGGTGATCAAGAGGGTGGTGCGCAACAGGTCCAAACTTTACAACAGGTTAACAAACTTTCTCTAATATTATAAATATGTATATAATTGATTACTTATTTTTTTAGGTACAATGCATCTAATAAATAAAGGAAATATTAAAATAAAAAATAGAAATTTTATTTTTACAAAAAAATGGGAAATTTTTTTAATTTTATTAATTCCCCTTATATTAATTTCATTATACATGCTTACAATGTGTTTCAGGTAAGTTCACTTTATATATGTATATAATTTTTTAAGTATTTTTAATTATTGTAATATTAATTGTAATATTAAATAACATACTAATTTTTAATCATTTTAATTGCAGATGTTTTTATGACATTTGCCATAACAAAAGGATAAATACCGATGTACAGACATCCTTGCCGGATGTTGTCCGATGTACATCGGACATTGACATGGACATTGGACACATGGACATTGGACACATGGACATTGGACACATGGACATTGGACACATGGACCTTGAACAAATAATTGTAGATTAAGAACGTGCAATTGATATGATATTGTTAAGATTATGCGGTCGCCGACCGGCCCGAGTCCAAATAATTTACCGCCCCCGACCGTACGTACAAATCTCTATCAGGGGCCGCAGCATCCAGGCCCTGATAGACTCTGGGTCCGAGGTATCGTTAATGAGCACCGATTCGCCGATTCATATATATATGCCAACGGACACCGCGTTATATGCGTATGTTATTGAGTGGACCGTCAAAACTTTTGACCCATACAAAGCTCCCGGACCTGATAGGATTTACCCCAGCCTACTACAAGAAAGGCTGAACCCTAGGCCCCCTGACAAAAGTGTTCAGGGCAAGCATTGCATCGTTCGGTGCTGCACCAAGATGCGAGACACATTCTATAATTTAAAAAATCTTGTAAAGAACTCGAGCGTTCAAATTGACAACACTGTCTTTCGTATGAATTGCAGTCTTACCGTGATTATACTGACAGCATTTTCTGTTATTATCACCACTGGTCAATATGTTGGTAACCCGATTAATTTTTCATTCAACAAAGCTGACCTGTCCGAAGACGTCGTAAATACGTACTGTTAGGTAGACAGTATGTATACGATCACCACGGCGTACCGGAAGAGAGAAGGCTCCGAAGTGCCTTTCCTTGGCATCGACAATTCGAAAGCGTATTCCGACAGCGAGAAAAAGCAGTATGGATACTACTGTTACGTCCTACATCCTACACGGTTCTTCTTTGCGCAACTTTCTCACGATCAGTCGGTAAAACTCAAAGAGATCCCCAATGGAAATTTGTCCGTTACATATCTTATCAAAAGGAAAAAAAAAGAATATATATATATATATATACAGGGTGACCCATTTTAATCTATCACCCCAAATATTTCCGTTTCCTTGCATTTTACAAGAAAATGTTTCAGACAAATGTTGTATGGTTTCAAGGGGGCCATAAAATGATTTCATTGGTTTTACCTTGAATAGTCGCGTTATGAGGTTTAAAAGTTACGATACTGCCGGCATTAGCGTTATCCGAGATAGTCTGCGAGCGGATAGTCTGCCATATCACAAACCTTCTTAAAAAAACTTTCTACGTATTGAGAAAAATGCTATGGTATCAAGAGAAATTAATGTGACCTCTAAAAATGTTTAGTCACACAAAAGGACTCGACTAGTAGTTTGAAAAAATATTCCTTAAGTCAAACCACGTCTGATTTCTCTTGATACCATAGCATTTTTCTCAATACGTAGAAAGTTTTTTTAAGAAGGTCTGTGATATAGCAGACTATCCGCTCGCAGACTATCTCGGATAACGCTAATGCCGGCAGTATCGTAACTTTTAAACCTCATAACGCGACAAATACTTAATGGACAATAACTTTATTACAGTGTTTTGGAAAGCTGTCAAAATAAGCTATAAGAATATGTAATGAAAAATGGAGGTTTCAATTTAAGAAATTAAAGGTGACTTTTGTGTAACCTTTAAACGACTATCCAAGGTCAAACCAATGAAATCATTTTATGGCCCCCTTGAAACCATACAACATTTGTCTGAAACATTTTCTTGTAAAATGCAAGGAAACGAAAATATTTGGGGTGATAGATTAAAATGGGTCACCCTGTATATATATATATATATATATATACATATATATATATATATATACAGGGTGTCCCGTAAAGACCGTAACAACGCTTAAGGGTATATTTCTGAGATAAAAAATTTTAATACCAAAATACTGAGGGTGTAATGAATTTTGAATTAGAAGCCTTTAAAGTTAGCAAATAAGATAGCCTGAAATTTGCGCGCTCAGGTGTGTACAACGTACAGTGATAAAAGCGAAATTGACTATCGCTCTCCTGTTGTCAGTATTAATATTTGGAAAATAAATTTGCTAATACATATTAACATAAATATTGTTTAGGCAATAAATATTTTGTTGAAAATATTATAAAGAAAAAAATATTATGATACACAAAACGCAAGCTGTCAAAAATTACATTTCTTTGACATTTCTTTTTATCTTACAGATATTTGTACAGAATATTGTGATATGTTACTCATTATTTGTACAAAATATTGTGATATGTTACTCATTTATGGTAAAATGAAGAAAAAGTGCTACGTAATGTAGAAGAAAATCCTACAATGAGTATTCGTGAAATTAGTCGTCAAGTTGGAATGTCAAAAACAATGGTTCATAAAATATTAAAAGAAAATGAAATGCATGCGTTTTATGTTAATATGTATTAGCAAATTTATTTTCCAAATATTAATACTGACAACAGGGGAGCGATAGTCAATTTCGCTTTTATCACTGTACGTTGTACACACCTGAGCGCGCAAATTTCAGGCTATCTTATTCGCTAACTTTAAATGCTTCTAATTCAAAAACCATTACACCCTCAGTATTTTGGTATTAAGATTTTTTGCTCAGAATTATCTCAGAAATATACCCCTAAGCGTAGTTACGGTCCATACGGGACACCCTGTATACAGGGTTTACCAAAAGTGTGGAAACCCCTAAATAACTTTTGTAAAAATAAAAATATCAAAAAACGGTAAAATACGTATTTTGATTTATCAAAAAAGCTACCTTTTAACATGGATACCGATCATCCCTCTTTTCCAGGTACGGAGGGGTAAAAGGGGGTTAAAAATTTTTAATTGGACTAAGGGTCGAGTGGAGGCTCATTTGAAATGTCTTTTGATAACAAACACACTTCTAAAATTTCAAGTCGTTACAACATCCCCATTCAAAATGGCGGCCGCTCAAATGCCGAAATTTCATGCACTTAGCGTTATCCAGGATCAACTGTGTGGAAGTGGCATGAATCTGATTCCTTTTGTGTGTGTGTGTGTGTGTGATTGTGCGTGTGCGTGTGCGTGTGTGTGGGTGGGTGGGTGTTCGTGCGTGCGTGCGTGTGTGCATATGTGCATGTGTGTCACAGCAGAGATAAGGACCCCGCGGTTCGTCATTCCCGCTGTATTTTATGACTCTAAACCCTCTCTGCTCTGTGTGCGTGTGTGTGTGTGTGTGTGTGTGTGTGTGTGCGTGCGCGCGCGTGCGCATGTGCGTGCGTGTGCATACAGTGGTCCAGTTAGATTGCACCAGACGATTGAAGATCCTTGGCAATGGCGTGTCACCTTGTCGTGGTGCCAAGGCTCCCCTGAGTCGATGATCTCCCTTTCCGGATCGGGACTATGTCCCAGGATGGATTGGGGTGAAGCAACAGGGATCCAAGAGCACGCCTTAAGAGAAGGAAGAACTCCGAATATAAAATCCCCGGGCAGGACGGGCTCGTCAGCCATGGTAGGCAACCGTCCTAGTGGAAGGAAAACTACGACGAAAAACCTAGAGAAGACAATTCTGTAAAATATTACACTTGATGAAAATAAGGACGACAAGAAAGACACCATTATCGCCTCAGGGGCTTCGGAATAAGTTTATTTGGGACATTTTTTAGTACAATGCTTATTTTTCGAAATATTTAGTTGTCTCAAGTTAAATGGGACACCCTGTATATCACGTACGAGTAGTCGCTGCTCGCGCGTACCGCGACTCTTGTCGCGCGACCAAACTTTTCGTTGCCGTGCGACATTTATCGCTAGTGTAACGTCCTCCAGCCGTCATATTTAAATTTTTTCTTTCTCGAACTCTCTAGAATTTTCCATCTCCCGAACGTTCTCGAACTTTCCAGTATATTCCATCTCGGGACGTTCTCGAACCGTCTAGAACTTTCCACCTCGGCTTTCTAGAATGTTCTCGAACCTTCTAGAAAGTCCTGTCTCAGAAGCACGTACGAGACATACCTTAGAACCTTTGAACGTGCTCGGCAACCGAGACACGCATAGGGACCTGCCATAAAACCCTCGAACGTGTTCGGTCCCCGGAGCACGTAAGGGACCTACCATAAAATAATTTTAGTGAGAACGGTGGGAACACCGTCTACCAACGATTCACAAATATACGCGCAACGCGCAAAAGTACAAGTACAGTAAGTACAAAGCACATGTATATGTAATTACTGCAGTGACTCTTGCTAATATGCAGTAGTTTAAAATAAATAATTTAAAGCTTACATCCACAATAAAATGGGGACGCAACCCAAGAAAGGTTAACTTGGATTGCTACAGAAAAAACCTGAAAGCCGAGCTACGAAAAGCTCCATTTAGATTCAACACCAAGGAAGACCTCGAAACAGCGGCAGGATTCCTGAGGGCCACCATCGTCGAAGCCTACGAGAACAACTGCCCAGCAAAGCCGAAGAATCACTTGATTAAAGTTCCCTAGTGGAACAAAGAGCTATCAAAGCTCAAATCAGAGATGAGAAGGAAATTCTACAGAGCAAGAAGAACAGGTTCTGCAACACACTGGGAATTGTTTAGAAGCTCCCAACAAAAATAAAGCTGAGCGATAATAATCGCCAAGCGCAAAAGCTGGAGAGATTTCTGTGAAAGCATAGAGAGTATCCCTGAAGCCTCCAGGCTAAACTCTGTACTGAATTCTCAGTACAGAGAACCGCTCCCAACTGGGATGTCTGTATATCCAAAAGAGGGATATACAGAAAACATGAACGAGACACTGAAACTCTTGATGGAAATCCACTTTCCGAAGTTTCAGGAAACAACAGACCATTTAACAGCCCATACCAGGTCAGGACCCAGGGACACCAATAAATCCAGGGAATCGTGACTGGCGGCTGAGGTGGTGTATTCGAAGGGAGTTGAGTGGGCCGTTAAAACCTTTGACCCATACAAAGCTCCCGAACCTGCTTTGCGACGCCTCCGATTGGATGCCGCGAGGCTACTTCGCCCACGGACAGGTGATCGCAATAAGCGCGTGTGCGTTAGAAAGCGTGTGTGGGCCTATTCTTCAAACAAAATGCTAAACACATTTTATTCCTTAAAAAGTTTTGTGAATATCTCGGGCGTAAAAATTAGTGGCACAGTTTTCCACATGAATTGCGTGTTAACCAGCATTATACTAATATTATGTTTCATTATGGTCACCGCGGGTCAATATTTCATTGACTCTATTAATTGCATTTTTTACAAAGACTTACCAAAAGATGTTACCAATACGTACTCTTTAGTAGGCGGTACGTACACGAGTTTTCCGGCAGACAAAAAGGAAATGTCAGAAACTTTTCTCGACGATTCAAAAACGCGCTCGGACAACGTGAAAAAACACACGTATTACTAGTGGGTTTGTTTCGTGCTGTTTTTGCAGGTAATTAATTGGCCGTATTTTGATTCGTCGGTATATATTAACTCGACATTTTGTTTGCAGGCGATCTGCTTCATCACGCCGTACTGGCTTTGGAAGAGCTGGGAGGGTGGCAAGATTCGTACCCTTATGATGGATCTCGACATCGGCTTCTGCTCCAATATTCAGTAAGACAAAAAGAAAAAACAGCTAATCGACTACCTGAACTTGCGCAACTACAACACCTGGGCTTACAAATACTGCTTATGCCAGGTCCTCGCGCTGGAGAATGTAATTGGTGAGTAGCACTTCCCTTCCTCTCTTCGCTCTCCATCGAGTGCTATGTCAATGTTTGAGTTTTTTCGATCAACAAGTTCGAGTGTATATGTAATTATTGGAGTGACTCTTGCTAATATGCAATAGTTTAAAATAAATAATTAAAAGCTTACATCCACAATAAAATGGGGACGCAACCCAAGAAAGATTAACTTGGATTGCTACAGAGAAAACCTGAAAGCCGAGCTACGAAAAGCCCCATTTAGATTCAACACCAAGGAAGACCTGGAAACAGCGGCAGGATTCCTGAGGGCCACCATCGTCGAAGCCTACGACAACAACTGCCCAGCAAAGCCGAAGAATCACTCGATTAAAGTTCCCTGGTGGAACAAAGAGCTATCAAAGCTCAAATCAGAGGTGAGAAGGAAATTCTACAGAGCAAGAAGAACAGGCTCTGCAACACACTGGGAATTGTTTAGAAGCTCCCAACGAAAATATAGCTGAGCGATAGTAATCGCCAAGCGCAAAAGCTGGAGAGATTTCTGTGAAAGCATAGAGAGTATCCCTGAAGCCTCCAGGCTAAACTCTGTACTGAATTCTCAGTACAGAGAACCGCTCCCAACTGGGATGTCTGTATATCCAAAAGAGGGATATACAGAAAACATGAACGAGACACTGAAACTCTTGATGGAAATCCACTTTCCGGAGTTTCAGGAAACAACAGACCATTTAACAGCCCATACCAGGTCAGGACCCAGGGACACCAATAAACCCAGGGAATCGTGACTGGCGGCTGAGGTGGTGTATTCAAAGGGAGTTGAGTGGGCCGTTAAAACCTTTGACCCATACAAAGCTCCCGGACCTGCTTTGCGACGCCTCCGATTGGATGCCGCGAGGCTACTTCGCCCACGGACAGGTGATCGCAATAAGCGCGTGTGCGTTAGAAAGCGTGTGTGGGCCTATTCTTCAAACAAAATGCTAAACACATTTTATTCCTTAAAAAGTTTTGTGAATATCTCGGGCGTAAAAATTAGTGGCACAGTTTTTCACATGAATTGCGTGTTAACCAGCATTATACTAATATTATGTTTCATTATGGTCACCGCGGGTCAATATTTCATTGACTCTATTAATTGCATTTTTTACAAAGACTTACCAAAAGATGTTATCAATACGTACTCTTTAGTAGGCGGTACGTACACGAGTTTTCCGGCAGACAAAAAGGAAATGTCAGAAACTTTTCTCGACGATTCAAAAACGCGCTCGGACAACGTGAAAAAACACACGTATTACTAGTGGGTTTGTTTCGTGCTGTTTTTGCAGGTAATTAATTGGCCGTATTTTGATTCGTCGGTATATATTAACTCGACATTTTGTTTGCAGGCGATCTGCTTCATCACGCCGTACTGGCTTTGGAAGAGCTGGGAGGGTGGCAAGATTCGTACCCTTATGATGGATCTCGACATCGGCTTCTGCTCCAATATTCAGTAAGACAAAAAGAAAAAACAGCTAATCGACTACCTGAACTTGCGCAACTACAACACCTGGGCTTACAAATACTGCTTATGCCAGGTCCTCGCGCTGGAGAATGTAATTGGTGAGTAGCACTTCCCTTCCTCTCTTCGCTCTCCACCGAGTGCTATGTCAATGTTTGAGTTTTTTCGATCAACAAGTTCGAGTGTATATGTAATTATTGGAGTGACTCTTGCTAATATGCAATAGTTTAAAATAAATAATTAAAAGCTTACATCCACAATAAAATGGGGACGCAACCCAAGAAAGATTAACTTGGATTGCTACAGAGAAAACCTGAAAGCCGAGCTACGAAAAGCCCCATTTAGATTCAACACCAAGGAAGACCTGGAAACAGCGGCAGGATTCCTGAGGGCCACCATCGTCGAAGCCTACGACAACAACTGCCCTGCAAAGCCGAAGAATCACTCGATTAAAGTTCCCTGGTGGAACAAAGAGCTATCAAAGCTCAAATCAGAGGTGAGAAGGAAATTCTACAGAGCAAGAAGAACAGGCTCTGCAACACACTGGGAATTGTTTAGAAGCTCCCAACGAAAATATAGCTGAGCGATAGTAATCGCCAAGCGCAAAAGCTGGAGAGATTTCTGTGAAAGCATAGAGAGTATCTCTGAAGCCTCCAGGCTAAACAGAATTCTCAGTACAGAGAACCGCTCCCAACTGGGATGTCTTAAGCATTCACCGTCCCTCTATTCCTTAGTCCGTGCTAGAGACCCTTAAAAAAGAAACTCGCCAACTCGTCACGTGACTGTTAGTGGACTCTGATTGGCTGGTGTATGGATCGCACATTTGTGCCCCGTGTGCACCATAAAGCTACACTGAACTACAATGGGTGTTTACGATAATTCAAGTTCGAGTTAGTTTCACTAGGACCGACAATGAGATATACATAACCATCTAGAACCTTTATGATTCATGACAACTCAACGCTGTCTTGTATTGCTTGAGTTAAATTCATTGAATTTGTTGAGTTTAATAAATATAATTATATACATATATATATAATTATATCTATTAAAGAGGTATACCAACATACATACCAACATTATTTGTTTCTTTCATAGACTGATTTGCAGTTAACATTTTTTTATTACAATAAAATTTGCTCTATAAACTCAACAAATTCAATTAATTTAACTCAAGCAATACAAGACAGCGTTGAGTTGTCATAAATCATAAAGATTCTAGATGGTTATGTCTATCTCATTTTTCGGTCCTAGTGAAACTAACTCGAACTTGAATTATCGTAAACACCCACTATGAATACCGGCCATAGTGTAGTTCAGTGTAGCTTTATGGTGCACACGGGGCACAAATGTGCGATCCATACACCAGCCAATCAGAGTCCACTAACAGTCACGTGACGAGTTGGCGAGTCTCTTTTTCATTGAGTAAAAAGAAACAGGAGGGAGCATATACTAGCCAGGACTAGGTAAATCCGCGGACGGATGTACGTCATGGCAGCCATCTTGAGCGACCACTTTTTGAAAGTGAGAGGGAATGCTCGAGCATAGCGGCAAGCGGCATACCGTACGCCGTACGCATTAATATGCAGTGTATAGTCTTTTATGCAACAGTGTATGAAAATAAACGATCAAAATGGTATACTGTAGAGCTTGTGGCATAACAGCAGCAGCTCGAAATCATGGAATAACGTTTCATCGGTTAGTATTATCAACAATAATGAGATTTTTATTTTGGAGATTATAATCATATGTATAGTATTGTGAAATTGTAGATTCACAATAATTACTAAATAATTTTCACTCACAAACAGGTTTCCGAAAAATCCGGATCAAAGAAATGCATGGATAAATTTTTGTAAGAACGAAGGATTTAATATAAATTTAGATTTTAGATTTTAACATTGCTCTTATGGAAATACTGCACGAGTGCAATCCCAATGAAAAACGCCATTAAAATTTGGTATTATTATTGCATATTATAGTTATTTTCTTTTAATTGTACATTATTTCCTAATTAAACATAACAAGTCATTCAATATTGGCGCCCTTGAGCGGCCATCTTGAGCGACCACTTTATATAGTCACTTCCGTCCGCACTTTTACGACCAAACGCTCCCTCCTGTTTCTTTTTACTCAATGCTCTTTTTAGGGTCTCTAAGGTTACCTCATGCGCAAAGAGGGACGAGCGGCAAGAGGGGCAAATGCAGAGAGGGACGAGTGGCAAGAGGGGCGAGCGGCAATGATGATCTCATCGGCAAACAGAAGCTATCTCAGACAGCTACTGTTTATCGATGAGATCATCATGCTCTCCTTTTCCTTCATTGCCCCTCGCCATCAAGCTGTTTTTATCTCCCCCCTTACTTCATCGTCCCTCGCCTTCAACCGGTTTTACTGAGGTAACCTTCTCTCTATAGATCTTGGTTGCCGCAAAAAGAAAAGAAAGCGATCGTGTCGTGTGCCCGTGTGAATTTTTCGTAGCAGATTTACAAAGGTAAGATTTGTTTAGATTTTTCTTTGCTTTCTGGTGAGCACGGAAGTACCGTCTCGTCTCGAAAAAATGTAATTAATTTTACTATTGACAAAATACGAAAATTATTTACAGGAAACAAAAGTGAATTATTCATGTTGATTCGGTTGTGCTTTTGTATTTGAATCATATTTGTATAACAATTATGAAAAAATTTATTGATAACTTCTGCCACAAACCTCTCTTTTACGGACGACGTTCGCGCTCTTGCCGAAGAAGGCGGTGTCACGGAATTGTGGCGGCACGTTCAGTTTTAGTAGCGTCTTGATGAAGAGTTCGCCCTTCGTGGACTTCACGCCACACTTGTTCACCGCGCGGCAGAAGTACTCGTCAGCGTTTTCGCCGAACACGTCGTGGATGATAAGATTGTGAGTGTCGCCCTCGGAATAAATGTTGTAGCGACTGCCGCTCACGATTTCACGGGCGCCTTTGAACCACGTGATGGTTGGTCTCGGCGTGCCGATGATCTTGCACTGGAAGTGTGCATTGTGATTCTGGACGCAATTCACCTAATAAAATAAATAGAAAGAGTTGATTGCTTTGTCTTGGATCTAAAAAACAAGAAAAAAAACGATAGATATTGAAAAAATGTTTAATTTCCATATTTTATCTTGAAATTATGTAAAAAAATTCTTTTAAAAAAGTAGTAAAAATAAGATTCTCTGAAAAAATCAATTTTTTACCACATTTTAAACAACTTTTAATATTTTTTTCTGATATTTCTCGGATATTTTTTGGAAATCAATTATATCAATTGCTAGACACAAACCTTGTTGAGAGGTTGAATGATCTCCGGAGGCTTCGCCACCTGCGGATCAACGATCTTCACGGAAGTCGAGGTCTTCAATTCCGGACTGAGCCCAGCTGAGTTCTGCGTGAACACTCGGAACTCGTACTGCCTGCCCTCGATCAGATTGCTGATATTGATCTGCGTCGGCAGATACTAGCGTTTACGCGCTGCCAGGCCTGACTGCCGACCTCACGTTTGTCGATCCAGTAACCCAAGATCTTGACGCCGCCGTTTATTTCCGGTTTCTCTCACGAGAGATTAACAAAGTCGCCGCCAACCTCGGTGACTTTGGGCGTGCCCGGCGGTCCTGGCGGATCGAACGGCGCCTTTGTCCTGATCAGATTGGCACCCTCGAACGACAGATCTATGCCGTTGTCGTTGGCCGCCATTACCCGGAAGAGGTATTCCTGGCCGTTAGACTCTGTACGACGAAGGTAGTGTCTCTGCAGAAGGAAAACACGATGATCCAGTGCGTGTGACTGACGTCGCGACGCTCCAGCCTAGTGTAATTTCGCGACCATTCTTCAACCACCTGAATAAATTGAGAATACAATTGCAACATCAAAATAAAGTTAGAAAGATAACAGAAAATTCATACGTAATATTAATTATCGAATAACACATATAATAGGAAAGGCTTATATATGATAACTATCAAATAATATAATAGAAAGGCATTAAGAGCCGTTGTTATGTTAGTGCGTAGACTAATAAATTAATTTCTTTAAGAAAAATTAAAATAATTTCGCACATCCCGCGACGGCTCTTAATGCCTTTCTATTATATTATTTGATAGTTATCATATATGAGTCTTTCCTATTATATGTGTTATTTGTGTTTTAAATCACGCGGGCATTATGACGCGTTTGTCCTACAGAATTGTAATAAATAACGTAAAATGGAATTGTAGTAGATATAGAATTGTAGTAAATAACGTAAAATAAAGAGCCTTTTTTTACAGTTGAAATACCAAGTAAAATTACATTTTGGTAATAACGATAGAAGTAATTTTACTTGGTATTCCAACTACTGAGTAAAGATTACTAATATTTATTAATAAATACCTGACGGATAAACCTACCAAGAAGTTGGAACAACCGACCCTGAACGAAACAGAATGAAACACTGAACTATATATATATATATCACAGATGTCTATACTAAACCTCGATCAATAATTTGGGGCTTGGCGTATGGAACGTGTTGCCGCTTTTTTTTGCGCATGCGCGGCGCAGCAGCTATAATCCGGTGGTGTATATACATAGGGCGAATTCCCACTAAACGCGTCACGCGTTGCGTCATGACTCGCGTCACGACGCGACGCGAGGTAAGCTGAAGAATAGCGTCGTTCTTATTCACACTGAACGCGTCGCCGCAAGGAGACGAGAAATAATGGCTTAATTTACACCGATTGTTTAGTACGCGTACTAAATACTAAATCTACTTCTTCGATAGGTATAAATTGTTTAGTGTAAAATCTACACCAATCAAAGAAGCAGATTTAATACTTGGTACGCGTACTAAACAATCGGTGTAAACTAAGCCATTAGTAGAGAATAATAATTTGGAACTTACGAATAATGTTACATTTTCTGTGACCTGCCTCATAACGAATACGCGCGATCTGGGATCTCATACAAAAGAAGAATCTTTTGTCTCTAGAATGTCGAGCAATCTAACTGATGCGTTGCGCAAGGAATCGCGCGGCAAATGATGCAATAAATGGGATGTTTTGATTGGTTAATTCGTGACGCGGCGGATAACGTGACGCGCTCAGTGGAAATTTGGCCTTACGGCATTCGTGGACATTAGCTACGTAGTTCAATGTGCACGTTTTGTGCACATATAGAGGCGCTAGCGAACAGAAACACGTAAAATGCGGGCATGTCCACTCTCAGTCTTTTCTCTGTTACAGGTCTTTTGTAAGCAGTTACAATAAACTGGAGTGCTAATCATCTGTATAATGTTAAAATAAAATTACAAACGATATTGATAATCAATTGCATTAAATGATTTAAAAATAATTGAATGTTATACATATAAGAGAATATTCTGGTAAAATGACGAGTGTGGGTAATAGAATCGTTGTTCTGATAGACATGGATTGTTTCTTCTGCCAAGTTGAGACAAAATTGCAACCACAATATAAAGGAAAACCACTCGCTGTCGTTCAGTATAATCAATGGAAACTTGGAAAGTAAGAGAAATTTATTTTTATAAATTTTATTTTGTTTTTATATCAATAATTATGTTTTTTATTTTCTTATATATTCTTATAGTTATATTCTTCATTTTTTTAAATGCTTTATACGATATATAAGAAAAATAAGATTTTAGCTCAACTAACAAAGAAAAATTCATGACTGATATTTTATTTTTTTATATATATTTATCTCTCAAATATATTTATTTAATTTGGCTTTTTTGTTCAGAAAAATGTCTTATAATTTTATTGAAAAAGTGATTAGTTTTGTATATAGAAATTTAATTTATTATTTAAATTCTAAATATGATTATATGAATAGCAAATAACTAACAGCAAGAAATAATATTTTTGCAGAATTATAGCTGTCAATTATGAGGCACGAAATTTTGGAGTAACTAGGCATATGAGAGGCATGGAAGCTAAAGAAAAATGTCCAGATATAGTTCTAGTCAGTGTACCATGCCTTCGTGGAAAAGCAGATACATCCAGGTAGTAGTTTATTAGACTAAATTTTTAGGTGTATAATCGACGAATTATTTATATTATTTTAATATTTGATGTACTAATAATTTGTGCTATTAATACAGATATAGAAAAGCTGGTCGTGAAGTTATTGAAGTGATAAAAAGACACTGTAATACAATAGAACGTGCCAGTGTTGATGAGGCATATCTTGATATTACAGACATTGTCGACAAGAAAATAGTGACATCTAAATCTTCTTTGAAAGAATTAATATTATCTCTTACAAATACATACATTGTAGGATATTCAGAAGTTAATAAAAATGATGAAGGTAACGTGAAGACTAAATAAACTATTTGAATGATTAACTTAGATGTTGTTTATCATTTATTTACATTAAAAGTATGCATTGTTATTTCAGAAGAAAGATATCAAGGGCTACAGACTTGGTTACAGGATACTTTGAATGAATTGCATGACATGCAAGCTCAAAGACTTGCTGTGGCTGGTGTAATAGTTGAGGAAATAAGGACTAGCATATATAAAGAAACTGGATTCAAATGTTCCGCTGGAATTTCACAGAATAAGGTTAATGTTCTCATAATATTTTTTATCATATTACATTTTAATAACTTGCATGTTAATTTAATGTTTTATTTAATCTATTTAGATATTAGCAAAATTAGCATGTGGATTACACAAACCAAATTGTCAAACAATTTTACCTGAGATAGCTGTTCCAAGTCTGTATTCAAAACTTCCGATAAAAAAAATTCGAAATCTTGGTGGAAAATTTGGTGATATTGTAGTAGAATCTCTTGGTTGCAATGTTATGGAAGATCTATTACAGTATTCCTTGGAACAATTACAAAAACATTTTGACGAGAAGACAGGGTAAGTTGCTGAAGTTTTCTTGATATACAGATCAAGTTTGATGGTAATTAATTAGTTTTTATATAATTCTATTCTATTCTTTAGATTTTGGTTGTACAATATTGCAAGAGGTATAGACAATGAGCCTGTCATTAACAGATTGCTATCAAAGTCCATCGCAGCGTTTAAAACATTTCCCGGAAAGCAAGCTATTACCTCACTGGAAGTGGTAAGATAAGAGTAAAGTAAAAATAGATGAATTATAATATATAAAAACATACAGAAATATTTGCAGATTAAATAAGTATATATTTTATGTATATAGTTAAAAAACTGGGCCCAAGATTTAGCAGCTGAAGTTTGTGAACGGCTCGAAGAGGATCTCGCAGAAAATCATCGACGTGCGACATTACTCATTGTTTCTTACAGTTACTATCAAAATAGAAGTACTATATCTCAAACGCGTTCGTTCACCTTGAACTCGTACAAATCGGAAAAAATGGCGAACCAATGCATAGAAGTTGTTACAAAATCAACGCAGTGTCCATTAACATGTATAGGCCTGTCTGCTAGCAAATTTGTACCATCGAAAGAGAGCAATAGCTTCCTTAAATTTTTTAAAACTGATTTAAAACATAAAGAAAGTAACAAAAATTCTGAAATTGATAAATTGGATAGTATAAATTCGTCTGGAAGTACAATAAATTCTAAATCAAACCTAGAGGCGGGAAGAGAGCAAACTCTTGCTGTTTCCACTAGCAAAGAAGAATCAATACAAAAAATGGAAGAAGAGAAATCTCAAAGTGTCAAAGAATCTTCTGTTATAAAAAAATCAATAATTAAGAATAGTAAAGTAAGAATGAAAGAAAGTAAGGGAATCCTCGACAATTCGTTAAATATGAGCTCGAAAAATTCGCCCATATCGAAACGAGTTATGAAATTGATCCAGGTGTGCAACGAGCGCAATAAAGCAAAGGATAAACATTTGTCGAGTGTAGTAATAAATAATAACGATTTTCAAGATTCATTTTTTATGAATGCATATAAGACAGGAAAAAAGGAATGTTTTGACAACACTGATAGAAGTATTGATATTGTGAAGGAATTAGAATGCAGAAAACAATCAATCGTATCTAATACAGACGAAAAAGATGTAAATAATAAGAACAACAACGATTATAGTTTAGATTTGTGTGTGCAAGAGAATGATCTGGGAAAACCTTCCACGAGTTATGCATATACTCATGTAAATAGCAATGGCCAGAATTCCACAAATGAGAACAATGAAGAAATTTCTGCGCAAGAGCCTTCAGTGCGATTACGAGAGATATTTCCAAATGTAGATGACATAGATCCAGATATCTTGTCTTTGTTGCCGGCTGAATTGCAGGAGGAGGCAAAGTTGCTGAAATCGCGGAGTAAAAAGCAAGAAAACATCAAAATTGCTCGCGATTTACCCAAATCGACGAAAGGAAGACCTAGCAAATTCAAAGCTGCCGGTAAGAGTGGCAAAACACACAGTCTTCTATCTAACTTTTTGATCAAGACCAATTCAAGCGAGCACGACGTACCTTTGGAGCGATGTGCTGAGTGTGATCAAATGATACCTCTTACAAAGTTCAGCGAACACACGGATTTCCACGTTGCGCAGAACATATATCGGGAAATTAACAAACCTACATTAGGCGAGAATGGCGTGAAAAGGAAACTCGAAAACGCTGAAAGTGACATTACTTCCATGCGTTATTCTAAGCGTACTCCATCGAATGCCTGTAAACTCGACAGAGATTCCGACAGAGATCAATAACTATTTTTTTCTCGTAATCATGTTACTTGTGAATATGTCAAAAATTCTATCACTGAATGTAAAAAAGAAAAAATTATACAAAAGAAATTTTAAATATATATATATTTTGTATAGCAAAAAATTATAAATATTAGAAATATATTTGACTTTCTGTATGCAATATGTGTGTGTCTATAATAAACTATTATAATATATATGAGTAATATATTAAAATACCTAAAATGTCAAAATAAATTATTTTTTATTTGATATCTTCCATGGTTTGAGCTCTTAACTTATTTGTGATATCTTAATTCAGACATCATTTTTTCGTCCAAATTACCCGAATTTAAAATGCTAAAAATGTAAGTAAATAGTGTTAAAAAAAGTCAAATCGTATTTTTAAACGTTTCAAATTTAGGTAATTTGAAATCGACTCATTCGGTATTGTCGCACAAGATATACTAAAGTGATTTCTGAGCTTGGGAAAAGAGGGCAGATGATTATATTTGCCGTCGACACGTGTTCGCCTCAAACAGCAGCGTTTGCAGTTGCTCCAAACTGATTTAGTGGTTAAGATTGTGAAGGAAACGGAGTTATCATGGCAAAATTAGGTAAAACATTAATGAAAGTCATAATGATTGCAAAACTTAATAGAAAAGTGTAAGACTTATAATATATGGTGATGAACAAGTGAAACGGTTATAATTTAACATAAAAGATGTTTTTTTGGAGTTTGATTTTGCAATATTTGATTTTGTATGAAATGAAAGAAAAATATGTTTTAATTTTATATTATTATTATTATTTTTATTATTTACATATATATACGTATTAAATATGTTATGTTAATATTATTTTTTATTACTTTTTTCTCTAGCTAAGTATATTACTGGAAATTTTTTTCAGAATGTAATGACATATCAAGTGATAATGACAGTGGAGATGATTGGGAAGAAAATGGTGAGGATCATCACGACATTCCATGTTTGTTTTGTACAGAAACAATTAATGGATTCTCTTCCTCGCTGCACCACATTGAGACTTTTCACAAGTTTAATTTCTGCAATTTTATAAAGAAGCATATTCACGATACGTACTCGTATATTAAGTTAATCAATTTTATTCGCTGTAAGGAGATTTTACCTGAACAACTAAATATATTGGGTATAGAAGCTTGGGACAAAGATGAATATTTGCGTCCTATGGTAGAGGATGATCCGTGGTTAATGTATGGTAAGTATAGCAAAAGTTTTTTAAATTAAAATTTTGACTATGTCAAAGCTTTAAACTAAACTTAACTTTTCTATTGATGATATTATACAAATTATGCAGTGACTTGAAAAATATTATTTTATTAAAGATATTGAAGATCTCATTAATATTAAGGATGTGAGTGAAGAAAAAGGAGTACAATATATACAAAGTGATGACAATGTTATTTTATCAAAAACGCAGTATGAAGACATGAAGAGAACAATAAGATTGCTTAAATCTCAGTTGATGGAAAGTGAAACAATGTGTTTTCTGGTGAAACAGGTATAAGTATAGAATAATTAAGTATATTTTTGTGTATGGTAATACAAGAAAATTTATTCTTTGTAGCAAATGGAGGAGATGAAAGAGAAAGTTCAGAAATTAATACTAGGTGACGATTTGGATGGGAAAGAAAAGAATACTCTAGTCAATGCACACAATCCTAATGCTGATGAAGGTTACTTCAATACTTATAGTCACTTTGCTATACATCATGAAATGTTAACTGTAAGTTTTGAAAAAAATCTATTAATGTAAATCAATAAGAATTTAGTCACATAATACTTGAATTTATAAAATAATAAGAAATAATAAGCTAATATTATAATTCTGAAGAAGAATGAATGTCTTTTCAAAATAGAACACTGATTAATGCTTTAATTGTGCAAATATACACAGAAAATATTTGTTTAGGATAAAGTACGAACGGAGAGTTACCGTGATGCATTATTAACAAATTCTAACAGATTCCACAATTGCATAATGTTGGATGTTGGTTGTGGGACTGGTATTCTGTCTATGTTTGCGGCAAAGTCTGGTTGTTGTAAAGTTATTAGTGTTGATCAGTCTGATGTGATATATCATGCTATGGATATAATAAGGTACATACATAAAACATACATACACATTGCACATAGCCACAGCATATCTAATATCATGTTTCATGCATCTAAATATATACAACAGTAAATTGTATCATATATTGAGAGATTATTACAAATCAGATAGTTTCTATGTTACATTGATTCTCATTGATTATGAAGAATATATTAATAATAAAACATTAATTGATATTACAGGGAGAACAATCTCAGTGACATAATTACTTTGAAGAAAGGTCGTTTGGAGGATATTAATATAGGAGAAGAGAAAGTAGACGCGATAATATCCGAGTGGATGGGATATTTTCTTTTGTTTGAAGGAATGTTAGACACAGTCATCTACGCTAGGGACCATTATTTAGCACCTGGTGGAGTAATTCTTCCAAACAGATGCACAATCAGTATTATAGGAAGCGGTGACACGAGTATGTGTTGCAATGTTTTTTTTATTGCAATAATTAGATATATTTTATGATAAAACTTTATACTTACTACTTTATAAGTGATTTTCGAAATTATTATAATCAATTATTTATATTAAATTATTTTATAATATTGCTTTACAGAAAGATATGTCGATCTGGTTGATTATTGGTCAAACGTGTACGGTTTTAAAATGAGTTGTATGAAGGGGCAGGTGGTACATGAACCTAGTATAGAGATTTGTAACGTTGATAATCTGGTAACAAGCACTGCAGAGATCCAAGTCTTCGATTTGTATAAAGCTACCACGGACTGCGTTAATTTTTCATCTCCGTTCACGTTGAACGTGAAAAAAACGGGATCGTTAACTGCGATAGTCGGTTATTTCGATATTTTTTTCGATCTTGAGAATCCAGTTTATTTCAGCACAAGTCCTCATTCCACACCCACACATTGGAAACAAACAGTATTTTCTTTAAGCGAGCCTATTAGCATAACCGAAGGTGAGTTATTAATCAATTTTTACAATACAGTTTATATGATTATATTACATTTAAATTTATTTACATTCTTTTGTCGTAGGTGAAGTTTTAACTGGCACGCTGATTTGTCGAAGGCACATCAAAGACATTCGAGGCTTAATTGTTACCATCCATATTAAAAATTTGACACAGATATATTATCTGGATTAAAGGTTGAACTTGTTCCGAGATACGTACGAACAATAGCCGTATGTGCCAAATTAAAAAATAGGGTCCAGCTATCGAGCTATGAAGTTTTAACTTCTATTAGAACCATCATGCAAAAGACACAATTGCTGAAGCGTGATTATTAGCATTACATCTCTTTCCGTACAGTTAAAATTTTGAAATTTTCGATAATATAGAATCTAATCTCCGTTTATACTTAAACGGAGAGTGTATGTACTTTGCATTTACGCATTTCTGCATTCCAGCTCTTAATTTTTTTGCTGGAAGCATGGATATATACTGCTATATTAATATGCAAGCAGTCAATGCCTCTCTTTCATTGCAAGCAAGATATAGAATACGGCAGTTTCTCTTAAATTTGCGAATAATGATGAAAAAAATAATCATTGATCTAGTAGCTATTTACATTTGTGCCTTTTTAATAGTAGCAATTTATATCTTTAAAACATATACACTTATAAATACAATTTTAAGAATTTTTGCATGAATAATAGAGTTATAATCTTACAATTCAATATTCGCCACATAATCTAAAAAAAAAAGAAAAAAAAAAGAAATCCGCAGAGCTTAGCATACAGACAACGATATAAGTATAATATAGGATTCACCCACATTCAATTTTCAATCAATTGTTCTAGGCAATCTATTTGGCAATCTATGCAAAGTTCAAAGTTCTCGTTGCTTATGCCTGAATTTTTTCTTAATAAAATCTCATTAATATCTCTTCTACGGAACAATATTAATAGATATACTTCAATCGTCCGATATTAATAATATACTAATTCTCCTGCCATTCTTCTTGCATGTGATACGTATGTACAAGGACACAATACAGAATGATATACATGAAGAAGCAATTGTTCTTGCTATCGAATTAAAATTGCAATCAAACGATTAATGCGATTCTGTGATACGACAAAAATTAGTTGTAGAGTGTTCATGAGATAACGATACACCCCTGGTAAAATTTTTCGCAATCTATATACGAGGATCCAATGTGAAACAACACCCACTTTGCCTCGTATATACGTATACATACAATATTGTATACAGCTTGTTAAGATAGCGAATTTTAATCCGATATGACCCACATGTAATTATGAAATAATTATAAATATCAACAATCTTTTAAAATGTATTACATAAATCTAGAAATAAATCTTTAAAATCTTAAAATCTTATTAAATTACTTGTGTATTTATTAATAATAAATAAATAAATAATTAGTAAATAATTGTGTATTTATTCTAAACTTTGTTAAACCTTGTGTAATGTAAGATTTTAAATATATCCTTTCTTATGGATTTTAGCTTTTTACGTTGTTTCAACGTTCCGCAGTAAGCGCAGTAAAATATCAGCGATAGAAAGAAACTAAATTTTTATAAATTAGGAACAGTATTAATTTTAATAATATTAGTAACAATTTACTTCAATATTTATTCAAATTTTAAAACTATTATATTCAAATATTATTTTTAATTAGATAATTTAAAAAAATTAAAATTGATAAATAATTATTCCATCTAATAAAATAAAAATTTCATGCAAACAAATCTCTGTTGCGTGCCAACAAAATTTTCTCCCATGCTATCTGCGGCACGCGTGCCATAGGTTCTCCTGGTCTAGACAAATAGATACGTTTCGCTAAACTTGAAAAGAAAGCTCAATTTCATATTTGTCAGATAGTCTGCGGCTGAAAGAGAATGTGATAATCCATTCCGTGCGCGCGGCGTATAATTAAACGACAGAGTATAATTAATCTACTGCATAATAATTGCGAACAGGGGTGGGCATGCCGTCGGTTAGAAATACGCGATGACGCGGGCGTTCACCGTCCGACGACAATGCGCCACTCATATGTTTGTCGGCGGTAAACTGATCGGGTTTACCCGATATCTCGTGGCGCGAATAACGTGCTCGCGAGTCGCGGATACCGGCATCGGAAGCGAGAGGAAGTGAGCGAGCATGCGGTACGCGCGCGCCGCGTATGTTTAATGTAACTCTATCCAATAATGCATATTCTGGCCTAGGGCAACCAACTGTGTTCCCCTCGTGCACTCGGCAAACACGCACAAAAGGTAGGGCAGAGTCGCGTATCGCGCACATACGCGCATATACATATATCTAGACAAAATGTTTTTCTCTAAAAGTATTCATTTATCCGCGTACTGTTGCGTATGTTACGGTATTCGCTCGTCGAACGAAGCGTTTTCTTCGCGAGGAAAATCCTATTTTTCATCCTGAAACTACTTGTTCGGCTTAATCAAGAGATTTTAATTGAAAAGCTCCGAAAGCGAAGCTTCACTGATAACAAGTCGATTTTATTATGGATGGATATTTTATTAGGATGAAATATCTTAATATATCTTTGAATCGAACTCTCACGATGATTTTTTAATTAGACGCTGATCAGAAAGTTATTTAAGATGCCGCTAAAATACTTAAGTTAATTCTATAAATACTACAGTATTTTTAATTCAAGATATTTAAATTTTAACGAGGACGTTCAACTGTATGTCACGCAGACTGTATAAAATCGAATATATTAGTATTTTGTAAATTTTATTATAACTATTAATGTTTCCTAAAAGAATTGATGTAAAGGATATTGTAAGATGTACAAAAAAATGCCTGCTCCGATGACTCTCATCGGCGAACGGTTTTCAATTGTTGCAGCCGATCCTAATATTAATCTTCCGTTCATTGTCAGCCAAAGCCGATCGGTAATGCCCAAACACAACTTAAGATGTCTATTGTTAAACTCGCGTAAACAGATCATCGACACTGTCCTTGTGTCTCTCGAGTAATACCATCCATAATAAGACCAACATATAATACATGTCTTCTTTCACATTATAATATTCCTACAATATCGTTACAAGCCAGAAATTTTCCTCCTGTGCATACAAAAGGCATTCTTCTGAGAACAGAACTCGCGTTAGAAATTTTTTATAAATAATAAGCATGTAGCCACACAGTTAATAAAAAAAAATCGATTCTCACTTCAAAGCCTTCTTATTCAGTGAAACTTTGCATGTGCTATACATTGATGAAAACATAAAAAAATTATATCACACACGGTACAAGAACCATTTATTTAAAAACGTCTGTTTTTTTTAAATTACAGACTAATATTTTGTAAAATCAATTTTCGTGAAGTCAGAATTATTTTATCGGAGTGCGTCGATTTCTTTGATATTTAGTGCGTTTTTCACTATTCAATATTTTCGCCGAAATATTTCTCACACAACTTTAATTAAGACGCTACTTTTTAATTGAGTTTCTGCTCGCGAAAATCCAGAGAGTTGCATGCGCAGTCTTTCTTCCTCTCATCTCTGGTCTCTTCGCCATTTACCATTTAAGAACCGTCGGAGTCCTTGAAGGATACAGGAGCGAGGCGAACCGCAAAGTAATAGCCGTCGTTTAGGGCACGGCGCGGATAAGGAGCGCCGACAGGGGATCCCGGGAAGTAGTGAAGAAGAGCGGGACAACGGGGGTGGAAACGAGAGAGCGACCGAGGCCGGGAATAAGGATGGCTTGTTGGGTAAGCCGATTAGAGCATCACGGCAGTCACTCCTGCCCCGTGCAACGTGGTGGCATACAGTCCTTCTCTCTTTCACCCTCTCTCCCTCCCTCTCTCTGGATTCTACCGAGTGTTCGGTGAGCGGAGCGCCAGCGGAGACACATTAAAATCGCATGAAATATGCAGAGCCATCCTCCCGTTTCGCCCCTTTCCCTCCATACCAGCGGACGGGAGCACTCGCCTACATCCGCGTAGGCAAAAAGCTTACCCGCTCGTCCTGGAAGCTGTGCACTTCTCTCTCTTTCTCTCTCTCTCTCTCTCTCTCTCTCTCTCTCTCTCTTTCTCTCTCGATTTCTCGGTGCCACAGAAGAGGCGAGTACCAGCGCGTTCCGCTTTTGCAAGGTATTTAAGAGATCCCTCTGTCGCGCTTCCGTAACGGGGAGGGATCTTGCCTCCGCCTCTTCCTTCGTCGAGAGGCCGATCGGCGACGGTGCTGATGTATCGGAAAATGTCTGTATAATGGAATTGAGATGAGATCTAATAAAGAGAATTTAGCTATGGAACGATGATTTTTGTTGTCGAAGAGATAAACAAAATAAACTGCCTGCTATATTTACTTACACGTTGTTTCGGGACGTTGCTAATTTTGCAAGTTTAATATTTATAATTCATATCAAAAGTAGAAATTTCTAGATAAATTATGAATTGATCTGGCGTGGAGATAGAAATAAATTATAAAATACTTATTAGAATTTTAACTTTTCAAAAACTTAATAACTCAAATCATAAATACTGAACCATTTACGATCATCGCATCATCGATCTTAGAGAATTCTCATAATTTCGGTAAGAATTGAGATGATACAATATTCGCAATACAATAACAGCATTGGATGGACCAACCAGATTATTTTAAAATTTTTTAGCGGTTGGTTGACTATTGCTGCTCTCGAACACAACGCATTAACCCGTTGTACAATTTTGCGGTCGAAAAGCGCAATGCCTATCTAATGTCCGTCCGTTCAGCGTATAATCCAAGCGATGCATCGCGCGGGTATTTTCATATACAGGGTGTTTTAAAAAAAGGAATGCAATTATTCCAAAGCTAGTGCACTGGTCTAAATAAGCAAAAAATTCTTGATATAAAAGGGAATTAATAAAGTCCTAAAAATTATTGTCTATTGCGATATAAGCGATGATGAAGAGAGGATTCATGATCGATCTATTATCGGTGTAAAAGTTATAAGTACAACAAATCTGTTCTGTGTTTGAAATCGTATGATTTACTGATTTAAGAGCAATATTCGAAGTAGAATACGCATATCATTGAAAATAAAACAATTAAAGAAACACTTTGTCAATAAGAATTTTGTGCAAAATATGTTTAAAGTGTATATATTAACACATTTAATTTATTTTTATTAAAGAATATATCTCAAAATTCAAGACAATGGCAACAGATCGATGAAAGAAAAATTATATTACGGAAAGCGAGCAATAAGACACATTACAAAGTCTTCGCGTTTTCTCTCAATTATTGTAGAACGCAATTTATTCCTAAGTAGCATATTGTGCAAATAACTATTTAATCAAATTCTTTGCTTCTCTTTAACAATAGGAATATTTTATGCACTTACAGTGTTTAAATTAATTAAACGTATTTCATGAAAACTTCGTGGTTACATATGTAAGTTATAAAATCCTATTCAAGTATTATACTTATTTTAACATTTCATAATTAATTAACATTATTTTTAATACGTATTTTAGTCAAAATCATATCACTTCATAATTTTTAACACAGACAAAATTAAAAATACCTTTAATTTTAAATTTATCGTGTTTTTGATAAGTATTGGAGAAATAATCATATTTAGTCTTCCGCCTGATAGTTATTTATAGATTTTATTTCTATTACACAATAAATTTGGACGAATATAAATTTCTTCGTGACGAGCTGAAGTTTATGTTGAAGTGAAAGGGAAAAAAATCACATAGAACATCTGCTGTAGCGAGATAACAGAAAGTCATTTACCTTAAATCTCAATAAGTATCAGTTTTAGGACGATCTTTTTTATTATTTAAATGAATATTGTAAGCCTTAAAAGTTTATAATCCTTTTTGTAAAACACCCTATATACGTTCCGCAAAACGCATTCTGTAAACCGCGCGCGGTAGCGCAACACGTGGTAAAATGTTTCGCCATCGGTATCAAATAATCATGGCAAATCCGCATCGACCGCGCCGCGCGCGCGGCTGCTCGCTCGCTCGACTCTCGCGTTAATGCCTATATTTTACATTCAACCATATTTACTTCGAATAACGTTTGGTGGATAATAATGGACTGTCTGCCACTTGTTTTCGTTCGCCCGGTGGAATGATTACGCCGGGATACGCGTTGAAATTTTATACCTGAAAAGCGAGATACAATGAGAGAGAGAGAAAGACAAAGAGATTATGGAGCAAATGTACGCAAACGGATTTCCGAATACGTGTTGCAATATTTCCCCCTCCTAGTTGGCATAATAATATAACTGTGCCGAGTGCAAAATACAGAGAGATCGAAACCAAAAATAACGGCTAATCAATCCTGGCAAAAATAGAAACCGTAAGTAGTATGTACCGAGAATGTATGTAACGATCCCTTTTTAGTCTTCTCGTTAAGAATTTTACTCTGAATTATTATATGCGATCACGAAGAGACACATCGTTAAATTGCTAACTCGGAAATTAAAGTAACAAAAAGCTCGTGATTGCAAAGAGAATAGATTTCAAGCTGGTGCAAGATAAAAATATAAAAAGTGAAAACTTCTGCAATTGATCTTCAATCAATATTATCGATGCACGAAACTTCTTCGAAATTAGATGTAGCTTTCCAATTATTTTCATAAATAATTGAAGTATAATGGAGACAATTTTATATAAAAAATTACTATAATACGGCAGAGTAGTCGCGCACTATGAAGGAATTATAAGTTTAATACCCAGATTCGTGTATCTTAAAAACATCTAAAAGACGTCCAAAACGTTTGAAAAAAATGATGTCTTTTTGACATCATTCAGATGTTTTTAAGACATGCATGTTGTCTGAGTAGTCATTATTTTAAAAACAATAAAGGAACGTAGTTTTACACTTATTTTTGTTTATTTTAACTTGAGAATGGCATTTGTAGATCATAACTTTGCACTTACGAATTTTTACTGTGGCAAATGATAAAACTGTTAAAAATATTATAAATGTTATACTGCAAATTATCTTATAACGTCATTATGATCCACCAATAATACAAAAAATAATAAAATATGATTCAAGATTGTACTACAAATTAATATAAATTTTTTTCCGTGTATACTAAGCTTCATTAGTGAATTGTTTTGCGATTTTTCAAGCTGTCGATCGACGCGAGTGTTGAGTGACGATAATGACCGGCGATAAACGGCGATGATTGCGTCAATCGGTTTTTTTTCTTGCCTTCTAGAGGGTAAGAGTGGCGCCTTCTTGAGCGCATCTCAACAGCCTCTCGTCCAATTACCGCGTGATTGTTCGGTCATGGCAGATCTCTCGGGGGTGTAGATTAACTAACCGTCCGACCTCTGTAACGCACATACGCACGCACACGTATTCGGATTCACTGGCGCACCGAGAGGCACGCAATGCGCTGGACACGTCCATCAGCAACGCGGAAATATTTATGGCGGTTAATCGGACATGCCCGCGGCCCGTTAATTACGTAAGAAGATCAACGGATTACGACGCTGTGCTTTTCGCGAGAGATGTCTTCTCGGGACAGGTAGCGTCTTCTTATTGATGCGACTGCTTCGGAAAAACGTCGCTTTCTTTCGCCTTTCCTTTTGTTTTCCTTCGAAAATTGTTCGGTAATGTTTATGTAATCAATTGTAAGTTTAAGTTCTTTTTATTAAGTAAATATTTCTCAGAGAGAGTGCAAGAGAGCATATTTCGTATTATCTTATAGGTAGTAAATGGCAAATTTTCGAACAAAAGATAATGTATATATAATTGTGATTGATTTGCATAGAGTTTTGGAAACATGATTTTCTATGAAACATATGATATCGATCATGATTTAAATGTTGTTTTACAGAAAATTGCTTTACGGAAAATATGAACTTCGATCGCTCAAGATCAATATCAATCACAAAATTTAAAATAAAAATATTTTAAAATTAAATTTTGTTTTAATACAAAACTTAGCAATGCAATTGGTATTAATAATTCAGTGCACACCATCGCGAACTATAATTGTGACTCACGAAAAGATAGCCGTAGTTTGCAAGTTTTAAACTTTAGTTTAAACTCCTTCAATATTAGAGAATTATCGTTGGAAAAAAGTTGCAAAAATTTTTAGTTTTCTGGGAACTTTTCTCTTATAATATTTTAATTGATGAGCTTTACAATATATCGGATACACTGAGTTAAATCTAAATAAGTTGCCGAACTTTAAACTGGAAACCTTAAATCCTTAAATTAACAAATTGACGGAGTAATTATTCAACAATCGTCAAAATTGTGATTAAAATTGTAAAATACTTTTTTCAGATATATCTGATGTAGTTCGTCAAAATTTGAATGTGCACGTTTAATTTAATTTAATTTCCAGTTCGCCGTCTGAATTAATCACTAATCATTAGTCGACGTGTCTATTTATGTAAGAGATTAAGCTCGTGAATTCCGAGTGTGTGACAAAATCGACGTTCTCTAAAATGAACGCTTTATGGAATTCAAGAGCTGTATGCAGATATCAATTGATCGCTATGTTATGGGAAGAAGCGCTTATGGCAGAGCGTGAGGATACTTCGGCTTTTGTTCGGTGTTACGAGCAGCTTGTGTTTCACGTGTGAAACATATCATTTTGCGCACACGCGTAATGATAATACGCGTGTAAATGTATATGTAAAAACCGACGTGTGTAATACTAGGTTATCAATGCATCCCACTGTCCACAACACAAGATCCACTTATTTCTATGACTGCCTATGGAAAAAACGAACGAGCGGAACGTACGAGCCTTCGCAGCAGCTTTTAATGTCACGGCGTACGTAGTAGCGTCTTAAATACATATCTAATTCATCGTGTGCTGCTTTTAAGTACGACCGAGGGGAGTTGCTTCGATAATAAAGGAGTTATCGAAGCGACTGAATGATTGATTACTCTGCCTTATATGGTTCGGTTGTTTGAAAAATAATAATGATATCTCGTAAATTTTTGTGCGCTGAACTCAAATGCGGTTTCAAAAATTGTTTATTATGTTAGGTTTTTGAAAAAGTTTAAACAAAAAATGCAAAAAACAGCGATTTTAACAATGTTAGGTATATCAAACAAAATATTTTTGTTTTTATAATGAGCTCTCGATCGCGCGTTATCTTACGATTTTAAGCTAAACTGTAAATAGTATAAACTTTAGAAAATCGCAAAAATGTTATAACGTCTCTAAAGAGGAAATATTGTAATCAGCAATCTCAAAACTTCTTAGATTCTAAATTTGGTGTAAATCGAAAAAAATGTCCTCTTTTGCATTCCTTTTATCAACCCAGTACATAAAACTTTGAGAATTTCTCGACATAATTAAATGTTTCCCCTTTTATGTTTTGATATCGCACTGAATTGTCGAACGTAGTTTTACGACAATTGTTCATGTTCTTCGAACAATCAAAGTAATAAATAATTCATAGATAATGTTGATAGCTAATTGATTACATGATTGAACATGGATTGTTGCATTAAAATAAGTTGATTTTATACAGATCAAATATTAGGGAACACATTCATCGACTTTACATAATATTCTCCTTCTTTTTATCAATTGCCAACGTTGATTAGCCTATTAATTAGTCCAGTACAATGTCGCTAATCCGGCATTATTAAAAGCCAGGTAGTATCCGATTAATGAATTTACCGGACTATTGGACTATTTACCGGAGTGTAAGGAGATAAATTAAGTAATAAATAAAGTTGTGAAAGGAACTAGAGAAGCGACGATGTACTTTCGCGGAAATGTAAATAATGATGCATTGGCGATGGTTTAACGGTCACTAATAGATAAATTGCAACACGCATGTGTTAAAAATCCGATCTTTTGCTTTCCACCGTATCTTTCACAAAATAATGTCAAATTATTGGACATGCTAGTGTATTGAAGTGCCGGAACAGCGAGATTTTATTGTAATTGTTCTGTTGAATTGCAAAACATACTGCTAATTAGGTATTTTCATGTAAAAGTCGCTGCAATGTTTCGAATGTTGTGTCGAATTATAACTCGACTATAAATGAAATATAACTCGAATATTGACTTATCTGAACATTGACCAACATCGCTTGGGGTACGAGTCCATCGATACCAATACTATAAAATTGCGCCTTCATTGTTTCCTTATCGGAGTCCTATCTGTTCCGTGAGAATCTCCGCGGCCAGTCAGCCAGTCAGCTAGCCATACCAGAGGTTGCATCCCTACTCCACCAGTTGCACGGCTGGCTCGTGCCGAGCAGGGCATCGGCCGTTTAAACGAACACGCATGCGTTTGGTTTCAGAGAATGGGGTGAGGATGAAAACGTCGACCAATGAACACCGGGTGAGCGACGACCGCCCAGGCGGAGCATAGGGCATAAACGAGACGCGGCACAAGCAGTCTTCGCCAAACGGCGTCCGACAGCCGAGGGAGAAGCACGCTGTGCCATTTAGAGGGGAATCTTGACAAGAATTCCTGAAAAGATCAACGTTTCTTTCCTCGGTCCCCGTGACAGCTGCTCGACGTCGTCTCACACGGCTCACGCTTATCGACGTGGATTTGCGCGAAGTCATCACTTGGGCGCAATGGAAACACGAAGCAAGAAGCGAAAGGTGCAGCGTGAATTTTGAAGAAATTCAGTCAAAGCGGCAAGAAGAGAGGAAGAAGATGCTGCACGGCACTCTGCCGAGGGCCTTCCTGGCCCCGGGTCTCAGCTACATGAGCTACTACAGCGACGAGATTCATCCTGCTTACACCGCGCCGCCGACCACGTGGCACATCCCGATGGAAGATCCGTCCTCGCCGATCTACTCGCGGATCCCATCGGCGGAGCATCACGCGCCGTTGCAGCCCTGGGAGTCGTCAGGCTCCTCGACGCCGTGTCCGTTGGATTTGTCTCTCAAGTCGTTGCCGACGCCGAAAACGGAGGAAATGATCGAGGTGGGTGATGAGAAAGATCTCAGAATCCGCGAGGAGCTGCAGCCCCGACCCGAAAGTCGCAGAGACAGCGAGGACGATCAGCAGCTGGTGGTGGACGATCTCGACACCTTACGCAGCCCATCGGCGCAGAGCCACCCGAGTCACTACGAACGACTCGTTCTCGGCAAAGAATCACCTCGCTTCCACAACTCGATCGTCGACAAGATTCATCATCTGCCCGTGGAGGAGAGTACCCGGCTGCCGCCGTATCCCGGAACCGAGCTCGCGTCGAAATATCATCTGCACAATCAGAAACTTCTCCTGACGAGCCCGACGCATCTGCAGTCGATGCAAAATTATCAACAATTACTCTTAACGCCGCAGCAGCATCTTCAGAGCGTGGACGCGCCTATGACGCCACCCAGCACTCCGTCGCCGCCTCAGTGTCCCAGAAGGAGGATTCGCGAGGAGGATCTCATTTCGTCGTCCTCGGGTTCCGCTTCGGGCGCCTCCGCGTCGACCCCAAAGCAGACCAGCAACGAAAAAGCCGCTGTCCCGAGGCCGAAGAAGAAACACGCCAGGCGACTTAAATTCGACGAAGACACCAGTAGCCCGGTGTCGGGCACCGTGATTCTTGGCCCGGACGAGGCGGTGGTGACCGGCGACATCGATCCAGCCTTCAACATCGTCGAGGTCACGGAGGAGGCGCGCGCCGAACTGGCCAAAATTGAAAATCGGCTCGGGCCGTACCGGTGCAAGCTCTGCCGGCAGCTTCATGAGGACGCTTTCCAATTGGCACAGCATCGATGCTCCCGGATCGCTCACGTGGAATATCGTTGCCCCGAGTGCGACAAGCGGTTCTCCTGCCCGGCCAATCTAGCATCCCATCGACGCTGGCACAAGCCCCGGTTGCCCAACAACGACAGCTCCGCGTCCTCGGCGACATCGTCGTCCACCTCATCGACGTCGGGGACCAACGCCGAGATTCCCTGCACCAGGTGCGACGCCAAATTCACCAGGCAAGCCGCCCTGCGGAAGCACCTGGCCACTCAGCATCCTGAAACCAACAACAACATCAGCAGTAGCAGCAATAACAATAACACCACTGCCGATGGTGAAAAAGCCATCAGCAAACCAGACATAGCCCAGGTGGTTCCGACTAATCAGTTGACCAGCGAGATGACCTGACACCAATTTCCGGCGAGACCCCTGCCAAGACGACCCGGGCTCTACTGGAGATTCGGCCTCGACTTGTAAGAGACGCGGGATGATGCTTCTTTCAACCGATTGGATTTCTTCAATAATTTTGAGGCTGTCGTAAATGTGAGTGCACAATCAAAACACTCTGCATGTTTATTGTAGTATTAAGAAACAGAAAATACGAAAAGAGGAAAAGAAAAAAAATTAAAAAGAGAAAAAGCATTATTGTTATTGTTGTTAGGAAAAAATTCTTAATTTCTGATCAATAAATTTTCTAAATTAAATCAAATTTATTTTATTTTATGTTCTCTACTTTAATTTATTAAATTTTTAATTATCCAACTGCTTTGTTTTCTTCTATATCTAGTCATTTAATTTCTAATTATTCAGTTTTTAATTCTTTTAAATTTCACAAAATTCTTCTAGTTTGTTTTATTTGAATTTATTAAATCTTTTAGATTATTTAAATTTTTAATTATTAGATTTTTGGGTGTGAAAGAGATTCTAGTCACATTCATATTCTAGTCTTTGCACTTCTAGTCTTTACATTCGTATAATACTCTTTGTATTTATAATATATGATTTCTTTATATTTGCGTAAAGTTTTTTAATCAAATTTTCAATAATCAGTTTATCTTGTTTTATTTTATTAAATTTTTAATTATTTAATTTAGTTACGAAAATTCGTAATCTTTAGACGTTTTATCACAACTTTTAAACGATTTAGTATCAACAAATTCAATTTCTAGTCACTTTATTTCTATTCATTTAACTTATTAAATTGATTTTATTATTTTCGTAAATTTTCAATTAGTTTACGTTGCGAATTAGAAGGAGAATCTCTAAAAATTTAATAGTGTGTTAAAGAGTAGTAGAAAGGAGAAAGTAAAGAATGTATCGTCATTTCTAGTCATTTCTCTAGTCGTTATATCAGTCTATGCATTAATAACGCATATTACTTGTTTGAAAAAATTAATCCAGGTCTTGAAATTGATATAGGAATATAATTATACATGTTAAATTTAATTTCCGTTCTCTCAATCTGTCGAGTAGAACATACACTCCACTTACTTCTGAATCGACTTCTCGTAATCTATGTTTGCCAAAAATTTTTACTGCTCCATTTATCATATTTCAAAGCCTGAGACACTTCTTACATTCCGCGCAAATAATGGCGTGCTAATTTTACTCACAAAATTTACCGGGGAAAAACAGGGTTGCGCATTATCGTTGTATGAATCAAACTTGTTTAATGTATCTATCGCCGACGCGGATTGTCTTTCTATTTTTTTTCATCAATTATAATACGATCAATACATTGCAAATTCTTTAAATTCAGCTATTTTATAAAATTCTAGTCTTTTCATAAAGCAGCCTAGATTTTTTATAAAAAGACTGAGTTTATCAAAAAATTGCGACATATGGATTATATTGATAAAAAAAATTAGAAAATAAATATAAAATATAGATTTCATTCCTGTGTATTGTTAAGATCTTAGTATACGACTTATAAACTGATGCATTGATAATTGAAAGAATAGTAATCAGCAGCAAGTAAGATGCAAAAAAATTCTAAGATATGATACATTACATTTCACAATGTACCGATGCCAATGTTTAACACATTTCTTTTGCAACTGGATGATTATTATTTAAAAATATAAAGAGAAAAAATTATTTGGTTAAATTTAATAATTTTTTGGTAACATCTTATAATATTATATATAATTTAAGAGAATCTTTTAACTTTATCGTTTAAATCTTTAACAATCTGATGAATACGTAATAGCAAAATCGTTTACAGTTCTATAGCTAAATAATAACTCACGTTCCTATGTGTTCAATGTCGTTCTATCAAATCGATGCTTACTTATATCATATATGGCACTGGTAGAAAAAGTTGTATTAGAAAACATTCACCTGCAATCGACAGTTTATGTTAGTACACGAAAAACTTGCTAAAAGAAAGCAAATACTTGGTAAAATATAGCAAAGTTACGTGAATTCTTAAATATGCGTTAAATATAAACTTTACGTTATTTCATTGCTGATAGCTGACATATTGTGGATAATTCTCATCTCTTTCCTAAAACCCTCTTCCTTTTCTCTTCTGCTTTTTCCTTGATCTTTCTAATTGCTGATAAATGACATATAAGAATCGTAGCTGTAGATTCGAGATTATCGAGTGCGTTCTTGCCAAAGCATAGGAATTGTGGAGACCAAACGAAGATCTCTCTAATCAGTTTTAGTCAAGTACTTAACTTCTACTCGTAGAATCGTGCCATGTAATTAGAAATAATTTTTAGCGTTCTGTAAATTTCTGTAAAATTTAGGCGGTGTAATTGCGAGCGGATGAGAAGAAGCGATATTTCGTGCGATGTAAATCTGTATATAACACGCGCGATGTACATATAGCGAGGTGCGATTGGGCGGAGTGATAGGAATTATCTGATACCACGGTCGCAATTTGTCTAGCGTTAAGTTGGTGAGTTGATTTATGCCCGTTTCTACCAAAGAAGTTAATCTCTAAAAACATTCAGTTAATTTCATTTAACGCCATTCTTTGTGTAATCTTCACTGTTTGTTAATATTTTTGAAATTGCATTAGTCATTTAAATATTTTTATTTTATTTTCAATCGGTGTATTTATTTTAAATATATCAAAAAGACAAAAATAGCAAAATAATTTTTTAAATACATATATTTTATATATATAAAATATGTCAAACTAGAACATAAAAAATAAAAGGTTACAGAGATTAATGCCGTATATAATAATTTTTTATATAAAATTTTTTCCGTGTAGTAACGCAAACTTTTTATTTTTATAATTTTAACATAAAATTTTAATTTATAGTGTAATTCATGGATCTTATATTATGAGCTCTCAAACGTATCGCTAACTTATAATTAATAACACTTACATTATAATTTGTATGAAGCTATTAATTTTTTAAATTATCAATTATATCTTTTAAATAGTCAAGTAAAAGAATGATTTAAACAGACTTTTACTAATTAATTCTTGTTTTTGATTTGTTGAGAATATTTTCTATGATTGATATTTTCTTATTTTTTTCTTTATTATATTTTTTAATTTTCTGATTTTTTGCGTAAAATTCTAATCGTAGTATTCGCTATTTTCAAAATTTTATTTTTACTGGAAGAGTTGCAAATTCTTTTAGGCGAAATTCTTGTTTTTCTATCACACGTCAATTCTGGAATAGAAATTATTGTTTGCCTTCTTTAAACATATAAAAATATTGTAAAATTATCATTATGTAAAAATTTATAATTTGTGAAATTTACGAATACTAGCAGTCTGTCCATTATAATTTACCGTAACAAAAATTTATTCGTTATTTTCTTCTTTAATAGGAATTTCGATTAAAAATTTCTGTATTTCTTTCTGAATAGGAATCTATCGATCATTACTTGTCTTCATTTATTTCATTTAAATATTTCTTGCTAAAATAAATTTTAAATTTTATATCAAAATTAGTTTATAAAGTTTAAAATCTGTTTAAGAAATTCTTAAAATATATTATTATTTTAATATTTAATAAGAAATATATATATTATATCTTTAATCTTATATTATAGTTTATTTAATATATTGTCCATAACACTGCTTATATCTATTACTTGCATTGTTTCAATATAGTAGCGTTACAGGTATTTTAAAAAGTTATTTTCTGCATCTTTTCTAAAGCTATTCGGATAGCTCGTTTTCTTCTTTTATCATTTGTATTTTTGCAATCAGCAACAGTACACGCGTGTCACTCATTATTGATATTTCCTAATTATAATGCTTTTATACATTCTGTTTTTTTATAAGGTCAGTAGAAAATCTGAAAAAAAGATTATAGTATATGTAAATTATATAAAAAAAATTATACAAAATACATAACGATTGTTGCCGTAATACATATGGATGCGGTTAATGTTGTTCTGCTTGTCTCTTCTCCTTCTTTATTGCGGTCGTTCGGGAACTCTGTTGATCTTGACATCTTAATGGCTTAGTTTATACCAATCGTTTGATATCGCATATCAATTAGTATATTAATGGTAAATTCGTATTAAACGGTTTAATCTGAGTGATGTAAATGATTTATAGTATCAATAAAGTACCAATAGAGTATAAATAAAATGTCGAATTAAGCTAATTAGTTCGAATTTAGAACTAATATACTAATTGATATGCGGTATCAAACGATCGATGTATACTAAGCCAATAATGGCTCGAGTCCTGACTCGAGTTCCTTTTGTCGGCACCTGTTTCGGGAATCTTCTCCCTACTCCTTCCTTTCTCTTTCTGTCCTACTTCTGTTCCTTTCTATCTATTTCTTCTTCTTCTCTCTCTCCCTCTTTCTCACTCCCACTTTCTTGTATCTCTCTCTTTTTCTGTTTACTAGGAAAAAATTTTCTAAAAATCTTGTTTTTCCACATTTTTTCAACGGTCTAAAATTGAGCAAAACTGATATTGTTAATAAACACGAATAACACAGTTAGATAGAGCCCGAAATAAGCTTTTAAATGATATATAATCAACATATAATGAAATAATTTATTTTGAAATGCGTTTCATAAAATTGCAGACATCAAAACAATTATTTTTCGATCAACCTAATATATTAACCTAATATATCATTACAACCTAATTATACACCAAACGAATAACTGATTGCACTGATTGTATTCTGTTCCAAAATTTATCGTGCTTTGTTTTGCAGGTAATAAAACGGCGTAACCAATCAGATTTATTACCTCCCCTTGCAGTTGGCGTTATCTCTCTCGCCCTAACACTCCCTCTTATCTCTTACTTCCATGGTAGAAACGGTCATTATTCACAATTAGGCGAGTCTATTACATTCCTTAGAGAAAGCAATTGATTTCACAAACGTCGTTTAACTATGGTTCCTATTTTTAATATTAATTTATTATTAATCATTTATATTAAAAACTTCTGATTTTCTTTTGTAGTTCGTTCGTTCACTTGTAATTGATTATTATACAATATATATTAAAATTGCTTATAATTGTCTATTTTATTTTTAATACTGTTATCTGTAGTTTTTATTATTATTATAATTTTAACATTGGTTATATTATTGTATTATTATTTATCTTTTTTTATATATTTAAATCTTTTATAGCAATCAGTTTTGCGTTTATTTCAAATTTTCTGAAAACTATAGTTATTATAAATTCTTATTAATGCGTAACATTTGGTAACGTCTTAGAGTTAATAATTGATGGTAATTGATTGATGAATAATTTCTAATTATATATGTATATGTGCTATTTTAATATCTAGGTTGATCGACGTAAGAGAAATCTTTTAGCTTCAATAAAGCCCCTATATATACAATTGTAATAGTTACATAACTATTACTATAATGTTGCGAGTATATACGTATGCAATAATTGTGTTGCAAATTACAAATCAAATAAATGAAAATTTAATGAACAAATAAATAATTTGAATAACTGTTTGGGATAGGTCGTATAATGTATACTTTTTTTTATTGTGTAATTAACATGCTGGTGATAAGAGATATACTTTGAATGACTTGTTTTTGAATTTATGGACTGATTGCAAATTATTAATCATTAGTTTTAGTGCACTGATCTTAGAGATCAGTATACAGCTAACATCAAAGATAGTTAAGGTACTTGAAATGTAAAATATAAAAAGTTCTTAATGTACAGGGTGTCCGAAAAGTTGGTTCTTTTTTTTTTAATGCAAGGATATACTTTAAGTGTATCTTTATTCAATTGTATATTTTCTTGTTCATAAATTTTCACCATCGTTTGCACAATTCCATTTTTCAGAACTTCAATTTTCCGATACAAAGTTTCTCAAGTTACGGCAACTTTCCGGACAACCTAATAATTATACAATAATTACATTATACTCAAATAAAATTAGTGAACATACTGATAAATGCTTATTAACGATCGACCGTGTAATGTATAGGTTTTTTTTTTGGAACATTATTCATTCTTTAGCCGCGTGGAAACTGATCTAATTGTGTCTAGTCATATTTCGATAATAGCATTAAGAATTCGAAAATTACTGTTGAAGCTTAAGAATTCAATGGAAAAAAAATTCAATAATAAAAGTCTGAGTAGATCTCTAGTTACGATTTCTAGTCCTGTAGTTACAAGCAAATTATAAATGTAATAAATATTACACGCATGATAGACTGTTGAAATCTACTCTAAAATGGCAAAGACTTGAACGTGGAATATTGATAATTAGACGTTGCTATTTTAATTGTAGAAGCAAAATCCCTGTAAAGATATGACTATATCAACTTTAATTTACTTTAATTGCTAGAGTTAGATATTCTTACTGATTATATGATAATAATGCAATTTGTGCCGGTGATTATGAAAGTGAGATTATGAAAGCTAATTGTAAGTAACAAATTTGAAAAAATTGATTTTATCACTTATTTTGTATTACATCGATCTGTAAAGTCAAAATATCTCAAAACAAAAAATTATCAAAACATATGACTTAGTTCACTTTTGTAATCATCGGCACATTTATATTTGCTCGTGTGTAATCTTTTGTTTGATTATGTTTTGAGTTTCTCATTATCATTTGTTCTATTAATTTAGAACAAAAGAGTACTTTCTAGTCATGATTTGTAGGCGACGAAAATATAAGCAGATGTATTCTATTAATATATATACAATCTAGTCAGAATCTAATCTCAAACATAATCTAATCCGTTGTAATGAATGTACAATTTATATAGTTGTAGCATTTCTAAGCACTGTGAATCAGTAAAGAATTATGTGAATTAACGGAGACGCGAACAATTAATTATATTTCGGGCGGAATGCAATTTTAATATTTAATTTAATTTTACGCACTTAAAATCAATCGCAGTTTTCATTGCTTCGTATTTCAGTTGCAATCGCAAAAATCTATTCACAATACATAGATATAGAATTATATAACAATATAGTGTTATCGATCTAATTAGTACTTGTAAGAATATAATATTAAGTATGTGTCGTATACGTTATACATAATTAATCAGATATAATTTATGTATTATTTAAAAATAAGCGCGTGAGAGATTGCGTAGGTTTTTAAGACACTATATATGTATTCGAAATATATTTCTCGAGATTGTATATAAAACATACACGTATATATGTATGTATAAATGTATGATATCACTGTATTTATCGGATCTCGCAACAAATCTTTTGCATATACCTATTATGTCCGATTACGTTGCGTTAGATTAATTTGCGGATGCGTTGCGCTGTCCATATCTGTACATAATATTTTGATTTCTGAAATAAAATGTTTCTCAAAAACGCAAATCTACTTTTTATATCTATAATTAACCTATGTATTTATGAACGTAAAAGAAATATTTACAAAAAAAATTTTTTGTTTTAATTTTGTGAAAATTTTAAAGCTTAATCAGCTTTAAACCATGCTCTTCATAAGTCGGTATAATTTTGCTTCACACTATTTGTTGGCACACTGCGCCTAATTATAATTCGCAAATCGATAATATTTAATGTACTTTGATGTCACAGAACACAGAATTTTATTTACTCCAACAGGAAGCTTTCACTGCATTGAAATCACATTGTCACGATTGTCGCAGTTATGTAACGATTCAGAGGGAATGACGAAAGAAGAGAGAGAAAAAAGTTACGGGATCCTTAGGCGCAGTATTGTCCAGGGATGAGATGCCCTTCCATATTACTTCACTATGTGTCGCCATAATGCCCCTTCGTAGAATCCATACAGGGGAGGATTGGCGGTCCTGTAATCTTCGCGGAACCTTTGTGTGCCGTCCGAATAAAGAGACGTGTCGTGACCCCCATGGGAAAAAGAGAAAGAATGAGAGAGAGAGAGAGAGAGAAGAGGAGAGCTTTAAACCTTAAGAGGCTGATTTCTTTCTTCCCGAAATCCTTCGCAATCGTTCACTAATAGGGTTCTAGCTACTTCATGGGCGTACAAATTCTCTCGTCTTTTTACGATGAATCAAGCGCGGCTAGTTAGCTTATCAAGTAAAATATGAGGAATTAAGCAAATATTTTGGTGACACGGTGTGAAGGTAATTGATCAATTATTTAAATAAGATATAAAGGAACGAAATTGCATTATAATCAGGTAAAATCAGATTTATTTATTTATAGTCTTTTTTTTTTATTTTTTAATTAAAATTTAATTAAAATACAACTTATTACATTCAAACAAAAATATTACTTGTAGAAAAACTTCTACAAACGTTATATGTAAAGTAAGGTATTGTAAATAGCTCTTTAATATGAACGTCTCAGTTTTCTGTAAAATTTATAAAATATAACACACAAGGTTCTTTCAGCAACCTATTCACTTAGTCAACAATTCTGTGTGTTCGCAATATTCAATTAATTTATAATCTTCTTTGATCAGTCGTTAATTAACATGTTAAACGCCGAGCTGATTGTGCTGTCTTTTCTGTTTACGCAATACCGTCGAACCGAGCGACGTGATAATAGCTCATATCCAGCCGTGAAAAACACAGGTAGCTGTGAGCAGTCGCACCGCACTACACTTTTTTTTTTATAATCTTACTATTTTTATTTTTAAATGTCAAGGTATTTAAATTAAAACTTTTAATACTTCTTACATTTTATACCGTCGGTCATCGACGCGGCGTTTAATATGTCAATGGATTGATTATATTAATGAATGGATTTGATTTATTCGATTTTCGCGATTCTCTTTAATCACAGATTTACCACAATTTACCACCGTGTCGAACGGTATGCGTATGGCACCACAATAACGTCGTTAATCCAATTCCTGCGGGCTATCGGGATATTCCTGTTAGGGGACAACCTACCGTAAGCCAATTCCGCAACGAAGACCGGAAAGTCTGACGATAAATCTTCTTCTCTGTCTTTTACTCTCCGCTCCATTCCTTGCCGTCAGGTCGGCCGGGAATTCGATTGGCAGTGCATTTACCGGCGACAGGGAGATATATCCAGGTCCGAGAGATCGTGCCGACGTCCTGGCAAGACGACGACTTGAGAACGCCCACAAAGGTATTGCGGAATCTACTTAGCCCCTCCGAGATCTTCCCTTCTCACCTTTGCTCCTTCCTTCCTTCCTGGTTGTCGACAAGTCGTTGGCAGGATCGAACGATGTACCGGATATACCGGATACGGTATGTACCGGTGTCGGCGGAGAGCCGGCCGACGGGTCGTCGCGCCGCGCTCGCAGGAAGCAATTTCGCAATTTTGCTCCTTGACTTTGTCATCTTCGCTTTGCTATTCGCCTCGGCGAAATAGAATTTTCCCAAGTCGAGATGGAGTACAGCGGGGACAGCCTCGAGTGCAGCTTCTATATCGATGTGTCTTCGAAGAATTTTCAGAATTGCTCCTCCCGTGGGAAGTTTCCCTTCGCCGTTGTAAGTATGTCTATGTAAGTGTGTGTGTGTGTGTGTGTGTGTGTGTGTGTGTGTGTGTGTGTGTGTGTGTGTGTGTGTGTGTGTGTGTGTGTGTGTATGGCCGTTTACGCATGTGATTTGGGATGATGATTTTCCTTTGCTTTAAATAAAACGGAGATTTTGCAAATTCTAAATCGCTGTGGAGTTTAGGATAATTTTTGCTACGTTATTTTAAATAATAATATATTAAAAAATAATAATGTGATTGTGTATTAGATATATTAGATTTTGTATAATTGCGTGTTAATATTTAATTTTCGAAGCTTTGATTCTTTTACTGCCGATACTAAATTCTGAAGTATATGTACAGGCCTTTTTAACTGGCAACAATATACGCGCCCCAGCATGGTGCAGCCGGAGGATATTACGTCTGCAATAGTACGAATGAGATTCGTTTCATTCAATTACTTCAATAAAAGCTCCAAACTTTATTAGAATTGAACGTGCTTCTCGAAATATGAAACCGAGCTTTTTTCGATGGCCTTATGCAGATAATTAAAATTAGTAAAAATTCAATACCTATCTAAAATGTACAATGCTACAAATAAAAAGTTAGAACAAATTAATTTTTGCTGAGAAAAAAATCGGCATCTGTAGCTGAGAATCAAATTCATCAAAAATATTCTTTATAATTATTTTATTTATTTCTTCGACAGAATTGGGATGTTCCGTACAGAATGGAGCAATAAATTACATTAGAAGCAAGATGAAAATTGCTCACTACTACGCAGGGACCGAGAAAATCAGCGGTGAATCATATAATTGCTTGGCGCTTTAGCCCGACACGAGAGGATCACCACGAATCACCCTTAACTACTGTATTCAGTTGACGTTGATGTGTACGCTTCCCACATCAGTAATTGTTGCAACATTAAACATTTGTTTGACCAAACCTATAGGTCATACGATTAACTTTATGATGAAAATACCAGTCTACGCTGACACAATGATAAATCACGTTGACATTGAAACTTGGGCGTTCATATACGGAGAAAATTTTATATCAAAAATTACTATGTACGACAGTAGCCGCAGACCATAAAGGAATTACAAAAACTTTTAGTGTTTTTCACATATAATGGCCATAGTATTTAAATTTATAATTTTTCTTATGATCCGCGGACAAGGATTTATTGTAATTTAATAAGGACAGCTGCATCTCATAAAACACTAATTACATTAAATGTTGCTTTTTTCTAACTTGTCGCTTGTTTAGCAATTTTATAAATTAGTACAAGTTAAAACTTAACATTAAAATTACTGTTGCACTAATATTTTATTATTGATAACATAGTAGACACATTTTTTAATAAAATTAACATATCTGGTGAAAAGTATTGAAAAATATTTCTTGCAAAACATCAGATATGTTCTGTGTCTTCGGTCCGAACGGAAATAGATCACATTCGAGACGGAAATTTCTCTTTCGAGATATCCGGACATCTCGGTGGAAAAAGATTCGAGACAGGGCTTTTCCCAAGCTTTCACAGTTATTATCCTCAAGATACTTGTCGTTTAAGAGATCAAACTCAGGATCGAAACAACGAGTTGTTACGGTGCCCCAGACACTAAATAAATATGTGCATTAAAATAATTTTTTTTTACAGATTATGTTAGAGTCAAGTAATTTTTTTTTAAATTAATGTAGTATGTATTACAAAACACAATAATGATTGAAATGTAATAAGTCAAATTTATATAGTTAATATTAATTTAATTTAACTATTTTGCAAAGTATAAAAAATATGCAAAAAGTAATAGTAATAATGAGAATTTTTTTGTTCACACACACACACACACAATTAGTATCTTATAATGTTATAAAATAATAAGTAAAAATAATATCATCTTTTTTTAAATCTATAGTGCCACATACTTTACCAGCCCTGACTGGAAGGATATTGTGGCGATGTGCGCCAGAACGGCGATTGTTTGCCGAGTGGTAAAAGCATCGTTTTCTGTTTGTTCATCTTTTAGGCACGACGTGCGTTCTGCCCGATGCTTTTGTATGACATCGTGTTCTTTCTCACCCGACCGATTTTATATCAACATAAAAATTAAATGGAGTATAACAATGCAACGCAAATCTACTTATCATTTCTATCATTTTAATTAATAAATTAATAAAAGAGTAGATAATAGAGCATATAGTTAATAATACACAGTAGCGCGATCACAATGCAATTAGAATTAATGGTACTGAAGGTAACTTTGATGTATTATTTTATCTGATTGATGTTAACACACAATCGCTTCCCGAGGCGAAAATTGCTTCGAACCGACCCCAAGTGTGTATCCGCTTGTCACAGGCCTCACCCTTCGGGTTTCCTCAGTAAGTTGATCAGTTTTCGCTAACATCTTCCTACCGGATATACACAGAATGAATGTGCAAATGCTATACAAACATCTGACATTTGATCTGTATAAATAAAATATAATTCTGCAATCTGAGAGATAAGATGAGATCAAAGTATGAAAGAATATCAATTTTTTTGTAATAACTCAATAAAAGAGCAAATAAATATTCTAATTTTTCATATTTTGGCATGGTTTTGCGAGAATTATCCGATCAAAGTTAATTAATGAATTTATATTATGTGCTACTCTCTCTTTTCATTAAAACAATCTACTTATCATTTCTATCATTTTAATTAAGACTCGCATTGAAGATGTGAGTTTTCATTACAATTTTCTTGTTATCGTTTAAGACACACTCTCAAGAGAGAGAAATGTCAAGGTAAATTTATGTATTTTTATCCTCCAATTTAAAGTGAATATCAAGTGAAATGGTCGTGTTTCGCGTTGATTATAAGTGCAGTGAGGCCAATCGTGTATTTATACAATGTATATTTATACAAAATCGTGTATTTATACAAACCGACTAAGTGACAAAATTTTTCATATTTTTGTTTTACATGAATCGATCAAACTCTTAATAAACTTAATCATAAAAATCGCGCTAAAGGTGAGGTGCTGTAATTGGTTCGACACACGTCCGAAAGAGAGGAGAATAGAAGAAAGATCTTGTTCAGATTATGATCTGTGATTTATATCAAGCGGTGATGTACGGGAAAAGATAATGTGTGAAAAGTTGAAATATTGCAAGCTACTTGGAGTGGGCCGAGACGCGTCGATTATTTGACAACGCCTGTAGTATGGCAGAAGAAAAGTTTTGTTTAAGATAAAGTAGCGATTCATCGCGATTCGCGCGAAAGAATATTATGTAAAAGGCGGGGTACTGCATCAGGAGTGGTCCGAGGCGCGTCATTTTGTTAAAAACGTCGATAGTGGAGCAGAAAGATGTTGTTTAGATCCGTGACGATTCACGCGAAAGGATACCGCACGAAAGGTGAGGTACTGCAACCCGAGTGGCGTCATTCTGCTGATAACGCCGGTAGTGGGGCAGAGGAAAGGTCTTGTTTACATCAAGTGGCGACTCATGCGAAAGAATACTGCGCGCAAGGTGGGGTACTGCAATCGGAATGGTCCGCGACGCGTCATTTTCTCTTATATCGTCGATAGTGGGGCAGTAGGAAGACCTTGTTTAGACTAGCGGCGATACTGGCGAAAGCATACTGCGCGCAAGGTGGGGTATTGCAACCGGAGTGGTCCGAGGCGCGTCATTTTGTTGATAACGCCAGTAGTGGGGCAGAGGAAAGGTCTTGTTTGAGATGAAGTAGCGATTCACGCGAAAGAATATTATGTGAAAGGTGGGGTACTGCATCAGGAGTGGTTCGAGGCGCGTCATTTTGTTAAAAACGTCAATAGTGGAGCAGAAAGATGTTTAGATTCGCGACGATTCACGCGAAAGGATACCGCACGAAAGGTGGGGTACTGCAACCGGAGTGGTCCGAGGCGCGTCATTCTGTTGATAATGCCGGTAGTGGGGCAGAGAAAGGTCTTGTTTACGTCAAGTGGCGACTTATACGAAAGAATACTGCGCGCAAGGTGGGGTACTGCAATCGGAATGGTCCGCGACGCGTCATTTTCTCTTATATCGTCGATAGTGGGGCAGAAGGAAGATCTTGTTTACGTCAAGTGGCGAGTCATGCGAAAGCATGCTGCGCGCAAGGTGGGGTACTGCAATCGGAGTGGTTCGAGACGCATCATTTTATAGACATCGCCTATAGTAGGATAGAAGGAGGTGCTGTTTAAATTAAGAAGATTACGTCTTTAACCCAAGCGGTACGAGAGAGAGATGCACAATTTTCCTAGCAACGCCAATAAAGGAGAGCAGATTGGAGGTTTTATTAAGACAAAGCGTGATGATTTACGTGAATAAATTTACGTGCACATCTATTGTCGCAATTTGAGTAGTTCAAAATGCACTCACTCAAGTTTTATTAAAATAGAGCACAACAACGATGTAAAAAATTGTAAAATAAATATTAAAAATATCTTTAAAACAAAGTAAAAAAATTATGCTAAGTATACACGCTTATCGGAACATTATTATACAAAATAATATTGTTTTAATGTACTCCTAAAGATATAATATAAGAAACTGGCGTTAATTAAAAATGAAAAATTGTATTGTATATAAAATATTTTATTTAATGCAAATTATATTTAATATTTAATAGAAAAAAAAGCTGTAAAATAAATAATATTATTAATAATATTATACATATAATTATACTATACATACCATTTTTTTCGTAACTTTGGTAATAGGAATGCTTTTCTCCCTACAATTAATTTTTCATATCGTCACTGTAACGGAGTTCACGAACGAAAGGAGCATAATTACTTTGCTCGGCGGTATTAAAGGAGAGAGAGAAAGAGAGACGCGCCTCTCAATCCACGAGCCTTCCTATTCAAGTGATGGAGGATCAGCTGCAGGAAAGCACCTTATACCGGGTACTCGCGCTACCTAATTCCCTGGGAGTTCTTTGATACGCCGCCACGAAGGCCCGCCACAAAGGAGAAAATAAGTATCACTCAATGATAATCTCCGATCCGCGCGATGTGGGACACACGTCCTTGCGTGGAGCTCACGCTCTGCGATAATTCGACGCAAGTATTGCGTCTCGACTCCGCGACGGAGTCGTAGACGGTTAAATTCCGCATAAAAATCCCGACGGTAAGATCCGAAAAGCGATAGCACGAGAACGCGCGAACAATTGTCAATAGTAACCAGAGATGAATGAAGGAAAACGATATATCTTACGTGTGCAATAATCTGGGAGATTTTGAGTTTGTTTTTTTAATAATGTTTACTAAAGAAATTAACCGAGACGTGATGGAATTAGAAAGAAAAGTGATTTGAAAAATAGAGAACAGAGAGGGGAATTATTTTCAACTGTATTCAGAGATCGAAACGATTATTACTGATCTTTGCGAGCTGACCGAGCAGACTGAATTCCAACGAACTCACAAATCAGCTATTTAGGTTCGAAAATAGCTGACAAAAATGGGAAACACTAACACCAGTACAAGTGTATGTCCGTGAGCCGCTGACTGTCAATAGAAGAATGCAGAAAAACTGCCTCGAGAACCAAAACTTGAGAGAATATGATATCGAACAGCTCAACAGGTCATTTAAACGAGATTAACAAAATTTTAGTAGAAAACACAATAGCGAATTAATTAAATGTAATTAAGTGTAAATAAAATAATTAATACAAGAATACAAAATAAAACTGAGAAATATGAATAATAATGATTTTATTCAAATGAATAATGTATTCCCTTTTTTTATATATTAATATAAGAAAAAGAAAATAAATAATTATTGAAATTTTTATTAATTTATATATATTTTTTATTAATTTTTATCAATTTATAGGAATTTATTAAATTATAGCTGTTTCTTTAAACATTTTCTTAAACAATTCTTGCTTGCATCGCTTACGTGAGTCTACAGATTTAAGTCGCTTCGTATCTTTCGCGTTTTCACTGTCAAACACGCTCGCCACGGAGATGCGAAGTCGTCATTTCCGAAGTATCAAACGCAGACTCTGTCCTGAAACAAAGTTGGGGCGCGCTTTTGATCGCGCGTCCGTCGCTCGCGACGTCGTTTATTCGAACGCGCGTTTCCTGTCCCTCGTTTTCCAGGTGGACCGTTCAAGAGAGAGAGGAGACCTTTTTGACAGTCGTGGACGCGCGAAACGACGGTCGTCCACTCATTCGTTCGTTTATGCATTTCCGCTCGGTTGGATCGCAGGAGCGACCGTTCGTTTCCAGCCGCCTTCAAAGGAAACCGCAACGCGGAAACGGTTAGTGTCGTCTAATGATGTGGTCGAACTCTCCCGACAAGTGTAGGGACGAGCGAATCGACGATTGTCACACTCGTAAGTCATCTATTTCAATCATTGATGAGATCGAAGAAATAACGATTTATCATTTAATGATGCGGTTGCGGTGCTCAATTTTCAAAATTATAAATAAATAATGATCTGCGTATTATTGATTTGACATCGAATAATGATTGATATTTGCAATATTTAGCCGATATTTGAAATATTAATGCTTAATATTTCATTTCAATTAACAATTACATTTTTATCAAAATTAATATGGTATTCCTATCGAAAATGTTCGCAATTTTTACACACAAATAATTAAACTTATTTTTATTATGAATTATCAATCATAAAGAATAATGATTTAAAAGATATTTCAAATGTTAAAATGTTTACTAACAAGTAGAATTGTATAATAAAAATAAATACATCTAACATTTCTTTTTTACACTGTTACGTATGCATAGATATGATTGAATTAACGATAGAGATATTAGCAATTTTGAAGACAATTGTTCACGTTTGCTATTTAAAATGAAAATACAATATCAAAATTAACATTATTTTTCGATAAGCTCGAAGTATTGCATTGTATGAAACATTGTAAGTATTTTTCAAATATTCGAAAATAAATCATAATGATAATAAATTTACAAAAATCTGCAATCATAATGGACATTTCGATTCGCGATCACTAATTTCGGAATCCGACAACGATAAAAGCGACGGTGTGGATATATTGACGATTCTTTCGTCCTCGCTGGATGGTCGAGGTGAATTAAAGAAATCATAATAAATATCACAGAGACTCCTGCTAAACTTGTAAGCATTTGAGGAAATACATGGAGGCTGGAAGAAACATTATTGTAAATTAATTGATATATATTTATAATTTTGAAAATTAAAAATAAAAAGTATAACAAGGCTCAAATAATTAAAACAATTAATTAAAATAAACAGGAGCGTAAAGAGTCAGAAATATAATATAATGTATTTACAAACGATTCGGCCTGACATCAGGCCGAAACGTTTATAAATACATTATACTTTCAAATATGATTATATAAGCTTTCGCACGAAGATCTTGCGTTCTGGCTCTTTACGCTCCCGTTTATTTTAATTGATTAAAAATTAAAGATTGATAAATTTTTGCGTTTTAAAATAAAGATTGAGATTGCAAAATTTTTGCAAGTTTGTGAATACATACGTAATGTGCGTTTCTCGCTTTAAATCCCGCCTTTCGCATCTCTTTGAGCTTAATTCTGGTTCTCCTTTCGCAAAGTATTAGATTCTTCGTGAGGGATCTCACGATATCATCCACTTTTCGATCAAGCGTGTCGTCGGTGCAACTGTCATCCGAGCTAAAATCGAAAGCGGGCGATGATACGTCAAGTTTTCTGGCACGTTTCTTTTTAAGCTCCGATTCGCCGGTGTTAAAGAAACTCTCGGGAGGGTAAAAATCGATCAAGGATGAGCTGAACACGCCCGAATCTATCGAGCCGATACATCTCGACGATTTTGACGTTTCAAGCGTAGAATCGGCTGTGTATCGTTTTTCCAACTCAACGCGTGATTTTCTTTTATTCTTTCTATAAAGATGCTCGCGGCAAATCTTATTTTCTGCAAAACCTTCTCCACCTTCGGATACCTCGAACGTGTCATTTGGTTTGCTTATTGTTTTGATTAGAAATTTATTTGGGGAAATATACGGCGTGCATGTGTCATATCGCGCGACATCAAAGCTCGAATCTAAATTCGAACATGAACAATTGTTCATATTTAAATTCGAACCTGAGTAATTAATTTTTGAATCGTAGTCTAAATCATAATAATAAGAGTTTGACTGTATATTTGAACACGAATCATACGTATTCTGATCTTCGATCCCGAGAGCAAACTCGTCTTCGTTCTTCGTCAAGGAAATCAGACTCGAAAACTGCGTGCAAGAGAAATATTTCGAAAGTGTAGAATTCTTGTTTGAGTGTTCACTCATAGCGCCGGCTGATATCATAGAATCGTTAATAGAATTTGTATCTCGAATTTGTGTCTCGACTGAATTGATATTCGTTGACGCAATTAATGGCGTGAATTTTGATTCTTCCATTGCCATATTTTTTACAGAAGCTACTTCATAAAACTGATGATCGAGATTACTGCTTTTTTGAGAAACGGTAACAAAATCTTCCACATCGTTTTCGTTCTTTTCGGCCAAGGGATCGTCGAAGTCTCTATCTATTCTTCTCTTGATGTCCTCTAGAATGGCCATCTCACCCATCGCGCTCTCAACAATTTTCTTACGACATTTTAACTCTTCCAAATCGGCAAAATCTTTCATCAAGCTTTTCGCATACGTGTTATCGCTTAAAATTACAAAATTATTTCTTGGATAAACTTCATCGAAAAATTCGTCCTTGATAAAAAATTCTTGAAATTTGTCGTCGTCTTTCGTTAAATTCGAATCAAGAGAAATATGTCTGGCAGAGTGACATTTCACTTTTTTCTTCTTCGCACAAGTTCTATTTGAAGGATGAACTGTCTTCTTTATTGTAAGCGCTTCAATAGAATCACATACAAAAGTATCATTTAGACTCCTATTGGAATTTATCGAAGAAGCAAGAGTATCTTTTGGGTGTTCTTTATCTAATATTAAAGATTTATTATTAATATTGTCGGAGTACAAAATTTCTGGTACTTTTTTGTGTCGATTATTTTCTGATTTTTTAATAATTTTTTTAATATTTATCGAACTGTGCTTTTTTTTCGATATATTTCTTTTTTTCGCAATTATAGATTTATTTTCACTATTTTCATTCAGTTCTTGTCTTGAATTTACTCTTGCGTTGTCAAATATCAAAGGGAAGCATTTTTCATGATTTTCCAAGTTACTTCGCGAATTTTTGTCGCTGTAGCAAGTTTCCCTTAACGTCGCTGTTATCTCTTCTATCCGCCGATTTACGGCCGTGAATTTATTAATATACTCGGCACGCTTGTTCTCCAGAACTCGAACGCTCAACGATCCATTCAATTTTTCATAACACTTCTTTTTATTTGAGTTTTGTAAACCAGCATGAAAATTCGCAATAAATTCTTCGTAAGGCTTGTCATCGCAACATTTGTGATGAGAGATTTCTTTGTTCGTCGACTTTGATTTTTCTTTCGTTTTTTTCCGTCGCAAACTCTTTCTGCTCGAAGTTTGAATTTGTGCATCTTTTTTGATAACGCAAGATTTATCGCATTTATCATCTTTTTTCATAGAAAAGTCTATAAAATTGTTAGATATAAAAGACCGATTATTAGCAGCATGATTGTCTCGCAAAGAATCTGATATATAATCGTCGTTTTTCTTTTCAATATGTTGATGTGATTGATTATGATAAGAATAGTGATTATTCTTTTGAGTTCGATTGTGTTTAAGAATGTCCATCAGTTCTGTACGATTGATTATCATTGTTTGATGATTTGTATGCGTTTTAAGAAATACATCTGTTAAGTTTAACGTTGGAGTTGACTGCGCAATCCAATATTTACATATAGTCGGCCTGAAATCATATTTTTTACTGCTTTAGTATAACAACATAAAATAAAAAAAAATATATTTCTTAATATATTATTATATTTATTACGCATAATATGTAAACCAAAAGAAAACAATACAAAATACATCTCTCTTTATTTTTAAGTCTCAAATTAACTTAAATTTTAAGATTGAATTCTCTACCTGCAAATAATATTTAAACGCTTTTTAAAGTTTCTCGTCAAGTCACACGAGCTCCAGAGATCATTATTATCATCCAAACTTCTCGCGCCGCAATGCAAACCGATGGAATAAATCTTAGGTGGTTCCGAGATGAAATTTCTGGAGCGGCTTTTATCGTGTTGCATTATCATGACGCATTTCTCTTTACAACCGCGTCGATTATCGTAGAAAGATTTTATCAATAATTCCGGACGCCAATTTCGACGCGTTTGCATGCGCGGCGTAAAATCTTCGAGACGCCGAAAACCGTTCTTTAGTTGGTCTATCACGAGCAACGCTGACGTCCGAATTACTTTGACTTTCTTATGCGATATTTGAGCGATTTGAGATTTACGTGATCGATGTTGCGCATCTTGAGAAAATCTGTTACAAAATAATACAAATGTAATTAGTTGCAAATTACTCTGGATATTTAAAATTGCACATTCTTAAATTTCTAAAATTTTCATTTCAATATCTTAGATTTATAGATTTTTTAATATTCTTTTCTTGAATTGAATTCATGGTATTTTTGCATTTTTGATTATCTTAAAATATTTAAATCATAACGTCTTCGAATTTATGTCTAATTTTTTTCGATAGTTGCGTAACCTTGGGAATCAATCAATATTTTGCAATTGAATTAACGAGCTTACATATGCAAAATACTCAACAAGTTTAAAGATAAACATTCATCTTCGGTATCCAAATCCATGATTTGTTATAAGCACAACTTTTATGCAAGCTTAATAACATTTTTCCGAATAATAGTAAGACATCATAATATCTTCTTGTATATTATGCGCATTATAACATTACAGTGCGATCATTACGACTCTTTTCCGCCGCTAAAACATATAATAATATAAGAAATAAGATATAATTGAAGAACTGTAAAAATACCGATTCGATAGAAATGCAATTAAATACCGGGAAGGAAGAAATATATAAAAATATAATAACCTACACACGAATTCTGCTCACAATTTTATATCTGCTTTTTCTCAAATGTCATACAGTCCAATTTATTTCAACTCACCTTAATTCGACGATCAATGTCAAAATAAATTTGAATCTTTTAATCATCGCAAATACGAAATATTTGGATCATATTTTTTGGTATAAGTAGGTTAGTTTGCATAAGCACGAAATTAATGCTCGAAATCAGTGTTAATATTATTATTGACCGCTGATTTATCTTTATACGTGATACTGAGATTTAGAATAAGATGTAAAGACGAAAGAAAGAAAAACCGCGCAATCTGCCAAAATTATAATTGTTACATCTAAACTGTTTTAGACGTTTCGCAGACCATTGACATTTCGGAAAGTATCGATACTAATTTATAATTATTGCAATTTTAGAAGTAAAATTTGTTTGAAATATAAAATACAGTAAATAAAAGATAAAATATGTGGAAAAAAAGTTAAATATGCGTTTCGGAAATATTCATATATAATTTTGACTCGTTAATGGATGCTTTTTTATAAAAAAAGAAAGAGTTAATTTTTACCGAGCAGCGTAATTGACATCTCACTAGCACGCGATCAAGGGAGGATCATCCCATGAGGGGGTGCACATGCAGACTGCTATGAAATTCTCTGTGGAGCCGTTGGGCCGTCGTAGTGTTAAGTCATGTGCAACGGAATGCTTCATCACATAGCTGAGCTAGTTAGTCTACGCATTTAATAAAGGCCGACAGCAGCGATCGGCCAGCCAGCTATCGGTCGTCTCTTTCATGCGTGACACATTGCGCACAGCGCATTCCGTTTCCATCAAACGCGCACGATGGTAGCTTTTAACGTCGTACGAGCTAATTAACGAATTTACAGTTCAGAAATCTATCATTTTCCTTTACGCTTTTATTAAATATTTTATTATAAAATACAAAAGCATACTTTAAATTCTCAAATCGATCTTATGCTGCTTAGATGTTAAAATACAATATATTGTATATAACGATAAAAAAAAAAAAAAAAAAAAAAAATATATATATATATATATATATATATATAATATTATAACTACCTTTGTGTAATTTATCAGAGGTAATTGAACGTTCCGGTTACACGATTTAATCTATCAGATTCGCGTGGATGTGCAATTCGCCGGGGTGCTCGTTGCAATCGTTTCGGGAAACATTTCGCAACGTCAGAGTACACTCGCGTGGTTCGTTGAACGACCGCTTTCGTGTCAGCTTTGTCGCTTCGCCGCCCTGCCCTCTTGTTACCGCCACCCTCCTTCTTCGCTTTTAACCGCGTTTCGCCTCCTCTTCCAAGCACTTGTTGCATGCCCGTCTACCCTTGAGAGATCGAGAGATCCTTACTCCCGAAATTCCGCACACTTGTCTTAGATTAAAGTCTCTCGATTAAATGACTAAATCAGCGAAGAAACGTGACTTAGTTTAAAATATATATTTTTTTAAATTATAGATATAGTTGTAAAAATTATATAATACAGTTCGTTAAACACAGTTAATTGGTTTCCGTATATCAGCATAAATATAAATATAACAAATATAATATAATTTTCTTTTTATCGAATAGATAAGATTTAGAACCAGACAATTACATATATTTTATATAGAATTAACGACGACTGATCATTTAATGCCTAATCAGTAGTTCCTACATTAAACAAATATAATTATAGTTTAATGGTGAATATATACAATTGTCTGGTTCAAAACGCAAGTTAATTAAATTGAAAACCATATGGAATTAAACAATGATTTCAGGCTAAATTAACTGAATGGGAGTACATGTAATATAAATTCACTGATTTAGTGTGCAATAACTACGCACACATGTATAGCTCATTCTATCATAATATATATCATACATATAAAAGATTTGGAAGCAACTTCAGTTTCATTATAAATGTTAATGAACAATTTTGTCATCCTTTTAATAAAATGTAAGTTAACAAGAACAATTTATATAAAATAAATTGCGATATTTACTTTATCATTTGATTTATTATTTGATATTTATTTGATCATTATATTTGAGCAAGTTATAACATGCATGCACGCAAAAATACGTATACGCGAGACGAGCGTGCGCATAAACGCACCGTACCGCGGTTGATTGCGCGAGCGATGAAATTACTAACGTAAATACCAGTGTATGTGCAGATCGCGTTCGATTACTGCAATCTGGGTTACAGTTAAAGGTTGCACACGCGACAATTGTTCAGACTTGGTTTTTAAATTGCTTTTCGTTCTTCATTCCCGCGCGATTTAAAGGTCAATTTACGCAATGTGTTTATCGTGAGAATTCGTAAAAATATTTAATTGTTATTTTATAGTATATGTATATAATAGAAAAAAAAATGTATACATCAAAAATTGAAATTGAAATTAAAACTAAACATTGTATATTACTTGGACTATATGTATGTAATCACATTCTGCGCATATCCGAAACGTAGTATTTCCAAAGTTTTATAAAAAAATGAAGCATGTTCACATAAATCTAATCCTGAAAATATTTTTTATATTGTGTAGCACGAAAATTTATGGATGGAAATTCTTTGAAGAATTCAGTTTTCCACTTATCGATCGTGCAAAGCGAGCTTTAAATTGGACAAAGCCTCGCTGCCGCTCACGAACGACAGGGAAATTTTTTTTGTCGTCTGCTCTTTCAGCTTTCCGGTCTTTCCTCAGGTCGGGGACACAACGCTTTTTAACGCAAACTCATTTACATACGTCTAACCTTGCACTTTCACGTTTCATGCGTGCATTTTTCAACTCTTGTGTGGAACAGAAATTTCTTCCAGCTCTTTGCACAAGTCTTTTTAATTTTCTAAACAAAAAATTCAATTTCTAGAAATATTATTTTTTTAAGATTTCCAAAAACAAGAGCTAGTTATAAAATTAATCGCGATATTGTTTTCTCATTTTGACAGAATTTATTTTTTGGTTTAAATTTTAATTTTAAAAAATTTGATGCTGGATATAATGATTATATGTATAAATAAGCATTGAGGAATTTATTGCTACATTTTATGTTGAAAGATTTGCAGGGCTAATCCAAGTGCGCGCGACGTTGTGTATCCTACCTACACTTTTTCTTAGTAGAGAGGAGGGAGTGAGAGTAAGTATACTTTGTGGTCGACGATAATGCGTTTCCCGGTAAGTGATCACCCTCGCAACTTGTGTTCCCTACACGTGTACGGATCCTTTCGATAATCTAAATGCTGCCGTAGCATTACCGTTGGCAAAAATTCGGCTCTGAATTAGTTAAAGAAAAAATAGTTAAGACATTGATTCAACAAACTGATATAAACAAAGAGTTATATCACTCTTCGGTTCAATATTATTAAAAAAATATCATACAAAGAAACAGCAATTATTGTCATTGCTTTCAAAATCACATTTTAATTATGGAAATAATACTTTTATTAGCAATTTTTCGAAATAAAATGTTAAGATTAAGGTATTGAATATTATTGCGTGATGTCATGCAAAGGTTGAACATTTTCGCATGCAGAACAAGTTACCCAAATGCTTCCACGTGCCCGAGGAAACATAATGGAAATAACTTTAATGAGAAAACTCGTCCCTGATAAGAAAAACGTCATCGATCGTTCGCCTACTCGCGAGTAGGATAATGCGAATAGTTAAATAAAGTACAGCAATGGGACAGTTATATGTATTATGAATGCGTATCGATTGACTACAATATTATTGACTACAAAAAAGTGTTTTTGGCTCATCGAGAAAGAAAGGATTCCAACGTAGTTTTTCTTTTAATTTCTATTTTGACTTTGATAACAGTTATCGACAGAATTTTGAAACATTTTTGAGTGTTCAATAATTTATTAAACTCGCGTGGTAATGACGGAAAGAGCTTGCAATTTAGCAATTTAATATACAAGAGACTCGATTATCGAGAGTCTAATTTGATGCATTAACTAGAGCGATTTACATACAAAGGATATTTCTTAGCACGCACCTATAATAGTGCCACGGAACTTTGTCGGAAGTTTCTCGCTCGGAAAAGAGTTATGAATATTTTAAATATTTATAAAAATCTTTAAACATGCACTTTGTATGTATGTAGAACATTTTGTCATTATCGGAAAATATTATAAATTAGAATAATAATTTCCAACAAAATTCTGACACTTGATGTATTTTTCCGTAATAATAATACATCTGATAAAAATAAAAGAATTAAATTACATTATTTTCACGTCGCATTTGAATTATTTCTAGTGTCTGAAGTAATTTTGCTTATCAAAAATCTCCTCCGTACGATCGGAATAATAACCGACTGAAATTCCGAGTAACTCTTTCGTTTTTTTCGGCATTAATATCTCTTTATCGAACAAGCGTGATACGACGATCGTGCTGTGCAATTTTCATTGTCTCGAATATATCGTTTGTTTCCATCACTCGTCGGCAAAATCCATGTCAGTAACCAGTAACTAACAGCGCAATTGCAAGTACTCGCGCGAGGGAAAAGTCACTTTCCCGTCGGCCGCAACGTAAAATTGTCCGGCCACGACCATGGCAATTCAGATAAGGCATCCGGCCGGTATCAATTACACAGGGGCGAATGGCGAGTGGCAGCGTCGACGGGGTGTATAATGGCTGGCCCGGATAATACTTAAGTCACACACTCTCGAGCTGCACCGGACAGCGAGCAAGCAAGCAAGCAACCAACCAACCGCGGACTTGCCTTTCTTCGATCACCTGCTCTCTTTCTCTCAGTGGCACGCCTAATTACTAATTATTACCACGTAATTGTGCGGCATTATTGCTCGCGTTACCGTCAGCGTCACTGCGTAATCTACATGCAAGGGCGGACTACATTATTCGCGCTTACACTTCGCAGTCGCGCTTTAGTGAGGCAATACTGTTGTGCCTCGTTTAGCCTCGCGGACGTTAATTCACGGTTTATTCCGCTACTTTTCGCATATTTTTACCTGCACGGCACAATTGGCAATCTCTGAAGGTACACGATGTAAGAGTTGGATAAAAATAAAATTAAGCGACATTGAACACAGATTCTTTGTTCAAATAAATGTGACTTATAAATTCTATAATAATTAAATCGCAAACTAGTTCCAATACTAAAATATAAATAAATATATAGATAACATATAACGTAATGAAAAAATATTTAATAATTAAAATTTTTATTTAATAAGAGATGTCAAGGAAATAAATTAATTTTTGAAAAGATCGAATAATTAACAAGTGAATGATTCTGTTTGTTCATGTTCTGTTTTTTCACTTCTAATTTATGTGTGATACATTTTTACTGTAACATAATAATCATGCGGAAAAATAAATGTCGCTTTTCGCAATTTACGCCGGAGTTCGACTCGTGCAAGTTTCTTTTATGACTAAATGTCGATAAGAACAAGGTTTTCCTAACGAATGACGAATGTATAACTAGATGCAAATGCGGTCGATTAGTATCGGCCATGGCGCAGGCAAACGAGCGAGCGTTTCAATTAGTGATTTCTTGCGAAATCGCACCGCATTACCGCTATTTCGCGGCCGTCGAAGTCCGCCTAATCTGCATGCGGGGGCGGATTACATTATTCGCGCTTGCACTCCTGACTCGAGCGTCGTGATTTATAACATAGCACGATAAAGATAAAGAGGAAAATAGTGTATTACGATTATAACGTCATATCTTTTTTTATATCCACACTAGATGCACAATTAACATCAAATTTTCTAGTTCAGTGTTTATTATATTCCAAAATGTGAAAAATTTGTTTTTGAAAATAAATATAGAAATACTAATTATTCTTGTTAAAATTAATAAAATGAACACAAATGCAATTAAACATTGTTCTTGCAATTGCTACAATCAATGTAAAAATTATTTCTTATAATTCCCGTTATATTCGTATTATTCGTCGTGATTCTTCGGATTCTCAGTCGCCTACCAAAAAAACTCTCAAACATCTATCTCGCGTCTCTGCCTTTCGGCATACGTCTCCCTCTCTCTCGTAAATCTAGTGCGATCGACTCTCTCTTACGTCTCTTGTTTACTCACACTGGCGGATCGCGATCGATTGTCTTTCTACATATCAACAATATGATATCATAATACACAATATTATAATTCATAATGATTTCGATCGGTTCGTCGATGGATTTAAGAACCTCTATGGTATGTAACACGTTCATTTGCATAACAAATCTGCGGCTAGTTATTTGAGGCAACTTACAATTAGAGAGAACGAGTGTCTGATGTGTAAACGAGTAAAGGATCGTGTGTCGCTCTGCATATATTTGTTGGTGTCGGATATCACGAATTTTCATGAAATCAATCCTCTTGATTTTCGGATTACTGTAATAGAGCGCACACACAATGTGCAAAATTCGTAATGCATCTGTAGAAATTGATGTTAATGAGATACGTTTTCTTGAAACTCTTGCGATCTAAATTTCTTTAAAAAAATGTAATTTCGGATGTTTAAATCGCTATTTCGTTATTTGTAACTTTATAAAGTTTATAGTTTTTTCTTTTTTTAAATACTTTTACACTTGTGTAATTGTTTATCATTTCTCACAAAATATTTCAACTGTTTTAACTCTCCGTATCACAAAAATTCTCCAGTAACAACTATAGCTATTTATAAATATAAGTAATTATAAATACAAAAAGCGAATATAAAGGATTATGATCATAAATAACAGCAGTTGGATACCCTTCTTGGTATTATTACAGCCGATGGTGCGGCATCATCGAGTCCATCATCGACGCTTTTCAATCGCGGGAGAATCCCCCTTCCTTCCCATTGTTTCGTACAGGCATTCAGTCTTCTCCGATCTTCATAGGTTCCCATAGTCACGGTGCTCCTGTGGGAACCCACTCCTTGCAGGTCGCCGGCAATTCCTATGGGAAATATCCGCACCCTCATGCAACGGATCCTCACCATGCACGGCTTCATAGCGTGCAAATTGATTTACATGGTCGCTCGCGCTCGCTCTCGCTTGTTCTCTTCTGCGTCCCATAAAAATCCGATGACTCGAGTTTATCCGTTTCATGTTGTGCGACGACACGTGCAACGGCCCGTATATCGCGCCGCGTTCGTAAATTTTGCAGAATTAATTCATTGACTCGACGCCTCTCTGATTCACGAGGCTCCGCCGATTTGCGGTAGAAAAAAATGTGCATCACGGATTAATAACGCACTTCAATTTAATGAGAATTTATCGCTTCGATTAAATATATATCGATGTATTGAACATTAAAATTAAAATTAGGAACATTAAAAATTGATTCGAGATAAATTAATTTTAAGATTTAATTAAATTAATTTTTAGAATTTTATAATTTATTAACCAGGTAATTTTACGCGCGCGCGCGTATAAAGAAATTATTGTGCAAGTGCATATCGTATATTTTTTGACTTATGATAATCTCACAAATATCGAAATAGGAAGAAACTTGCATTGGTTTTTTTTCACAGCGATCAGATAGTATACTAAGCAATTGTAATATCTTTCTTAAACACACGCACATTTTGAACGTATATATTGCATTTTCGAAAATTTAATTATGCTGTTGATAATGCATTGACCAGTCGGCACGTGGCCACAAACCATCAACAATATTACATTACCATACTTGGAGTGTTATACGATGCTTGCCCTTCTAAAAAAGTAACCCTTCCTCCCTTGGGTCTGTTTCACGGGTTGTGAGATTCATTGTTACACAAAACGAATCTCTATCTCACCTACAGTTTTAATATGATATCAATTATTGACTTTTATACTTGACATAGTAATTCTATATTTTTATCATATTTTTAATTTATAGAAAATAATACTTAAAAATAAAAAAATATAAAAATTAATGTATTACATAAATAAAAAAAAACATGAAATTTAAAATTAAATATAAAATATAAGATATAGTGTCGTATTTAATAGACTTTTTAATCAAATTTGAAAAATGTACTGGTCTCCCTTTGTTCCCGATTAATTTTGCCGCAGAAAGCTCCGACAAAATCAAATAGCTTGGGTGCCCGTACCATGATTACTTTTTCGAAGCTGCCGAAACCACGTCCGCCAATCATCCTGCTGGTAACTCCTCCTTCCCGAGTTCATTTAACAGTTCACAGGATTCTACAGCGATCGTGGGATCACGCGTGGCCTCCTTTGGAGTCTCCCCGGAGGCCGGCACGCACGTGTGTACACGCTGTGTATCCGCGGTTACCTCATCATGGGAACAACACATACATATACACAGATGACAAATGGTCACACAGTGTTAAGGCGGAGAAGACGATGCGCAATACAATGTGTTACGGCAGCTAGAAATTTTGCGATCCCGACACGCGTGCCTGACACGTGTTCCGCCGAATTAACGAGGGTACGTGTATTTGTTTCCTCTGCGTCTTTCTTTCTTCTCCGCGCGAGAGAAATTTGTTACAAACGTGCCGTTACGTTGACAAGGGAGGATCAGCCTCGATTGCAAGTTCTATCATCACGCCCTCTCATTGACCACCACATAAATATTCATTTAGGAAATTCTTGTTTGGACTGTGCTGTTGTAAATTATTGTCAAAAATGTCTTTGCAGAAACTTTTCCCATGCTTTTCTGTCACTTACAAGACATGTAGATGTTTGTAACCTAATTAAAATAATAGCGATTGTTTATGATTTATAATATTAACTTTATAATTTTTTTTCTTAAAAAAACGTCAAACGTCAAATATAAGTTCTGAGATAATTTAATTATCAAATCTTACTGAATAAACTAATTTTTAAAATTTTAAATAAATCAATCTTTAAATATTGTCAAATTCCTAAATAAACAATTTGTAAATTATTACACTAGTTTATTTTTATTTTTCCAACAGCCTACAGTTGTCTCGAACGCCAACTTGCACTTACTTCGAAGAATATGTCTACTAGTGATCTTGTTGTGGATAATGTCTAAATTTGATATCGCACTGTACGGTCGTAAAATCAATAAGAGAAAGAACACAGAAACATCAAAGGAAGCAGCCTGCCCTTTTAACTGCGAAGCATATGTGTACCCTACATACGCACTGCGTAAAGAAGAGCACGGCATTACGGTTTAGCGTGAACCCGCCAGTGTATTATAGCGTGCGAGAGAAGTATATACACGTATATATACTATATATATATACGTGCAAGAGAGGCAAAGAGGACGGCGAAAGAGGCTGGACATACAGGAGAAACTCACGAGAGAGAGCGAGAAAAACTGTACCATGGTTTTCACTATAATTATTGCCCATAGGCAAACAGTGGGAATTTGCAACGAAAAAGAACTCGCCAAGAGGAAGAGAGACGGATAGAAGGGACTTTCATCCCTCGTGTTTAGGATCCAATGATATTTGATCACATTGACTACGAAGTAGACGCGACGAAGGGCTTATAAAGAGATTGATTTTATTACTGTATTTCGGACAACCAGGCTCGTTTTTGACGCGTCGTGAATTTCCAATTATCCGGGTATCTTTTCACACTCGTTTCTCGCGTCGGAAATTAGTCAATTGATCAACGTTTCGTCGGACAAAAAATCTTTGTTTAGAAGACTATGTGATACACACATTACGGCAAATATAATCGCTTTTTTACTGATACTACCAGCATTTCAGAATGATAAGCCATTTATACATCTTAGAGCAAGGTAAACGTTGCTTTTTGCGGTTCATAGTTCTCTCAAAAATATAATATTTATTAAATAAATTTTCATACAAATTATAATATTTTTAATCCGGAAACATCTGATATTTCGTGAATTCGACAAGTGTGAGAACGTAATAGAAAATACGAGCGAAGTGAAAGCATCACGGCAGCGGCGGCGACAGCATTTCAGCGGCCTGTGCAAATATCAAATGTAGGCACGCACTGCATGCACGCATATACGTGACAATCGGTAATAAATCGATATTTCGGCAGCGGTCTCCATCGACGAGGGTGCACGGTCCGATAAAATAGGTGTTACCTGTCCGACGTGCGTTGGTCGCGACTGTCGTGAGTCACCGACGGATTTTTAAGGAGGGTTGCGGCAAGTCCTAATAACAACACATGCCCGTCACGCAGCTGGGGCACCGTATCGATTTAATAGTGCTCTTGTTTACTGGTAATGACTCTATACTAGACCGGACGCAACGGCGAGCGCAAGAAGCCAATTACCGTCGTTGTGAAATTGAATCATCTCATTCCTTTCAGAAGAACTGGAGAAATTTTTATTATACATAACCGATCCTGCAAGTTGACGTCACTATTCTGATAAATTTGGAATTGAGAAAAGTACGAGTACGTTGTGTGATTTCAATCACATTTGTGATATCAAAGTATTGACTATTTTTCAAAATTGGAAACAGAGTCGGCTCAATTTTTTTTTTTTTTTCAAATTTTCAACAATTATATATCAATAAATTTTCTGAGATATAAAACTTGGAAAACTACATCCTGTAAAATATTGCTACAAAAATATCTAATATATGTATATAAATATTATTTTTTCGAAAATATATGTTTCAAAAATAATGTTTCAGTGCGAACTCAGAAAAGCACAATACGCGATCCGTTAATCATAATTTTATCGAGCGGCAATCAAGATAGGGTGGAGCGGGTATATTAAAAATTGTTGCGAGCAATTACGCTCGGCACGTGCCTCATTCATTCGCGCTCGCTCAATGTGTATATATTTATAGTATACACACATAAGTGTATCACACACTCGTGCGTATCGCACCGTACCGCGTGTAAACTCGCGTAACTAAGCAGCAAGTCAGCGACTCGTGTATATTCGCTTGTCGCATACACAACTGATTAAGTTATATGTAGTTACGATAGCCGAGCGAATCTCGTCTCAACTTGCAAACAATATCACGTCCGCTCATTTTCCGTAATTTTTTTTATATATGAACCGATAATATATGTATACTAATGTTACGACTTTGGAACAATTTGCAGATAAAGTACACATTTAATCACAGAAAATAAGAACTTATTTTAACATAAACTTATATTTTTATATAAAAATCTATATAATATATAATCCATATAATAAAATTGATATAAAAAAATTGAATAAAGAGCACCTTGTATATTTTAAACACTTATTAACATCGTAAAATCGACACAAAATTTTATAATTTTATCCATAATTTTGCTCATTTTATTATTTGCATTCTCTAAAAATGTGGAGGAAAGATTTTGATTCAACATTTACTAAGAAATTATTTCGTAGAAGATTGTTTTAATTCTACTTCTTCGCCGGCCTTTTAAAACGCAGAAGGTTGCAAAGTGCATCCCGCCTCCGTAGCTCACTTCGTCACTTCGCTTTTGCGTGCACGACAATCTCGCGAGATATTCTCGCGCGAAGTATATATACGCGCGCGCGTCGCTCCGACAGTTACTTCTCATAACTTCGTTATTTCCGAGAGCCGTACGCACAGGTCGCTAGGTCTGCTTAACCCTATTAACGCGCATACGAAGCTTAGTTGCAGTATCAAACCCCTCTCGGTGTCGACCCTTCTATCTCTGTTCCTCACACTTTCCTTTCTCTCCTTCCGCCTTCTCTGCGAATTTCTCTCGGCTTCGACAGCCGTTCCCGTCGCGAGAGTAGCAGCTCTCGTAATTCGAGATGTACGCGTTAATTGCCGTATTCATGTCGGGCGGCCCGAAAGGGTTGTTCGTGCACGCCGACTTCTGAATAGCGAAGCTAAATACTGCGACGTAATTCGTTTAAAAGGGAAACGCGACTATATCAAGTGCACAGCGACTATTCGCCGAAGAAAACCCGGCCGATGATGATGATTTCCCTAGCTTGGTCGGATAAACAGCACGATTAAAATGGATAGAGTCATATCGGGACTAGGGAGAAAACGCAGAGCCATTCTTGCAAACAAAAACGCTCATGCTATTTATTTTGCAAATACTATTAATTATTAACTAAAAGCTGTAATTAAAATATGTTTTTTTATTGGAATAATCATGAAAAATAACTGTAAAGTCGACATAAAATTCACCCATAATTCTGGTTATGTTATTAAAAATTATCCACACTATTTAAAAATGTGTAAACGATTTTGATTCAGCGTTTAATAAGAAAAAATAATTTTTAAGAAACAATTTACGAAAGATGTACTATCCGATGCAAAATTTCACGAGATAACATTGTCCCGTGTGACGCCTCTTCTGATTTACAACCATTATCACGATGTCGTTATAACAGGTATCCCATTAGCTACCCTTCCTCGCGTTCGTCTTCCTTACGAACCCGTACCGAACGTCAGAATGGAGAGACGTCGGCAGTCGACCCCCATTAGACAGACGAGGTTTCGGTAGCAGATTGCAGGTTTATCATTCATGGTGCACCGGGAGAAGAAGGGAGAAACTTCTTTATTCTTCGCCTTTCTTTCGGATTCTCTATTGACGTGGCGAGGGTGCACAATGCCGGGCCGCCGCTGCAAGCAACTGGGTCTCTAATGAGCGCGTGCCGCTGACAGAAGCACATAGGCATTATACGTGCACGCCTTCGCCCTTCTCTTTAGTCTATGGATACCTATGTACCTTAGACGGCCAGGTATTCACGCCGCTTTAGCGATCCTTCGAGTTACCCGGCAATTTGTATCTCATCATGCCTGTTGCGATTACAGACGCCACGATAAAAGTAGCAATAATTCTTCGAAAGTCTGGTTGGTTCTGAAAAGCTTCTAGCATAACTTTTAGCCTAAGTAATATAAATAACTACCTAAGTTGAAGTGTTTTCTTTTTTTTTTTTGAAACTTTTATGAATTGTAAAAATATTTGTCCTGATTTGCGGTAATATTTTGAATCTGACTAGCCAGATAAATTTGAAATATAAATAAGAAATTTAAAATAAACGCTATAATAAATGAACATACAGAAAGAGTAAAATAATTTATATCTTATTTTACAAAATTAATATACACAACGTTGTTAATCTCATGATTAATCTTGTATCAGGCATATGAAAAATAAATTTGTAAGATGAAAGATTCGGTAAAATTACATATCAATAATTTAATTAATCATAGCATTCGAAATTTTCACGATATCGAATTTTATTCTTCAAGCAAAAATATACTCTTCTTGAATTATTTTATTATAGTTATATTATATTAAAAAATATATTTATAAGATTAGAGAGATATAGTGTTAAATAGAATGTTGCGCCACTTATAAACATTTCAGAAAATTTTTTACAATTTTGGAATAAATTATAAATAAATTATCAATTATAAAGAAAAACGATTGCATATTCACGAGTGAAAGAGTTAACTTTCTGCTGAAGACTCAAATTTTTAAATAAGATTATAATAATGTAACATATTTTTCACTAAAAGATAACAGTATTAGTAGATACAATGTGAAAAGTACTAGAAGATAACAATAGTAGTAAACTAGTGAAATAACATGCGTATAAAAGTGAGCATAAGTATAACTTTGAAACCCTCGGTGAAGAAATGTCGGCAGTCTCGATCAAAATGTATCCATATAAACGACGAGATTAGCATGTTCGAAGTTTCGCCGACGAGGGTTAGGAACAGAAATAAGAACCGAAAGAGACGCATATACAATTACAACGAAACTTGGAAGCACTTAGCCGAGTATTATCAAATTAAGTATCATTATACGTTTTGATCGCGCGATGATTACTCGCCTATGCGCGCTTATTTCATAACGAAACGCGACGGTGCGACTCGAATTGCCCCCTTTGTACAATTCTAACCACCTTAGTGGTAATATTTCCGTATAATTCAGTGCGTTTATTTCGCGCAACCGTTGACGACGCAGGTGTAGGGCGGGTTCGTCTCTCCTACCTGCACATGCACTGCGGACGCATTCGACACGCGGCCGCACCTCTCGTCGTTGTCGTCGTCGTATCGTCGTTCAGCATGAATCACCGATCAACCGTCAGCAATTTCGAAGGGCTCCACCACTTCCCTCGAAACTTATTCGTGACGAGGCGTGGCAATTACGGAACCGTATAACGGGTCCCACGAGTTTTCGCGTTAAAGACCGATTGCACCCGTCGATACCCGAGTCGAAATTTAGCGTCTCTTTTAATGCTCATACAACCTATATGAACCTATTTTTACGGAATTAGAACCTAGAACTCCTCTTTTAAAACTTGATCTTCTATAATTTGACGTTGAAATACTACTTTAAACCTATAGAGCCTTACAAAATTTGTATACACACAAATTTTTGTACACAGATTGTATTACTGCGAAAACTCCTCCATTAAGCCTCGAACTTTTATCTAGTAGATATATATATATATATATATATATATATATATATATATACTAGATAAATTCGACCTATATAAGTTATTATAATGTTTAATCATAAAGGAAAATATTTGATTCGTTGCATTTCCAACTTTCATTAATATTGATACTTTTCCGTTTCCTTCTTCAAAATAGTGATATAATATCTGAAAAAAATTCAACGCAAAAAAATTTTTTTAAATTAATTTTTTTATTAAATGTTAACTATTTTAGATTACTCGTTAAAATTCAAATAAAAATGAAAAACTATACGAGCAATATGCATAATGTGGTTGTATTTTGATTATTGCTTTATTAAGTGATACAATATTATCAAACGTTTCAGTCTTAATTTGGACCTTTTTCTGTATAAGTATTTCTGTCTGAACTTGTTTTAACGCATGTTAACTATACTTAATAATATACTCTTAACTATATGTATTACATATACTTAATAAATAATATTTAATTCAATAAATATTATGTAATGTTTTTAATATCTTATTTTATATTTAATATCTTAATTTAATATTTTTAATATAATCACAAAGGTATATGGATTTTCAGCACTAGTTTTATGATATTATCAAGAAATTCTAATGATTGCAAAAATCTTCACAATAATAAAGAAAATTACTAACTATATAATTTTAATTGATGATAATTTTAATAGCATACAATTTTTAAAAATATCAGAAATCAATACTCAATAGTTGAATTTTGATATTATATTTTGATATTATCAAGAAATTTCTAATAATTACAAATTTTCAAAAGATAATAAAATTCAACTAAATGGTATTGATTGATGATATTTTTAAATTGTATGCTATTAAAAATTATCGTTAATCAAAATTATAGTTAGTATTTTTTTTTATTGTGAACATCATTAGAATTTCTTGATAATATCATAAAAGTAGTGCTGGCAAAAAGGAATCTATATATTTTCAGGGTCTAAAGCGGGTCAACGGAGGGTTTTAACTAAACCCTACTTTGAAGCTTTAGCAGGAAAAAAGGAAATTTCGGACATATTGTAGTGCCAAAGTAGGTGCTATTATATACATACGATACAATGCATAACATCTACTTTGACTCTCTTATGCCTACCTCAAAATAAAAGATTAAGGTTCAATATAGGTGCTAAATTTCGACTCGGGTAATCACCTCGACAGCGACATTGCTTCTGGAAACGAAATAGATTCTCGGAATGCGTACGTAGATCGAAGAGTTTTATGAAGCAATTACTTGAAAATAAAAATAAATGGCGATTTTTTGTTATAAAGTGGATTATTATAAAATTCTACTATATATAGAAATCTACTGTTCGAAGAGAAATGAAAGAAATGAAAGAAACTCGCTGAAAATTTGTCAAAGACCGCGGTAAATTTTTTGAAAAATGTATAAATCCGAGAAGGCCGAGGAGAAATTGAGCTACGAACAGCTGATTAGATATGTCAATATGTACAGAGATGTGTGTTTATACTATAGGTATCGCGGCGTGCGAAACGAGCGGGGAACAAAAGCCGAAGTAAATACACCAGTGCGACAGTTTTTGCTGCCGACCAATATAAATAGTGAAATGTAGTGAATCATATGTGTCACGGTTACAGAAATGCCTTAACACATGAATTTGTCAAGGTTTATTTAAATTGATTTGTAAAATTCACACTCGTGCAAGTTCATGTGTTAAGGCATTCCTGTAATTGTGTGTAATTATTTTTTTAACCCATTTGCATCATACGGAAGTATGAAAAATATACCCTTATTACTAATTTTCTTTATTATATCTAAGTGTAAATATTACAAAAATTATAGAAAATATTATATTTCAGTGATTTGTGAATGATAAAAGTGAAGAAACAAATACGTGGTCTAACAATAAGAACACATACATATATGCGTTCTGGTGATAATAACTAGATAAAAGTCAAGCGCATTTGTATATGCGCTAATGATGCAAATGGGTTAATGATTTCTTCGACCATTTAGCTATGTAAAATTATATTTATTATATAATTTTTCGGACTTTTTTCGATGATCTTGTCTTTACATATTATCGTTTTGAACAATTGCTTGATAAAATTGCTATCGCTATCTTTTCTTTATTACTCAACAAAGCTGTTTGAAATTCCATTCCCTATAATTGCTATCTTATTAAAATAACAACCAAATACATTTAACTGGAAATAGCATTTTAAACGGTCATCAGTCTGCTATCTTTGTGCTTCTCGATTATTGTTTTATCGAGGCCATTATGGCGTGGGAATTTGAAAGTTCGAGTGGAACATAATTAAATGGGAAAGTAATTGATACATCGATGCTCCCTTTCTTTCTCTCTCATGAAGGATCCCCAGCGAACAAACAGTTGGGTTTGCGTGGGAATTTCACACCGCCATACAGTATAACGTAGAGAGCTATTAACATCAAGGAAAATGTTTTTCATTCCCAAAGTTATCGCTTAAAGCCGTGAAGTTATTCTCACACGTATCGATCATAATCTTCCTAAATATATTCGTTGTTATATAAAAATTTATTTTAAAATAAATTATTGAATTAAACTAAGATATATTATAACAAATTACATAAACCGATAAAAAAATATTATATCAAAGTATATCAACAACATAAAATTCTCTAAAAATAATATTAAAAATAAAACGAGATTAACAGATTATAGTTAAAAAAAAGAAGACATAAAATTAATTTGTGCATTATTAATGATGAAAATAATAAACTTTAGAGTAATTGTTGATGTAATATTGCTTATACAATGAAAAAAAAAGTTAAATTAATCACTCTGTTTGATTTATGTAATGACATAAAAAATAATGTTTTTATTATTGTCTTACATTGGAATCATAACACAAAATCTATAGGTCTATAAATAAAAATTGCATGCATATGATCTGAAATTTCAATTTTCAAATATATAATATTAAAAAATTTATAAATGTTTGTATCTTTGCTTTCAGATCACATTAAGAAAAAATAATAAAAGAAGTAACTCGTTAATTGAGCACAAAGACCCACGAGAATTGCATAAAGAATCGGTGTAAAAGAATGGGCGATGCCGGAACGGAGATCGCATAGGATTTCTGGCGACGCCTGCGTCGGCGACGACGACTCATTGGGCGCCGAGCGAGAAAGCACCGCGATGCGACAAGACGGGGCACGCGTCGCGTGACACACTGCCACCGGTGAGCCCGAGTCAATGCATCACGTCGTGATAGCGGAGAGCGTTATGACTCAAGGGCTGCCGTGTTGTCAGCGTTTCCAAAACAGGCCGACGAGTGACTCATGGTTAACCCTTTTGTAGGTGATTCTCCGAGATTAATATAGTGTGTCAGAAAAATTTCGTACTTAGCAGTGTCAACTCTTACACATCTCGTTTCCACTAAAGTTACACAACATTGATGGAAAATATAATTTAGAAAAGAGCACTATAGAAAAGATGAAAGATCAGTTTTCTTTTTACATGAAAAGAGTAGAAAATACAAAAAAATATAAAAAAAAAAACAATTACGAAAAAAATTAAAATAGATATTTCAAAATATAAAAAAAAACTTGTGTTAAGATGTGATTTTATACGATTCCTCACATAAACATATCAATCTTAAAATTCCGTAGCGTACATTTAAAAATACAAATAAAAGAGCCCTCAGTATCTCGCTAAAAGTTACTTTTTATCCAATTTAAAAACGGAAAGCATCCAAAGTAAACGCATCATGCAATACATCTTAATCGATCTTATGTTAATGTCATATAATTTCACTAAATGCAGCGAATAGCGCATGTAACTGCGGGCACAGAACGCAGAATGGTAAAGTACATATCTTCATTTAGAAAGCCCGTTTTATCGACGATGTCCCAGAAACGATGTTGGAAGTCCTCAACATTAAAGTACGATTCTATTTCAGGCAACGTCACCATGGGCGGCGGTGCACCGGAATGCACCGCGCGCCTTGCTCGCTCGCTCGAGCGCACGCGACCCTGACAGAGTGCGCTTGATCTCTTCGTCGTAAACGAGATTAAAGGTCCAATTATAGAGTTCTTCAGTAAATTATTACCGCCGCGTCCTGGAAGCGGGCTCCTTTCCCGGGACGTATTTCTTCGGATCGACTCTTGACTCTTGATCTCGTCCTTTCTCACGCGAATTCTCCCGTCAACTAACGATTCACGAAAAGCACATCGTAAATATTCGTCTTTGACATTGGAAATTAATTCAACATTTAACATAAATTGAGAAAAATAATAATATTAGATAAAAACATTAACGATATTTATGTTGTTTTAAAATGAATTTAACTTAGAAATATATAAAATTTAACTTAGAAATATATAAAATATAAAAATATTATAATTCTATGTAATAATATATGTATACATATATGTATATTATACCACATACACACACAAACACACACACACACACGCGCGCGCGCGCATATATACACATACAAATTCCAAAATTTTGTAACTTTTTTGTATCTTGCAACAACTATTTTATTTGTTACAAGGTACTCCGCGCGCCATTTATTCTTTTAATTACATAAAAATATGATGTATCACTTCAATTACATATTTTTTCTTAAAAACAACTGTGTTTTTTTATATCTAATGATTTCTCTCATTATTTTATGCATAAAAGTGTTGAGGTAAGATAATTAAAAAATGAAAATTGAACGAGATATTTTATAGTTTACGTAAAATTATGTCAAATTAAATAAAATATCTCGTAAACTATTCAATTTTTGGCCATCTTACCTATAACTTTTTAACCGAATATTGCGAGGAATCGATTTATATAAAAACATAGGGTAGTTTCGTTTAAAAAAATAAAGATGACCTTTAAACCTCCGAAACGCCTCTACCCAAGGTCAAACTAATATCCCTATCTTTTTCCCTCTCCAAACTCTACAATTTTTATTTGAAACACTTTTTACCAAAACGTCATGTTTTCGAGTTATTACGGTGTGAAAGTTAAAGTGGCACATCTTATATACTAAGCGTAGAATTGTCGGTGGACTTGTGTGGTCCACTGGGTAACGTACGAGTTTCTCGTGCGGCAGTATGGGGGGAGGGGCAAGGATCGGGTTTGAATCCTCCTCTCTCCTAGGTTTATCCAAACAGGTTTTTTGCATGCGAATATAGTTAAGTCGTTTGGATTGATTTAGTTGACAATATGTTTAGTACTGAATATCATAAAAAAGAATATCATCTCAAGATTAGCCTGGCATAACATTTTTTTATTTAATAACTTATATTTTTACTATTTTATACTATTTTTTCTTATAATTGTATATTATGCTTCTAAATATGATTTCTTGTGTATCTATAACATGCAAACCGTTGGCGTCAATTACGTTAATTAATATATTTCAAAATATACATTATTTGTTGTGAAATTAAATTTGCTTTTTATTTTTGGTAGAAATTTTTCTATATTTTTTACGATTATATATTACGACAAAATTTAAAATATCGATTAATTTATTAGAATAATCAATAAAATTTATCATAACAATTGCTGCACTTGAAAGAGCAACTGATATTTGCGTGTACGTTTTAGCGCAGCTATTCGTTTACTAAATATTTGGGCAACATTTCACTTTTATTCTTTAAAAATTGATCTGTTTAACATATCAATTGAATAAATTTTGGAACTACTTTCACATCCTTACAGTCTCTCTCTACTAGCCTTCTTCTAAATATTAACAATATAAATATAATATAAATAACTTTGCTATTTGACTAAAAATATTATATTAAAAATATTATATTTTTAAATAAATTATTGAAATTTGCGTTTATTAAATCACAAGTGTTCAAAATATAAAATAAATATAAAATATTTATGTAAAATATATAAATATAAAATATTTTTTGTTCATCAACAAAGAAGGTTAAATATATTTTGTGTAAAAATATCTAATTTATGAAATAGTTGCACAAAATTAAATCTCATGTGTCTATTATTAACGCCTGTATTAAATATGTCTTTTTACACTGATGCTCAACGCACTATTGCAGCGTTAGAAGATATCACATGACCATCAATAACTGTAATCAATCGTTGCAGTAGGTTTTGGCCATGTGATATCTTTTAATGCTAAAATTGAGCGTCAAGTGTCAGTGTGAAAAAACACTTTAAACTTCCACAGTTTAAAGATAAAAAATATTATAAGATTTTATTATATCTCATAATTTAAGAATAAAATAAAAATTATAATATTTTTATGACCAATAATTATGGTACGTCTTATTTGGTTGTTAATTTTAAATCTAATCCTCCACATGCTCTTATATGTCTTAACTATTCGTAGCAATTTATGAATGTAAAAAGAACAATATGCAATCTAACATAATGTTGCTTAAATTATTTTTTAAAAACCTATAAAAATTTATTAGACATTTACACACATTCTTTTAATATTTTTCACATTTACCTATATGTATAGGTACATATAAGTAAATGTGAAAAATATTAAAAGAATGTGTGCAAATGTCTAATAAAATTTTATAGGTTTTTAAAAAATAATTTAAGCAACATTATGTTAGATTGCATATGAATTGTTAAATGCAACTTTCGCAATGACAACCAATTGATAGCTCGAAGTAACGCATCGAGATAACCAATTAGCATTGCGAGAAAGAGGCAACAATGAAAATCTTCCAAGTCTTTTTTAAGATAAAAAATTATTCATATTAAATTTATTCACTCGCTTTTTCATTGGTTTCAGGTTCGCCGCATCGCTGACAATTTCGCAAAGGATTATCGGCCCGTTCTGAGCGTTTTCTCTACGTCCACCAATAACTCTTCCTTCTCCATGAGTCGGATATGCTGTTGAATCAACATACGCTTGTGAAACTATTTCAAATAAAGCACCGTGTGTCATTGCGTGCACGCAATATTTAGCTCTGCCCCACCGTGTGCGTTAGGCGTCGGCGTCGAGTGAGTCAGTGCGACGACGACGACGACAACGACGACAACGACGACAACGACGACAACGACGTCGACGACGATGTCTAGACACCACCAGCACGGTCTGGCGTCATCGTCACTGATTTGCTCGCTTGTCTTCGTGTTTCTGTTATTGCTCGTAAAATGGGTGAAATCATTCTTAGCCCGAATCCGACGAAACGCTATGCGAGGCGACGCAAGTAAAAGTTCATTCACGACGGTGACGAACACAAAATAGACATATAATGCTTCTATAAATATTATTTTTATAATATTAAAATTTATTTATGTAATTATATTATTGGTGTGTAGTATATGTATAAGATGAATTATCATCAAGCTAAAATAAATTTTAACAATATTATAAAATATTGTTCAAAAGATGAAATAGATAAATTTTTTTATGATTGCAATAAAAGCCATCATTTTTCATAATTTTATCAACGATAAGTATATTAGTAATAAAGCTTTACAGTATATGTTTACGTATGAAAATAAAATTCACGTAGAATTATCTGCAATATAAAATTTTCTTAATATTGCCATAAAAATATATATAAACAATTAATATATAATGTTTATAAAAGTTTGGTACAATCTTATTGATTATTATTTTGATAATCCGATTTCTTGTAAAAGTATTTATGCAAAAAAATTATATAACAGAAATCGAGTAGCAGTTGAACAAGATTTGTTGGTGATGAACTCAACAAGGGATAAGCAAGATGCACTTAAGTAACTATAACAACGTGCTGGCCCAGGTGAATCATAACCGTTCTAGAAAGTTGCGTGCGGCACCCTCGTCACGTATCGAACCTCCCGCGTGGGCTCCTCCCTCGTCTCTCTTTCAGTTTGATGTGCTCGTAACCGGCCAATTATGTAAGGTATGCCGATGCAGCCCTCGATAGCCGAACAGAATTTTTAAAACCATCCACCAAGTAACTAGTTACGCATTCTCAAGTGTGCAATTTATTCTTCGCGTTGCTGTTTTATGTTGCGGAAGGGTAATTATTTGATACTAAAGATACTACCAAAAATAGATTAAAAATCGTTTTTTATTGAGTATTTATTGATTCTTTATTAACAAAAAATATTATTATTTCTTCTCGAAAACATATTTATTAGGACCTTGAATAAGTTCTCGCTGTTTTTTTTTGTTAAAAAAAACATTAATTTAAAATATAAGGCTTACAATAACTTTACTCAAAGTATTGTCCATCATTAGAGACCACTTTCTCCCATCTTTCTGGCAGTAATTGAATCCCCCGTCGAAAAAACGATTCATCTTTTGACGCAATCCATGAATCGACCCATTTTTCGGTTTCTTCGAAAGAATGGAAGCGCTGCTCGCTCAAACCATGCGCCATCGACCGAAACAAGTGGTAATCCGAGGGGGCTATGTCCGGTGAATACAGCGGGTGAGGTAGAACTTCCCATTGAAGCGTTTCCAGGTAAGTTTTGACTGGTTTTGCCACATGTGGCCGAGCATTGTCATGTAACAAAATGACTTTGTCGTGTCTCTGCCCGTATAGTGGCCGCTTTTCTTTTAGAGCTCGACTCAAACGCATCATCTGAAGTCGATAGCAAGCTCCCGTGATAGTTTCATTAGGTTTAAGCAGCTCATAATAAATTACGCCCTGCTGATCCCACCAAATGCAGAGCAGAAGTTTCGAACCATGGATATTCGGCTTTGCCGACGATGTTGATGCATGGCCGGGCTTACCCCACGATTTTCTACGCTTAGGATTATCGTAGTGTATCCACTTTTCATCTCCAGTGATGATACAGTGCAGAAAACCTTTTCTTTTATGCCGTTGAAGCAGCAATTCACACATGAGAAAACGTCGTTCAACGTCTCTCGGCTTCAACTCATACGGCACCCAATGTCCTTGCTTTTGGATCATTCCTAACGCTTTTAAACGTTTTGAAACTGTTGACGCATCTACTTGCAATGTTTTCCCGAGCTCTACTAGCGTCTGACATGGATCTAGATCAAGCAATGCCTCCAATTCTTCGTCTTCAAACTTTGTCGGTGCTCCAGAACGTTCTTTATCTTCAAGGTCAAAGTCATTATTTTTAAAGCGCCTAAACCAGTCTCTGCATGTCGTATTCGACAGAGCATTGTCACCATATGTTTCAACAAGAATTCTGTGTGCTTCAGCTGCAGATTTCTTTTGAATAAAGCAGTGCAATAAAATTCCCCGCAAAAACACTTTATTTGGTACAAAAGTAGACATTTTCGCAATAGGTAATTAAACACGTGGTTGACACTGTGGTAAACTGTATCTACTAGAATTTGAGGTTACATATAGTACTACTTAGCTGATGCGTTTCCGTACGAAATTCCATGCACAGAGTGCCGCTACGCCATCTTTTAAGAAACAGCGAGAACTTATTCAAGGACCTAATATAATAATAGATATATCTGTAACCAGTGGCGTAGCCAGGGGGGGGGGCTGTGGGGGCTGCAGCCCCCCCCCGAAATTCTTAATAATTTTAATAATTTCATAGCTGATCACAAAAGTGAATTTCTGTCATATATGCTGTTTCACGCATTTAATATGCTTCACTCAGAAACGTATGCCTCGCTTTCCTTCGTAGTCCAGTCGTCAAAATCTTTTACTACCTTTACAGTTCATCGAGTTTATATTTTTTCCGACTTATTTTATTATAGTTTAATATAGTTTCCGACTATTATTTATTATAGTTATTTTATTTCCGTGGAAATAAAATCTAATATTTTTATACAATAAAGATCCGACAATGACTTTTGCCCAATTTGCACACACTACTGCAAATATTAGCAACTTTAGCGATTTCTACAGCAACAGTCGAACGCAGCTTCTCAACATTAAAAAGATTAAAAACCTATTTAAGAAATAGTACTGGACAAACGAGACTTAGTGGTCTTGCTTTAATGAGCATTCATCGGGAACTACATGTCGATGATGACATTTTGCTTAATAAATTTTTAACTAAAAAGAATCGTCGAATACAATTATAGATTGTAATAACATTAACTTCACACGAGTATAATATATAAAAATTGGCATTCTACGTTTAAATTTTTTTGTTAAATGTTAAAAATTTCAATGTTAAAAAACATTCACAGTTCTATTACAATTTTGTTTTAATTTAAATATAAAATTTGGTTTTTAAAATCAAACTCAAATGAACAAAGTCGTGAGCATAGCATAAAAATTATATTAAAAAAAAATATATATATATATATATATATATATATATATATATAAATATAAAACAAAAAAAAGATAAAAATAATAAATAAAAAATAAAAAAAAATAAAATTACTCAAAAACAAAAAAAAAGTAAAATGGAGCCAGAACCCATCACGTCCCCGTCGTTGGCTCTGGGTCGCGCTAAGTGTGGGTAATATACCGTGCAGATGTGTCTAATTAATAGTGATAATTTGTAACAAATTAAAGCTATAGCCCTCCCCGAAACTCTTTCCTAGCTACGCCACTGTCTGTAACAGAGATATTGTCTCTTATTTTATTAGAATAATAAGATAATTTTGCTGAAGATAGCTACAGAGATATAAATTTAAATATCGTTTAATGTAAGCTTCGCTTATTTCGCTAAATCCTTCTCTTCATTACGTATTTATATTTCCTTAAGTGAGTGCATTAACCTCAGACATTACCTCCTTACCCGATAAAGGATGTATTTTGTCGAAACATGTGTATAAATAGCGCGGACATAAAATAGCTTTTGTTTCTATTATTATAAGCAGTGTTGTTAAAGAAACTACCATTTTACACCTGCCTAGAGTTCTGAATTATCGCATCATTAGAATTCAATATTTCCGTAATTTTTTTTCTTCTCTTTCTCTCTTCACCGGTTCTCTTTTCCGAGAATATTAACGAACGTTCCACATAATCCGCGCGCAATTTCATGAATCATTGGCTACTGTAGTGATTTTATCCCTCTCTTTTCTCTCTTGAAACGACGCCGAGAAGGGTGCTAACTACCCTTATATCTACTCATGGGACGAGAGGAATGGGACGGGACGCGCGTCTGCCTGCTTTCCATCCCTAAACGCATCTTGAACGCCTCAACAGGTCCATGAATAAGTTAGGACCTCCAACAGCGACGTGTCGAAGACGTAATAGATTTTGAAAGCCGCTCTCGCGAAAGGACATTTTCGGGAAATTGCCTAAGATCATCCAACATTGTGCATACAGGATGTTCCAGGAAGTGCCACATTTCTCTCAAATGTATTTATGATTTAGCGTGTTTTAAGTTTATTTTTCGCTAACGACATTTAAATAAATATATTAATCTTTTTCATATTTGTTTTCAACATTGAATATCTAAAAAAACATAAACGTATCTCAAATTAGAATTTTATTAGAAAGTGGGTAGTATTTTGAATAAAATAAGATGTTTAGAGATTTACTTAGAGAAAATTTAACAATTTAGACTGCAGGAGACATCGAAGCTGACCAAGACGTAATGATATTAAAAAAGGAAGGTAATTAGAAAAATAGAAGACAAAAAATAGAATTATTTTCAACTACATTTACTGGTCTTTGCGAATCGAACAGAATGATTTTAAGCAAATTCGCAAATCAGCTGTTTAGGACCGGAGACAGCTATCAAACAAGAATGGAAAGCATTAACATCAGTATAGGTGTATGACCGTGAGCCACGAGTTGTCAACAGAGGAATGTTAGAAAAACTGTCTCGAAAATAAAGACTTACGAATAGAATAAAGAACGATACTAAACGACTGAGTTTAAACGAAACTAATTAATACGAACATACATAATTTCAGTAGAAAACGGATAATAACGGATATAAGATTATTAATATACAAAATACAAAAAACTAAAGAATATAAATAATAACGAATTTTGTCCATATTTGATGTCAAATGTAATATTAATATTATTGTAGTATTTTAAGATCTCTGTTAATAAGGATTATAAATTAACAACTCGGGCAGAAATTTAAACAATTATTTTAAACAGGAAAATAATTAAAATATATTTATTGATCCTAAAATATATCTATATATATTTCTTGTAATTAATTTTGTAATACAATTATTAATGTGCAGTCGTAGAATTTTTTCTTATTTATGATAAATTTTAAATGTATTTGTACATGTACCGACATGTATAGTGTCCCTCGCCAGCAACGGTATACGTGTGTGAAATAATTGAAGGTGTCACACGCATTCACACAAAGAGCATATTTGACGTATCGTTTGAAACGAAGAGCACAGGAGCAGCGAGGAGAATAGTAGTGGGGAACATTTCTATCTTGCATCCTTAACACAAGTCGGACAATTGAGAGAAAAAGCATTACAAGACGTGATGTCAAGTTAGTGGTGTCCTATAGCTATCTTGCTCATGTGACGGTTTAATGAAAGAAGTGCAAGCGAGACAGTTAGGACAGCTCAGTATCTTTATCGATGTCTCGCTCGCTCTAACATCTATGTGTCGCGCTTTTCTTTCTTTCCTTTAAGAAACGTAACTGAATCGCGTGCACCGACCGCTGGCATTCATTCTATTAATTATTATATCATATAAAGAGGCTTAATTTAATAAACAATAGAAATTTTTATTAAAATGTTTAATAATACTGTACGAATATAAGAATTGATTGCTTCCGTAGCAAAAATACACGCTCGTCCTCATTAATTATTGATTGATTTACGATTGTGTAATTAATAACTTCTTTATTATAAACGTATGATTGTTTCACACATGTATATCGTTGCCGGCGAGGGACACCATACGTGCCAGTACTGTACATGTCCGGGTATATGTATTTGCATTAAATAGTATAATTTTTAGAAACCCGTTTTTTGCGAAAAGATAAAGAGAAACTTGACTACCAATAACTGCATGTTTTATGTGAGTTTGCGGTAGCGCGTGAAGACAAATTAAATAGCGTTTCGTTATCGAAAGAAGAGAAAAAGGGGACGTGTCGAGAGGGTGCACCGGATTTGCATCGAAAGTGCCTCTTAAACGTTTTCATCCCCCTTTCTCCGCGGCATCGCGCCTGACCTAAGAACAGATTGTAAGGCAAATTTCCCACAGATTCGATATTAAATCACAGTATATATTCGGCCTGTATGCCGCGGGCGATGTTGACACGTCGCGGTCCATTAGCCGTATAAATTTAACCTGCAAACTCATTTCGCAAGAGAAACAGCCAAATTATTCTCGCTTTAGCGCGCTGCCAGTATCACGTGTAATTAAGCATAATTTAACTCTTTCTGTCTTACTAAGCTGTAAATGGCAGAATCGTTAACAATGACGAAAAGTGCTAGAAATATCGTGTCATCCGTGCCGCTGCAAATAACAGCTACGGTTAACATCGATGCGCAAGATTTTGTGCGAGAATCAGTAACAAAGATAAATTAAATAAATTTCTCGATAAAGAACTTTGCTGCTAACATTTTGCTACCAACAACTGACACAATATACCGTAGATAGAACGTGTTATTATTTTTTCTAGTATTTATCTTTTCTTATTTGTGCGAGGAGAATTCTATGAAGCAATTGGATAACTCTGGACACAATTAGATTGGTGCACGTACAACGGAATAACGAACTGAAGCGATTAATTATTTCTACTGGAATTCAATCAAATGCTACACAATATGTCGCTGCGTTACATGAAATGTCACCGTCGATGTAACGTGAACTCTTTTCGTTCTGACGATGATATGATCAGACTCGTATTGCATTCTCGTCCCGGTGTCCCATCGACGATCGATTATGGTTATTAATGGTTTGTTTAATTCTCGCTCGGCTCCGTACCTCGACACTTTATATAATAGAATTTATGTCTTAAATTTTAAGACATTAATACCTCGGAATTGAATACTTATCTTGCGAGAAATGTCATCTTTAATTTTTTATTATTTATTTGTAACGTGATGTATCACTTAATCACTTTATATTAGATATATGCATAAGTTTTAGTCTTTTCATTGCTTTGGAAAAATTTTTCGAAATTGAAATATATTCCCTCTTTTATAATAGTATTTCGATGTATTGGACGGTCACACATTGTTTAGATAACTTTAGAAAGTACATGACATAGAAGACTGTTTTTCTGAGCTCTTTTTAGCAGCATGTATTACAATCTGAATTTCGTTTTATTTTACATTGAGGTGGACAATTTTGGTTTCAATTTCGGTAGAAGAAAGAAAGATCCCAACTGTCTTTCTCTATGTATATTCTTTCGTTGAAGACGACTGACAAAACGCTTTCAACTTTTTAAAATTGTGACATTACTCTGGTTTTTATTTATTGACTTGCATGGTTGACATTAATTTTTTATTTTGGTCTACGAAGAGGCAACTTTCAAGTAAGAGGTAATCACCGTTTTTTTTTAATAACTAAGACAACAACTTCTACCTATGTTTTGTAAAGGACCTATATGTGATGTGATGTTTTATACGGGTATCTATGGTGATGAAGAGAGGATGGTACATCTTGATATTATATATTGTAATACACAAATGTGTCTACGCTCGTTTCTATTGTTTCCTAAAAGTTTTCAAAAATAAGAAATAAGAAATATCTCGTGAAAGTTAAATTTTAGAATTTTTTCGCTATTTATTACTACGTTATCTAAACGTTCTTTTTTTGCTATTTTTATTCTAAAGCGTCAAAAAATTGAAAATATTAACGACGAAAAGGTTTATAGTTGCAAAAAATATAAAGTACAATAATTTAATAAGTAGCAATATTTATTCTTTTTAGTTTGTACAAAATATTATATTGTAATTTTCAATATTTATGCAATATTAAATTTTACTATTATCTTACAATTAATGTTTGGAATTAGTTTTTATCTTAGTATCTTTTTTTAATAATCTATAATATTTAATCTACTGATTTATATAATACATTCCGTATCATTATAACATTTTCAGAGAAAACCTCGAGCATGCGTAACCCCGACAACGTGTAAGAATATTTGATTAAAAACTCCGAGCCCTTTTCTCAGCAAAAACCTAGATTCTCGCTCAAGGTTGCCCGCGGCAGAGCGCAATAACTTTCGCGACGTTCACCGTCGCGCCAGTCGACAGTTATTATCCCTGGCGGGGAGAGTACAGGGGGATAGTGCTATTATCTCTTGGCTGTTTGAATTTGAAAAATTAGCAAAGCGTCCCGACGGCGAGCGATGTTCTTTTATAGGGAATAACCGGGGAAAGAAAGTTCGAATCCCGCCGATGTGTGTTCTTGCGTGTAGCAGAAACGCATACGTAGGCATACACACACATTACATATTATACACGTGTACTTACGTACAGCAGATCGATGTAATTGAGAGTACATTCTCTCTATCTGTAAAGCGATACGTCATCGTGCTGTGAACGCCGAAATAGAGGGAAAAATCATTGATGAGAAGCGCAATTGTCGCGACGTGGTTTCGATCGATCGCGTACACCAATAATCAATTTTTGTCCGCTCCAAGTTTTTTTATATGTCTCTTTTTCTCTTTCCTTCTCTCCCTCCTTCTCTCTTTCTCTCTTACACTGAGATCACTGACGACAATCTCGCGAATTGCGAGTTGAATCGATTTCTCCCATCGTGAACGACGACTGTATTTTTCAAACAGCTTACTATCTGTAGTATATATCATAGTATAGCATATAACTCTACTCGAGATATACTGAGAGACAGATTTAGCGGACAATTTGTTCCCACAATTCGTTTCTGCGATTTTCCATGAGAAGGTGACATTCGTAAGCAGACGAGAAATCTGAAATTATGTACATTTATTAGAACTACATTATCGTTAAAAAATGTAACGAATGATATTGGATATTCTCTCACCACTTTTGTTCCTGTTAATTACAAGCACTCCGAGAAATCTAGAATTAATTTTTAGTGATCACTTAATAGTAAAAATATCGTAGATGTTTTTTCCATGGTTATTTTAATGCTGGAAGCATGTATCTTTAATGATAAAATTTTCGGCAATGCTAATAAGTAAAATGGTTTATTAAAAAATTAAAAGTAAAACCGATTGAAGCGTTATCTTTAGAAAAGATAGTTGACATATAAATATTTATATAGATTTTTAACACTTTTGTAGAAAACACTTTAATCTTAATTTTGTTTCAGATATTGCGGTTTACAAGATTAAAAAGCAACATTTATAAAAAAAAGATTAAAAAGAAAAACAATGATACTATACAGTGTTGCAATGAACATTGTTGTAGAAAAACGACGTATCTTTAAGTTTCCAATCAGACATGATGCTGCTTTTTAATTATTTTCAAAACACATATATTCTTATTACATATTTGACATTCTTTTATATTTTTCACATTTACTTATATGTAGATATATGTAGATTATTCTTTACAAATTGCCACGAATGGTTATGATATATAAAAGCATGTGAAAGGCTGGATTTAAAATTAACAAAGTATGCGTAATTGTTGGCTATAAAAATGCCATAATATTTATTTACATCCAGGTCAATCACATCAATCATAATTTTTGATAGTAAGTAAATTCGCACTTACAGTTTACATTATTTTATATTTAAAAAATAATTATATTTTAGAATAAAAAACATTTCATAATATATTAATATACAAAAATATTATAATACTTTATGTACTTATAGTACTGTTTTAATAATTACAAAAAAAAGAAAATAAGCTAATATTAAAAAATGATCTATTTCTTTGTATTTGTTAAAAATAAGTTATTAAATAAAAAAAATTTATTTATTTATTGATACATATCTTCGTCGCTGTATACCAATAGTACAATCCAAACTGACTTATATTTTATGCGCGAAATAAACATTTTACATATTTGCGCAGGAACCTTATAAGCGTTTCGAGAAACCCTAACAGGGTTCGAAACTCGATTCTGCTGCACGTGAATTTCTTGCGTAACCTAATGGATCACGCAGGCCCAATGAATCTACGTTTATAATAGTATATACCAGTGCTGTTCAACCTTTTTATATATGTGAATTACATTTTTTGTCAGAACAACAATGCAATCTGTCCATGTACGGGGAAAAAAAATAAAAAATTAGGATATGTTTACCAAATATATCGATAGAAACAAACTAAGTATCATAATATAAATTAGTAGGAATAAAATAAATATGAAAATTACAAACATTAATTTTATAATAGAATCAAAGTAAAAATCGAAACGTGAAGATCTATCATAAAGGACGTCGCGATCTATAAGGACGTCGCAATCGATTAGTAAATCGCAATCGACTGGTTGGGCATCTTATATAGTTAACAATAAGTGAAAAGGTTTCCTACTTTTTTAGTATCTTTATCTTAAATTTTTTTAATTGTTTTATTAATTTATTTCTACTATTTGCTAGCAATATTTGTTCCCTAATCTCTACGTTAACGAGGAAGTCTGCGAACAATCACCACAGACATTCGTCTCTTATCTATAAGAATATGGTCAATTCAATTGCAGAATCGAATCCATCGAACAATAAGATCTTCAATTACAAGAATAAGTAAAATGATATATTTCACATTATTATAAAATTAGGATACTATGGTGTTATAACGAATGCGTTTAAATAGACATAAGATCTAATTTTAACAATGTAAATGTTTTTTAGGAGTAATAATTAATGCTAAAATTATATTAAACAAAAGAAGAAATTAATTTAGAAATAATGCAAGAAGAAATGTACAAGGTGTCCCAAATCTACCGTATCATTAATGATAGATTCCTGGTCATTTGGAGGTGAGTCTGAGCACGCGAAGTTTTGACTATCTCGTGAGTTAGTTATTTTGATACAATCTTTTTAGACAGAAAAAGAAATATTTGATATTTTTGACATTTCTTATTTAATAAAAGCAACTAGCAATAATTTTATAAAATAAATTTTAATTAAATAATTTTTAATTAAATAATAAAATAATATGATAATCTTATTTATTATAATTTACTGAAAGAAAAAAATAATTGTGATTTATAATATAATAGCGTTCTTCGGCAACAAAAGATAATTGTTTGAACCCGACGCCAGTTCACACGCGCCTTTAAAAAAACTTTTTAATATAATAATTTAAATTTTAGATAGGTTTTACATTTACAAAAATTTCATATATTATTTAATTTTATATTATAATTCATATATTAATCTTAGTTTTTGAAATATATCGAGTGTTGGAAAATTATTAAACAATCTATTAGCAATAGAAATAATGTTCCAACTTTAATATATACCTACTACCGAAGCAAATACAAATTTATAAATTGCACGTGGTTTGCCTTTAAGTACGCGCTACGCGATAAATGGAATTATTGAATATAGCGCGTCACGTCGTGGCGCTATATTTATGCATGTGAGAATATGCGCGTGCTACATATAGCACAGCGGAGTGTCAGGCTGTTCTTTGATATTGTAATAATTCCTCGACGAATAAGTGCTTATTAAAACCTTTTCTTCCTTTCCTCTCTTTGCCGGTTTTCCTCCTTATAATCATGACAGATTATCTGTTATTCTTATAACGCGTTATTACATTTGATTGCAACTATTAATAATCGTAATATTACATTATAAATATGCTCGATTATAAATATAGAATAAAAAATGTTTACGCAGGTATCTCCTTAAAATTTGCACAAAAATTCGTACAAACTAAAAACGTAAAAAAATTTGTATTTTATTAGAATTGTATTTTCTTTTGATATGTCGCTTTTCCTACTGCACCGGTTTGATCATAATTGTATCATCTTCCAAATTTCTCTTCATTGGTAGCTAAATTTCTCTTTATCTGCACGGCTTAAAATTACGTTAACAACGAGAAACGCATGACAGTGTTCATTACATGAATCGATTGCTAAGCGTCCGGGTAATTTTAATGAAAGGCGATACTTTCTAGCACATACGCGACGGGGAGACTGACTAGGTGTGAGAGAACGAGAGAGAAAGATGAGAAAGAAAGAGTAAAAGGGAAGGGGAGAGGGGGCACACAATGCACACACGCGTGTATCGCGCACGCACCTTGGCCTCTTCCCTCAATTTTTTCTTTCGGAGGGAAATAAGGGGGCCCGGTAGATGGGGGGTGATGATGAGGTGCACCCTTCCCAATACACACGCTTAGGGCTCGTGCCCGCGTTCTCACCTGCCTTTTCCAGCACCCCTCGCTTTCTTTCAGAGTCTGGCCAGGTGATGAGTCACCCCGTGGCTCCGTGAAGGGGGGGCATGCATTTCTCCCTCCTCCCGTAGCCCGCAGTTTTCTCCACTCCTTTTGCGCCGTAATTTTCGACGTGCGTGCGGCACCGCGCGATCCCTGCGCTCGTGCGTGAAGGCACGGGCCCGCACGTCGTGGCTAGGACTCGGGATGTGATTTATTATGTTGCGCGACGGCAGGAGTTACTATAGTGTTAAAAATAACAGGGACAATACCGATGCGGATGGAAGCGTTTCGGCCATTGCTTCTTTGTTTTTTGAAGAGATATTACAAAAATAAAAAGTTGGAAATTTGTCTTTATGATGTAAAGTGATATAAAAGAATTTCACACTTTAAAAAAATATAAAAAAATAAGATTAAATATAAAAAAAATAAGATATAATTTAAAAATGTTAGAAGAAATAGTTGAACATTGCAATAATTATTATTATTATTATTATTATTATTATTATAATTATTATTATTATTATTATTATAATTATTATTAGCTTAAGCTACGTGAAAATTTATTGTGTATAATTTACAATGGCTGAGATATTGGAATCTGGACTCCAATGTAAATCTTTATCGTTAAAATGTGATGCGGCAATCTTATAATATAAAAAATAAAAATAAAAAATGTTAATATTTTAACGCATCAAGAAATAATTTCTTTACTATGTCTCTTAATAATAAATAAAAAGAGTATTATATTTTCTAGAAAATGTATATTTTATGTAAAAAGAAACTCTTTATGGATCTGTTATAGATTTTATGATATTCTCATCTTTGAATCTGCAATGTCTTAAATATTCACATATCTCAAGTAAATTTAAATAGTAACGTGCATTTTTTATTAGATTAAATTCGTATAGAAATTGAGCACTTACCAATTCTGTTCAATGATAAATCGATCGTATTCGCGAAGAGATATAGCGCGTTAAAATAACGCAATGCAAATGAAATACTTACGAATTATTTAATATTATTTCGCGTTACGTACGAGTGATTTTAAAATCTTCGAAAATTCACGCATTATCGCTAATGAGCGGCGCGTAACAGAATGTAAAAAATTTCCACGTTTAATCGAAGACATAAAATAGAAAACCTTGTTATACGAGACGAGTCTTCGATTTTGTTTAAACATTCGGTAGCATGAATATTGTGCTATTTAAAAGAGCTATTATTACGCTTTCTTAATTACATTTGACAATTCACGTACATGTATTACGAGATTGCGCTTAATTATGTTTCTGGATTTAATGTGCGTGGACACGAATATATCTTTAGATTGGATATATATATGCATATATGTCGGTATCGCGAAAGATTTAATACTAATTAAATATTTAGGTACCTACGTCCGTTTGAGGTAGCATAATATTAACCACGACCTAAATTATTTTCAACCGCTCGACCAATATGGATTACACCAAAATTGTAAGATGTCTCGCTTTTTACATAGTTTCCCAAATATTTTACCGTACTTGCTCTCTCTGCTTCTTTCATGCCCATGCTCTATTTTCATTAGCATGGTAATATTTAAAGAAGAGATCGGAACAATTTACTTATAACTGCGTGATTGATTTTATCACAATCAGTGCTACTTTCTTCTTAAAACATCGAATAATCTCATATCGAATTTGATCTCCGAATTTTAATTATTAAATTCGTTGAATTAAGATCTCTTCTATATATATATATATATATATATATATATATATATATATATATATATAAAACAAGAATATATTTGAACAGAAATACATATAAAAATTATCATATTATATTATTATTGGATAATCTGAAAAAGGCAACTTTTTTTTGCTCATGCAATATTCCAAAAATAAAAAAAATATTTGGTAAAACAAGTTTAATTGTAATCTAAAAAATAAAAAAAGGATCAAGTGTTAACTTGATGTTCACTATAATCCAAGGGATTAAAAAAATAGACTTTCTATAAGTACTAGATAATAATGTAGGTTCAAAATAACAAAAGCATTGTATGTTCGGAAAGAAAGGCGCTACAATCCAAAAAAGTAAAACCTGCTTATTGTGTGACACCTTGTGACCAATGCGTTTTATTAACACGACGACCCCTCGAGGAACTTCGCTCTAAAGAAAGGGCGTCGTAATCTTTCTTCCATTCACGTCCTTAGGACCTCTCCGCCTTTAGAAGCTCGTACAACGAAATTTCTATTGCACTTGCAGAAATCAAGGTTACATACCGGTATACATATGAGCATCTCAGAGGTAAACTGTGTTAAGTCACATTTTTTCGAAAATTGAATTATTGTTACAAGACTCTATACTGTAATTTTTACCCAACGACAAATGTTTTTAATGAATATTTTCATTTCAATAGAGATTTTGATTGTATAAGTTGATTGTATAAGTATTAAGTCACATTCACCAGGTAAACAGTGTTAAGTCATATTAAAATCATATTTCATAGATTATTGTATTAAAAACATAATATTAAAACCTTAAATTGGTTAAGTTATTGTTGGTTTTAAGAATATTTTGTAAATTAAGTCATTATAATAACTATCTATGTATAATCTATTATTGTATGATTTTACGTGAATACACCGAAAAAACGAGTGCAAGCGATCTATACAAGAAAGAGGGAAAAGAAAGGTTCGCGACTTAAGGCTGCGTAGAGGCGGTTGAGAGCATGCGTGCGTATCTAGCACGTGGGCCACGAGCTATGAATGGCCCGAAGACGTAATGTGACCTACGGCAAGAAGCCATAGAGATGCCCCCTCGTGCCTTGACTTGATCCGAAAACGTGACGGTGAATGAAATCGCGCACGCCAACTTGCTCGCAACAATATTCCGCGAGAGCGGAAGAGCAGTCTAAAGCAGTGACCCTCAATATCTCATGATTATACGTTATACGTTAACGTATATGTATTATATATATACGTATATGTATTCTCGAGACATTTCTGTAATTTCATAAACCTGTTTGCATCGACATGAATACATCAGAACTGGCACACTTTGTTATTGTAGTGTAATTTTTGTTGATTAAATAAAACGTATACAAGAAATGTAAATGTGCATAAAAAAGGAGATGTGTGTAATTTAATATTATATTATATATAGGTAATAAAATGTACAATTAATTTAATTTTCATTTTTTCAGGGGTTATGCACAAATCTGCAATCCGGCGAAATAAGCTGCCTCTCTTTGTAAAAAGTCGCTCTTCCCGATTTTGCACGCGCCACGGAAAGGATTGTAAGAAAACCTTCGGTAATCCATTATTCCCGAAAAAAACTGACTTTGCAATCAACGCGATAGACACGCAAAAAACATCTCGTAAGATGTTTCCTAGTTTATTCAAAATAGTCGATATTAAATTGCATTGTTTATTTGGAATATTTTGTCCTCTCTTTCTCCTCTCCTCTCTCTTTTCGTTACTTCTATCTTTAATTCTATAATACTTTGCTCTTATATTGTACATATATTCGGTAAAATAAAAATCATTACTTAAAAATAAATAGATTTGAAACTACAGATTTAATAGAAAAATAAAAAAAATTATAAATAAGTATAAATAACTATTTTATAAATAAAAATCGTCCGCTACCAAGTGAAAAATTAATCGTGATCGTATACTGTTTCATTATTATTATTATCGTTTAAACGAATTGATAGTAGTCCATGCGTCAATCTGTTATAATGGTGAACACATCTGTTCGACACACGCTAATGCAGATCGGAAGGATTGTCCAGGTGTTCGACTAGTCCAACCACCAGATTTTTCAGCTTTCCGTTTCACATTGCTGCACCCTTTCCACGATGGGCGCCTCCCACATCGAATGCACCTTTCCCGACCCCGGTACCGCTACTTCCACCTATGTACATTAATCCTGATGTCAACGATCTTCACCGGAAACGATATAGAGAGAATAAAAAAACATTTCTGACAAAAAATGAACACCTTGTTGATGACACAAAAATGGTTTTTTTAAATCCTGTCCCAAATTGACTTCTTATCCCTTATTTCTTTAACTTATTTTTAATTTGAGACATAAAATATAAAAAAAATAGTATATATACTTTTAGAAAAAAAATATATTATATAAATAAATAAAATTTATGCAAGTATTAAATCTAAATTGTTTTCTATATAACTATAAATTTTTGCGAATATATCACAGATATCATACAAATATGTTAGAATGCGATACGCTATTTCATAAAAATTATTACTCACAGGTGCGCACGTCATATAAAAATTTATTCATACTTTCACAGCATTGTTTGATTGTGAAAATACATAATAAATGATCTTTTTGTTCTATTACACTCATAATATATTATATACATATACCAATTATATTAATCTCATAATATTATCATTTTATACAGATATCGGAGTTTCTTCGTTCATATGTAAAATAAAAAAAAATTAGCTGCCGGAAACACAATGGAAACGTAAATTATGTTTGATAATATAGATTTTCGCGGATATTTGCCTTCGATATAGAGGAAGAGAGTGAGCGGTTGGGTCCGGATTCGAGTTTTCCCCTTCGATCCTCAAAGCCGGAACATCGCCGCGTACGAGGGGTGAAAGAAGACGGACATGTTGAAGGGGGAGGTAGTATCGAATCAGGGTAAGAGGGGAACGAAAGCGCGCAGCTGCCCGAACTCGATGTCACAGCTTTCCAGCTCACAATGCACACCGCCACAATGCATGATTTTGCGCCATTGTTTGCGCCGCGCACGGCACGAGCGTGTGCATAGAGCTGCACGCGTGCCGTATGAACGCATGTGTGCATGCGTGCCTACGGGCTCTCCGACAGCCATCTATTGCGGAGTAGATTTCGCCACGCGAGTCAACATGCCTTTCTCTCTTTTTCTCTTTCTTTCTTTCCCTTTCAATGGATCTGCTTTTTTCGCATTTCCAGACGATACATTCATTTACGTAGAAAATATGTCGATTTTTGGTACGTTTTTACTGTGTTTTTTTAAACCAAAATGTAAAAAAATATTTTATTAAAACAATAAAATATTCTTAAATTAATTAATATAATTAATTAAAATAGATGTAAATAGATATAAATGATCATTTAAAAGATATATATATTGTTTAATATAATCTTGTTATCTGCAATTCGCTAATGTAGGTAATCGTAGGTAATCCAGACGCTCCAGTCGTGTCTGCCATTTTATAATAAGCAAATTAACTACATTCCATTCACGTTGAATCTCGCGGCCAAAAATGAAAAGTTTAAATGCCGCATATGGAGACGACGCGACGCAAGCACGATCGACGAGATATACATCTATCTGCATAATAATCGTTTCTCTAATTAATTAATAACTAAGCATCGTAATGCCGCACGCGCTTGTAAACACACGCGCCATATGGGATGCAGAGGAGAAGATATGCGGTCTCTCGACGCACTCGTGTGTTTGGTCCGGGACAAATTTATGTTCGTTAATTAACGAGAGCAACGACACGTTGAGCATAGCGTCAATAAGCGAGCGATCGCATTGTATAAATAAAAGCGCTGAAATTATTCTCATGTATTACGATTTACCGGTGTTATTTGCTTGCTATGCCATCGCGACTCCATCCACCGTTATTAATTGCTCGGCCAATGGAAAATACAGATGATAACGAGAGAAATTGTAAATACACGCCAAATATTAATTGTGATAATCGAAGCCGTAAAAAGTTCGAAATGCTTTATATTAAAATTGCGATCTTTTTCATTTACGTGAAAAAAACATTCTGCAGATAAAAAATTTATGCAACAGAAGTTATTATTATATCAGTATTGATTACATAATATATAAATCGCAATATAAATTATATATTAATAAGAAATGCACAAACTATCAGCAATATAATAAAAAAATCTGTATGTATAGTGTATTACATAAATAATATTTTAATAAATTTTCTAATTTATTTTTTTCAATGTAATTCGGCGAGATTGATCGTTTTCTCATATCATATGCGATCATATCATACTCGTTATGGTCACGTATTTAAGATCACCCCTTATATTTTGAATCCCTCGATAACATCCGATGCGCAGATAGACGTCGCCTGATGCGTGCAATTATCAGTGATGTAATTAGCCTAACGAGAGAAGCATACACACGTTTACTCCACGCAAACGCACCATCGTCATGCAGATTCTATCGTCTTTCTAGTTGTATTAGGAAATCAATCTAGTGAGTCTCGAAAAGCCGTTGTTGAGGCACTCTCGCAAATTATAAACATCGTTCATGTATTTTTTATCATATATTTTTCTGAATAATAATAATGTGTGATTTCAATAAAAAATTGTACCGTGACATTTTTCTTTTATTTAATAAAAATTTTTATTCTTACCAATTTTTTTTAGATTACCTTAAATGATATTATTTTCTATATAAGTTGCTATTAAATTCAACAAAATTATGTTACAATAAGCGGTAAATGCTTTACATTCGATTCTTTCGCAAGATAAGTTTGCAATATCGATTTTAACTCACGCGTATGACGGGAGTTCGTAAAAATAAAAAGCGTCATGTGTTTTCACGCGCGAGATAGCGAGCACTTAGATGACAGCAGGATGTCAGAGACTCAATGGTTCATAAATTACAAAACCACGAAAAATGTTTACGAATATGTTAGCGCGATGCCAAATGTTGTCGGTCACACGAATATCGCCCAGTTACTTTGACCGCAATGTTGTGTTAGAAATTTGTATGTTTCTATTGCATATTTATACACTTCTAGCGTTCATGCGATCTAATCAGTATTTTTATTACTAAGTATATCCTAGTTTTAAAAGCTTTTTCGCTAAAATAAATTTAGCGCATAAGATTTTAAAATTACAATCGAAAATGATTACTATATATATTTTGTTGCTATCTCATACACGTTTATTGGATTATAATATTAAATTATATATTTTTATACAATTGATATTTATTATGTCATTTATTGTTTTACTTATTAAAATATTCGTATTAAAATTTTAACAAAGTGTATGCGAGTAAAGCGCAATTTAATGACTAACTTGCGTGCGTCATCACGCTGGACGTGAAATATTGTCAGATGTAATTACGATTTTTTCGATGCAAAAACAATGTTTTTTCTAATTACCAAGTGCAGGTATACATTTTTATACAACTGCAAAATAATGCGATTGTTATCATTTCGATTTATCACATGCAATACGCGCGGTCACATGCCGGAATTCTCGAATCAGCATCACATCACAGACGCAGACGCGTTTGCATCGCAAACAATCGTTCGTTGGTAAACCACTAGCTTGCTGTTTGTCTGTCTTCTGAACGGTGTCTAACGTGATTGAGTCGTGGACGCGAGAAATATTTCATATCCATTTACCCCGGCGAGTCGATACGCAACAATTGCAGCGCATTAATTAATTACACATGTCAATTCGATTTGTCGCTGTCAGATATTTTGATATCAATTATTCGGTTTGAATTGCGTTAAATTAAATAAAGTTAAATTAAAAATTAAAACTCTATTCTGAGCTTTATTAAAATAATATATGTCACACAAATCTGACGCATATTTGACATATATTAATACAATAATAACACAATAATATTATATCACTAAAACTATTAAAAAAACAGTAGCATTAATATTGTCGTGTTTTTAATACTCACACAAATCACCAATTCGATCTTAACGTCAGATCGTATCAGCGTGACGGCGAACAAACCATAACGTTCCGCACGTCTAGAGGTAACTATCCGAAATCCTCGCGTAGATAAGGATATCCTGAACAGATGTTGCCCGAGGAGACTTCTGTCGGGCAACGAAACCATTGAGTCGCTCCGCCCAGTAAGTGTCCTAATAAATAGTCCACCATGTCGGACGCTTCGCGCCTGTTGCGCCCACCCTCAGTTAAATTAACCCTGCACGTTTAGCCTCGATACGAATTTATTATCTTCAGTAATGAGAACATAATTCACTCCGTCCGAAAAAAGTAATCACTTTTGTTATTCTCGCAATTGTCAGAATAATATTTTATGATTTAAAAAGCGTTACTACTTAGCATTTCGTCATTATAAATATTTCATATCGAGTTGATTTATAAATTAGTGCCAATATAAGTAAGGAGTTTATTATTTCTTCTGAAAAATTAGTTCTCCTTATGTATCTACTTACTTTGCCTACAGTAGATAGTTAAGAGTTCGTCAGTTACGAAGCAGTATTTGTTTCGTGAACATCGTTATATAAAAGTATTAAATTCAACTTCCAAAATAAACGATTTAAAAGTGCATCTTTGCCACGTAATGTTGTGGGAATTCAAACAAGAAAGAATTCTGAGACGTTTGTGGTCAGTTTTATCACTCTCCTTTCTCTTCGGACTCTGTCCCAACAGATTTCTACCTGTTCAGGTCACTGCAAAATGCATTGAGTGGGAAAGTTTTTCGAAATGATGCAAAAATTCATGACTTTGTCAATACCTTTTTTTTTCATCAAAACCTCCAGAATTCTTCGAGGGAGGAATTAATAAATTGTCATCTAAATGAGAACAAGTTCTACTTAATAATGATAAATACATAATTGATTAAAATTTATTGTAATATTTTTTAAATAAAATTCTCAATTTTAATATTAAAACAACACTTATTTATGAATCAACCCAATACTTTTCATATTTCATATTTCATTTTTTGAGGAACTTATAATGCAATAGCACAAAAAGATTTTGACTCGTCAGGTCAGGTGCAGGGTGCATAATCTTAATACAGTTCAATAATACGAGAATGCAAGCACCTTGCACTTCCTGTTCTATAATTTCTCGCTTCAATGCACTTAGTGCGATGTGCGTGTTTCTTTGGCCACCCTAAGTAATTCTTTGGCTGCAAGGGGGCTTTTATGCGTATACTTGGCGTACACGCGTAAACGTCTTTCCTCCGTGTGACCCCGGTATAACACGTGAACGTCTTTGTGTGCACCCTTGAAAGGAAGGAACCCCTCGCAAGGTGCCGGCAGAGATATTCGGGGTGAATGGATTGTACGACTGTGTACTCAAGAAGGTCAGGTCGCACGCACGATTCCGACCTGTAACCTGCTCCATGTCTGACGTGTACACTGCTATGACGTCACGATTCTTACCAAGTCCCTTCGGATCTTTGAGACAAGCTGCCCAAGGTGCACGCGTGACGTGCATAGTCTGGCCCATTGGCGTCGAAATCAAATCGAGAAAAGCAAAGACCAATATGTCGGAAAAAAAGCTAGAAATAGAAAGTTAAAAATAGACAAAAAATCTTGTAAATTATATATATATGTTTAGATTAGTTATTCTTGAGGATAAGATGTTGTATAGTATTAATATTATATGATTATACAGCCAATGCACAGAGGTGAATAAAACGCAATGTAATATTAATCGTTATTAAAAGGCAATATGATATTAATTAGAATGCAATATTAAATATTTAGTATAGAGTATTAATAATCGTTCTAATAAATATATCAATGCACAAGCTGCAAAATTGCAAGCCCGATGAGCTTAAAGCCATGTATAAAGTATTATGTATTGTATAATAATATATAATATAACATTAGTTATAGTTTGAATATATGTTTTATAGTTTGAATATATGTTTTATCCCAAAACTACAGATACTTTCTACTGCAAAGATGACAAAAATACACAATGACATTAGTAGAAAATATTTAAACAGTTATAGAATTATATCTGCAATAATTAGTATGTCTTTAATCTCTCGTTAAATTTCGATGCATGACTTTACATTGGCCTGAAGATACAAAAGCATTTTCATTGGAATCCGCAATCACGCCTAGCAAAATCTTGACGGATCGATCGGGCGCCCCAATAAAAATTTTGGGCATTCCAAACGAGGGTTGTTAGAAAGGTTAGTAGTCTAAGCCTATGGCGGAACTCCCTCTAATCGCGCGCCACCAAGCCGTGATGATGTAGACCCTTTTCCCCCTTTCCCCTGCCGCTGGCGTTCCCCGTCAAAGATTCCCTTGCCCGTCTCGTCGCCTCGTGCCCGGACTTCTTTTTTTTTATGCCAACGTATTGTCGGATCCAAGCCACAGCTGCCTGTAGGACCCCCATGCGTGCGTGCCCCCATACGAGAGAGCCACGTCACATCACCTGGCCCTGCACGCGTGTGTGTACATATGAGAACAGAAGGAGAAGGAATGGGCTAATGCGGTGCACCCTCTTTTACGCGCACCGGGCTGGGACTTGGCTCTTATGCCGAGGGATGCAAATATATCGGAAAGAGATATCGATTCGTACTGTAAATTTCGAAAAAAAAGCAGTATTGATGTGTTACTAACCCTTATTCTCAATAAACATAGAAAATATTTAAAATAAGTTTGAATGTTAATTTAAAAAATAAAAAAAGTCGTTCTGGGTCACTTTCTAATTTTTGTCTAAAAATATATATATATCTGTGGCTTTGCAAATAAAAGAAAGAATTGGTATTATTGTTGAACTCTTCCTCAAGACCTTACATTTTACTTATAAATAAATAAAATATAGTTTACAATGTAATGCCATTATTTTAAATTAATTTATTTATCGTGTCAATATTATATCGAAAGAATTATAATAAATAACGTATACGAAGTCGGGCAATGTGGCATAGCAACACCAGCGATAGGTGCACGCGGGCAGTAGATATGCAGTGGGCGCGTGCCTCTGAGGCCAATGGGAGATACGGAGTAATCACTGGCGTTGTCCCGTGCCGATTTTGCGGCTTGCTTCTCATTTCCATACGCTTTCATAGATAAGATCTGCAAAGCACGTGGCGAAAGGGACGCGTTGTTGCCGGCTGCAAAATAATAATTCGATATATCTCGCTAGTCAGGGAAAAAATCGTTCGAAAAATAACCTTTTGCAATCCCTGCGACTGATTGTTCCCTGCGACTGATGTTCTACGACGATATCATTGTATTTTTCTTCGCAAAATTATATTAAATATTAAAATTGATTTTTGTAATAAATATTTATATGGAAACCTGCATAAATATATACGGATTTGCATTTGTAAACAAGAGAATAAGAGAAAATAAAAATTGTCATATTTCTAAGATAGCAATTTTACAGAGAGTTAGAACGATAAAAAATATATTCTATATTTGCGCTTCTCAAAGTACAAATGTAAAAAAAAACGAAGAAAAAAGATACACCCTCTATTTACCCACGTAAATGTAAACGGCAGGTGATAAAGACCTTATCGTTCGTCATGCAAAGTGACACCGGCTTATCGTATTGTCGTGAACTCGGATAACATTGTGTTCCACGGCGTTATCACACGCGCAACTCTCCGCTTACCGCGATGCACGCGATCATGTTCGGCATTCTGATAATTGTGTTTGATCATTGACAGATTGTTCAAAAAGAAAAAAAATTACCGCTACATTACCTGTAAAAAACATCCGTTCGTATGATAAAAAATGACAATAATTCCTCGTTTTCCAGGTATTTTATTTTAATGAATTTGGTATACAAAATAGTATCTTTTTGTTACATAATTATATAATATACATGAGAGATAACTATATTGTGTATTATCGGTTAGAGAAATATATGAAAGATATCTTATACAATAGCGTGGCAAAATAATTATGTATGTCAAAAAAACGTGAAATTTAATAAAAAAAGAACTTGTTTAGTAAAATGCATTTTGCATATATTTCACTTACTACCTAATGCTTAATTATTTAATGATAATCAGGTATCATTATAATTATTCAATCATTCTATCAATCGCGAGAGTGTATTGAAATATTATTAATGACATATTTAATAATTTATTCAATCAGCTCAAGAATCATTTTCTCCACTATTATTAAAACAGCCTGCAATATACTGTAGTTAATCGAGCAGATGCCGCTCTTGAGATACTTAAAAAGCTACTTCGAGCGAAAATGCTTCCCGCTCGCACCACTCAAATGCTACGTATCACAATATTCATACAATAACTCTTTCACGTTTCCTTGCACATGATGGAAAGATATTAGAATACTCATCTGTGCGCGAAGACTCGATGATGCGGGCACGCGTTACGTGCAATGAGAGTCTCTCGTGATACTTATGCTCCCTTCTTTGCGAGTGTAAACGCATTACTGTTGAACGATTGCATAGTCAATTAAAATAGTATGCGTGTATGCGCGTGTATATTATTCTTTTTTCAAATTTATTCATTAGATTTCGGGTATTGCTGAATTACATTTCTTAGATGATGCTTTTTTTAACCAGTCGCATCTCACAAATTATTATTATTTACAATAATTATTTTTATTAATATTTAATTATTCTTGTCTATAAAATTTTCTTAAATAAATCTTGTATATATGCTTATTATGTTATACCTAGTTCCAGAGATCTCTGACTTTTCGATCAGCGATATGCTAAGCACATTATGCTTTCAAGGAGAGTTTAGCGAGGGAGTAGAACTGTGTGTATTCTTATTCAGCAATGTGCGCGCACAATGAATCGTAAAAGAAGATTGCGAATACACTCGACAAATTGGTGCAAGCGACGCAAAGTCAAGCGATGAGAACTAAAGGAAATGCGTTCAAAAGTGTTGGAGTTATTGAGCATAAAGCTCGGGGGGTCTTGAGTGACTGAGAGAGAAAGAGAGAGAGATGAGGGGGAGCGAAAATATATTTCAACACGGAATCCTTTCCTCTCTAGCGAAGTAGTAATATCGTACAATAATTTGTTACAATAAATAACATTTACAAATATTTCTTCTTATTTGTATTAATAAAACTTTCAAAAGTAATATATTTATTTTTATTTTGTTCGACCAAGTTAGTGAATTTGTAGATAAGGGTGGCTTGATGACTATGAGACGCACATTATAGCGAATTGCCACTGAATTCCAAGATTCGTCGCGAAACATTTGTTATCGTATAAATTCCAGAATGACGCTATCGACCGATCACAGATTTCTCTTCATCGAAAGAGAATGAAAGAGGAATGCAATAGTCTTCACAAGTGATGCGATTTCACCCACAGGGTTCCGTGGCTCATGCCCCCACCATACAAGAGAAGCGCTTTCCCCGCTTACGCCACGAGTTTGGTGCACACGGATTCGTGGGCCCTTCACTAATGTTTCGACTACTCGAGCGTCCCCCTTGTCATGAAGGAGGGGAACAGGGGTTACGCGTCCACTTACGCATCTGTCCACCAGCATCCCTCGGTAAATACGGCGTATAATGCATGAAACACGCAGCGGGGATGCAAGCTCTCTTTCGTATCGCCACGGTAGACGCGTATTGGCCACATGCCGAGAACGTGTCTGGTATTGCTAGCGATAACCGCAGAGAAAATACCCCGGAGATCTTAATCGTCGCGCGGAGCATGTACAAAAGTCACCGTAACCACAGACAATCGATTTGAGAATCGATATATGGCAGTAACCTTTGTCTTGAACTCAACAAGCAGAAAAATAATAATTATATTGCAAAAAATTGGTACAAAATAAAAATTTAAAAGTTGAGACATATGTACATATGTAGTTATGTAAGACTACATATTATAAAATTAATAGCAAACTAAAATTACTTGTCATCACTGCAATAATTGAACAATCTATCATAATATTTTAACCACGGCAATAATTCATTATTAAAAAATACAATTCTAATACAATTTTTCAATAAAAAATAGTAATCTGTTATAAAAAAAATTGGGTATTGTTAATTGATTTAATATTTTTTCAGCATTTTTAGAAAATTTAGAGCTAATAAAATTAATCAGTAAAATATAAAAAGGCTCCGAAATATTAATATTGAATAATCGAACAACCCGCAGATTTAAGTTCCTCTTGAGGGCAAAATCCTTAACAAAACTAATTTCTTTCTCGAAAACGCACAAAGGACTTATAAGGTCCATTTGTTATAACGATTTAATAGACCCGTTTCTGCGATGGCAGTTGAAATAATTTTAAATTTATAGGGGCAAAGAGAGAGAAAGACAGCGATGGAATTTCGAGATCATCTCTTGACGGCTTTTCAGGCTTCTTTCGAGTACCTATATTATAAATAATCACTGCAACGGATACGGGTTCGATATACGTGTTACATATAAGATGCAGGTTTTACATTCCGATAGATTTCAAAACCTGCGGGTTAACTGTGTACTCATTAAAAAAAAAAAGGAACCCATGTGATGATATTCCATAAAATTACTTTACAAAAAGATATTAATAAAAGAAATCAAGTTTTTATAAATCAACTTTTAATAGATTTATAGCTCTTTCTTCTACAAATTTCTTCTTTTCAAATGCATGTAAAAAAACAATTTTTAAAGAAATTTAAAGAAACTTCCAGCAATAGCGTAGCTAAGTAATAATCGCGTACAAGACTTTTTCAATAATTCACTTATTATGACTGCTAAGACTTTATTTTTCCAAAAATCACGAATAAAAAGAAAGTTATTTTTAATCACGCGGCAGATTTTAAACACAATTTTGTAAGAAAAATATTAATTAAAGAAAGAAATTTATACGAATGACAGAGGTAAAACGATGTAGATGACATTATCAAAGAAATTACCGAAACAGTGAGTCTGGTCACATCGTCGATACATTAAACCACCGCGTAATTGTGTCTCGCGCGTTGAACAGAAGATAATGAAATATTAAACTTCGGGGACTTTGCTCGGGCGTGCATTAAGAATGTATTTTTCTCCCCGTCTGTCTGCCGACTTTTTTTGCGCTTTCGCTTTGCGAGATTGCAAATTACTGTAGCAGCACTGGCGACCGACCGGGCACCCTCATAAACTTTCGAGTACTTCGTAAGGAATATTGCAAATTGTTCGTGGCAGGCCGGGGCGAATGGCGGCGAACGAATACCAGTCCCTGGAACGGGGGCTTGTGAAATCATCAAGATGATTTCACAAGCGCAATCCATAATTACATAACCGATGGACACGCCACTCTAATAGCAATCAAAATTCCGGACTGCAATGAACTTTTAATCGAAGATTATTAATGTACCAGGAAAGCTCTACGCGTATTTCATTATTTTTCCCTTGATTCATCACCCCTTTATAAAACGCATTTTACAACAAGATCTTTCTTGCGCTATATTTTTATTGAATTTAAATAACGATATACTAAATTGTTATTAATTTTGTGAATATTCTACATTTATATTTTTTACTTTTTAAAGATTTTTAATATTTACAATATAGATAAAGAAGATAAAATTTCTTTATAATTTTAAATACTTATAATTAAAATATTTTTTCTCAAAGATAGATATTGTTTTTTTATTAAATAAATTACTGGTCTAATTAATATACTTATATTTCTATATTTATATTTTAATATTTATACTCATATACCATATTATGATTTTTAATAATTTTATCATCGATTTCTACGATTCCAAATTCTAAAATAAAGAATTTTCGCATATAATTAGTTATATGCTATATAGTCCATTAATATTCCACACACAATTCCAAATTCTGTAATATCTCGTTAGTATTATAAAGGCGAAATATTAGATCCACTTGGTGGAAGATATTAACCTCGGATATTATATCCGGATACTAATTATGTACCCGTGAGGTATTAAATGAAGCCTTGGGCACTCTCGGGTGCGGTAATGGCACTTGTACGATATCTTATAGTGGATTACTTTACCATAGCGCCTACATGCTATATCGGGATATACCTATCCAGGCCAGCTGCCCGGAAGAGTGACCGCGATACTTCCTTCCTGCACTCGCGCGTCCTGTCTACGGTGTCTCGTAGTTCCGATCGTGATCAGTTGTACGATCGATATCGTGGATGCACTCAGTCATTGATATCCTCGCGATACATAACATCACGCTTCCTTTTTCTCTGAAAAAAGAAAATAAACGCATTCAAAACAGCGTGATTTCTTGCAACTTACTTAGTAAAATATATTTTTATTTTAAAAAATTTCTAAAATAAAACTTGTTTACTCAAACGAGAAGTTGTTCTTTAGATATGCTAAAATCTTTCTTTAATAAATAAATAATAGTATAACGTATGGTTCTTCAAGAACAAAGAAAATAACACATAGGTACAAATTTTTTCTTCTTTAATTACATCTCATCAAATTGAACAGAGCCAAAACGTTTTTATAATTTTATTCTTTATTTAATTAATTTATAATATCTTTTACGCTTCAACATCTTGGTTTTTATAGCCTTTTTCTCGATTGTTTTTTCTTTGGAATATTATTCTATTTTACAATACAGATATATTGAATAAATAAATATATATATATATATAAGGAAGATGTTGGATAAGCCCTTCTAGATTAAGTTTCTCTATCGCCTTTCTTATCGATTTCCCGAAGGCGCAATCCTATAATTTACGGAACAGAAATAGCTCAGCAACTACGATGACTGAAGTACGTGTTATGATATGAATATTTACTGCTAGATACTTGTGCGAATATAAACACAATATAGCTTTTAACGTATAGGGAAACTAGGGAATAGCAAAATAATTTGTGCGTGCAAAGCGATAATCATCTATTAGAATCACTTATTTTACGAAAATTTATTTATTGAAATAACCAAAATTAACCGCAAGAATATTCTATGTTTTAATTTTATACTTATAAAATGTTTATTTTTTTAAAGAAATATAAAAAACTAAAAATAATTTTTTATTTGTGCAATTCTCTTTCTAAAAAGATACCCAAAAATTACAAATTGGTAAAATTAATATACAATCATAATTAATAAAACAAAATTAATTGATGTCAATGAAGCTTATGACATATTCATTGCTGTTTGGAATATTTAAATAAATTACTTAATCATAAATAGAAAAAAATTCGAATAATATTCAGATGACACGAAGTAATCTTCCATTATTATAAATTAGCTTGTATAGAATAGAGGTGACACTTAAACACACGACAGGAAACGTAAAAATGCGATGAGACGCGCATGACTCATTGTAGAACGAAGCGCAGGTTCCCATAGCTACACCGTAAAAACCAGAAACCTGCCCCACCTGTATTCATAGGAGGGATGTGTACCCTTCTGTCAAACCGTGCAGCGCGCAAAAACACGACTTCGCGTCTCATCCTGGAATCGTGGGAAGCGAAGTACATTTGCGGCCCTCCCACGATATTTTTCGATATTCCCATTGCGCACTGTGTACATCAGAAAACCCGACGTTTGTTCTCGATAGAAAAAGTTCTCTCAATGAATTTGTAAAATATGATCAAAAATGCAATCAAAAAGAATTATCTTACTTTTTTAATCTTTAACACTCAATATTTTTCTAATCAAGAAGAATATTTGTTTTAACCTTTAATCTTATTTTAAATTTATTAAAGAATAAAACAAAGCTAAAAATAAATAACAATTTTGCGACTACAACGGTCACAGTGAAAATATTCGGCAACCATATGCGTTACACGGGATTTTTTCAAAGGCTTCTTGTTTGCGTCTTGCTATTACGATTGCCCATTTGGTGAACGTCATTCTTCGAAGGAAGGTTTCCCAAAATGTCTGATCCTGCGATTAGAAGGTACTAAGAAATAAAAAAAAATGCAGACACGCAGTCTGGAATTAATTTGGGCGCGACTTTTACGGCTTCGCAACATCTTCTGTTATTTTTCCGAGAAAGGTTTCTCAGCATGCGTCTTCGTCATGACTTATACTTCATTCTTATGCATTGTAAAATATATTTTTATTAATTTGTTGATCGCAATTTTTCCTTGCTTGAACATTCTTCGAGAAGATTATGACATTCAAAATCGAATATAAAGACTAATGATAAATTTTCCCTTAAAATAGGTATATTAATTAAATATTTAACATTAAAATTATTATTTAATAATATCAATAATTTAGGTAATTTAGGTATTAAATTATTTTATTACAACTAAAACTTGTCTGTAAATTTATCAAAAGATTCATCATCGATAATAAACTTGTAAGTCATGTAAATAATATTTTATGTAGGTAACAAATTTCAACAACGTAAAGTTGATTAATGAATCAGTCTATCATAATGGATACAAAAAATCGATTTTCTTTTCGCATTTTTCGGAAGTATTATACTTTTGGTATATATAGGTAAAATTTTATAACGTGCAGATATAAGGATTCAAAGTTGTCGGTGCACAGATATATAGACATAGAACAAAGGTACTCAACTAGTCGATCGCGATGACACATTTGTGATAGATCTTCACATTTCGATTTTTACTTTTCTTTGATTCTATTATAGAATTTATGTTTGTAATTTTTATATTTATTTTGTTCCTAGTAATTTACATTATGACACTTAGTTTGCCTCTTTTGATATGTTTGATAAACGTTGAAGTTACATCCAATTTTGTATTTTTTTTCCCCTGTACATAGATAGATTGCGTGGTCACTTTATCAAAAAAAGTAGTTTGCATGTAAAAAAATGTTGAGCAGCACTGATATAAAGCAATGATTGATATCTCATTTGCTCATTTGTATGTTTTCGAAAGATTTTAAAGTTTTCTATAAACTTTTTGTTTTGTGCGAGGCCATTCTGGTCAGTTAATTTTTGCCTTACAACAGAGCAAGAATGCTAAATTTTTTGAGAAAATCGAGAAAATTTATTGAAATATGTGCTTTACGACTAAAAAACGTTTTTTTATACAATCCTCTTGTAAATGATTAAAAATGAATACATATTAAGATCATTGTAAACTTTGCATTAGTGCTATTAGCGCGAATAGCTACGAATTGCGACAGATATACACTTCAAAGTCAAAGTGCACAGCAAGCTTCGTGTCGACGAACTCGTGACGGTCAAGAAAGGGGAATAGAGCCTTGACTTTTTTACGCTTTTTATCGTAATGTCAGATGTCGCGTACCGTGGCGACATGTCGCCATAACATTGAAGAATGGTGTTACAAAGAGAATAAATGATAAAACGGAAAACTACGGCTCTAATATGCCGTTCAAGAAAACGTACGAAATGGCCTTACACTGTGCACATTTCCCTAAGAGAAAATATTAGCATGTGCATGTGTGATGATTGCATATATGTGAGTAAAAGTTTTTCTGAGAAAAAATGGATTACTTGAGAATTATTTTCATTATAGGGCGTTTATTGATTGCGTAATTGAATTTCGTGTATTTCTAGAAAGTAATTGCAATAAAACTAACATTGAGAAATCCTGCAAAGTTTTAAAAAAGTTTTGTTTGATTACAAAGTACATTTTATTGAGTAATTAATTTCGTTCAAAATTAGCAAAATGTAATGTACTTTTTTTCCTTATTTTAGCGGATAAATCTGAATAAATAATTAATATTAAATTAGAGCCACATTTGCTTAGTATTTCCTAAACTATAAAAAAATAGTTAAAATAAAAAAAATAAAAAACAAATAAAAGATAAAGGATAAAAATCGTTAGCATGGTGACGTGCGCGATTACGTCCGTTGCGCGTTACGGTTCGCCTTTCCTTACGTTTGCGCTTGCAATTATCGTCGCTACCAATCCGCGAGATTAGTCTTGTAATAATGCGACTGCCTCACGAGAACGCGGTGTATAGGTACCACAATTAAACCGAAAACCCCGAGAATTACCAGCGCAACTCGATAGTGATCTTACGTTACGTATTAGTAGTACGCATACTGTCGCCTAGCACGAAGGTTCTCCGCAATGATTGCTTCGTGAGAATCACCATTTTTATTCTGCATTAATCTAAAACTGCGAATCCGAAATTGGGAATCTCGGAGGTGAGCAATAATTAATCGGGATCGATATCGGACAGGAATATCAAAAAGACAAACTTACGCAAACATTATATTATATCGAGACAATCGATTTTAAAGAGCATAATAAAGAAATATCTATTTATAAAAATTTAATTTATTAATGTATTAATTTTATTAAATTTTTGCTAAATAACAATCAATTTGCAAGATTCAATCTTTGGTTAAACAGAATTAATAATTAATTCAAGAATAATAATTTTTGCTTGATCTGAACTGACCAATCACCGAAGATTAGATGATCAGTTACTTACAATGATATATGCATAAATACGATTTTAAAAACAAAAACATTTTTTCAAAAGAAATTTTTTATATTTATAATAATATAAAAAAATATGATATAATAAAATTGATGATCATAAAAAATGAATAAGTCAATTATAGTCGATAATTCGCGTAATGCAACGAATATGTGTGATATTATATAACGTAACTGTGCTGTAATAAAGCGCACTTTATGTTGTAGTAATTATATTCCATAATCAAATTAATTTAAACAAATTTTGTAGATATATTACATAAATATTAATAATTGTAAAACAATTAATTATATGTTCATTTTATTTAATGCACAATGGCGGAACGTGAACATCGATTTAAATTTATTACAGTCAATACGAGATATTTCCCGGTCCAGTGTATGTAAATTAATACGTGTCAAATGATCGATATGTTAACATCTTCTATATTCTAGCTGATTAAATTCCACGAAATTATACATGCTTTCGGAGAGTAACAGCTTTGTCCTATTAGCCGCAGAATAAATGTACATTGTTCCAGATATTAATATAACGGGTGATATAAATTAAATTTGACATGCGAAGAAATTAAACTGAAAACCAGGTTACGAGATTTGGTAATCTTGACGATAAGACGTTCCAAAGATAGAGATTCGCATGTTTAATTCGCATATTGTGTTAGCGCTACAAAATTTAGACAATTCGAGATAAACTTCTTATTATTTTTCTAATATAATATAATACGTATAGAACTGCAAAATTGATAATTAATTTTCTTTAATAATTTTAAAAAAATTTATAGTGATTTTTCTTTATATACATACTTATATAAAGTTTGTATAAAAATATTCTTACTACTAATAAAATCAAATAGCTCTAATAGCAAAACTCTAATAGCAAAATATTATTCGGACTTTAGAATATGATATTGTATAGCAACTTCGGCGTGCAACATGCGAATAGTAATCGGAATAAGTAATTGACGACAGTCCAATCTCGGCAATTGCAGGATCGACGGGCATTACGGTGTCACTGAAACCCCAGTGACCTGTCATTCAAGTGTCACATAAGAGAGACAAGAAAGAGACGTACCCCTCGCAAGAGAGATCGCAAATCGCAGGTCCATGAAGAGAAAGGGGGTTTGATATAACGTTACGTCACCTCTCGGGGAAAAGCCGACAAAAAAGAAAGAGAAAGGATCAATAGAAAAAGCGCTACATGTTGTCGAAATTAAATCTTTACTCAACGATATAATGGGATATTAAATTAATGTTGAAATCGTGTTACTCCAAAAGTTTTTCCTTCGTATGTAACAAATTTATACGTAAATATACTTACATATACGTAACATAAATATAAAATTCTAATTCAAATATGTAAAAATAACATGATATGAGCGGCACAATAAAATATTAAATCGCGCGCGCCATTGAGATTATTATACAATAATATCTCCCTTTTTAATATATAATATATCTATGTATAAGATTTTAAAATTTAAAATATGTAAAAAAAGAAAAGTAAACAGTGTGTAATAAAATTTATTAATTTAAAATTTTAATACTCTAAAAAGGTATTTTTCTGATATGATAGATGTAATGATATAATAATGTTAACATAAAGCACAATTTCAAATTGATCAATCTGTGATTAATGTTAAGATCGATAGATACAAGACACTTTGTGTATTAATGTCTTCAGGAAGTCATGCAAATAAAATGTCAGCGCAAAACAATAGAGCTTTTTGTTGACAAGTTTTGTCGTTACTTCGGCGAGGCTTACTCTTTATTAATTGCAAGTCACAAGAAACATCGAAGTTACTCATTTAGCCCGTAAAAGCTCTTTATCAACAAAGTTGTCTGCTAGATCGAACTACTAGATTAAACTTCTGGCACGATACATCAACTTTTGTGGCACAAAAGTTTTTCACGTCTCGTTACCGTGCACACATATTATTGCGTATTCGTGAATCTGCGTCCTTAAAATTAAATCAAGAAATATCTTAATATTAATTTATTCTTAGCAACTATTTACAACAAATCAAATAATATTATAAATGCAGTAATCGATAAAATTGTTAATATTATATTTTTGTTTAATAAACTTTTAGCGTTTTATTGCCCACATTGTAAAAAATAAATATCAAAAAATAAATCGTGACAAAAAGAAGATACATAATGTTAAATAAAATATTTTGTAGAGGAAAGATATGTTACCGTAAATAAGAATTTTTCACATAGTGCGAGTGTGGCCGCTACGCTTAATCTGCAATCGTTTAATCGCGTAACACAGTACATGCACTGACCGGTCCTATGCATTCGTGCCAGAAGGAGGTGAAAGTGTAATACTGTGTCGCGGATAAATGATTACCAGAAAATTGCAGCTTATGGCTAGCCGGCAACACCGATCCGTTTCGTGGATCGCCCCGTCGTGGTCTCTTATTTTTTTCTTTTTCTTTAACGTCACTGGTTACCTTCGCTTATCCTTTCTATACAACGCGATCGATTGACGTCTTAAACTTTTGCCAGGCGATTAGAGCGTGTAGATTGCACGCTATTTTACAAGCGAGTGAGCCATAATCTAAGTGCCGCAGCGTATACCTACGTTATAAAAAATGTGGCTGGTGTATTTAGGAAATACATTTGTAATCTAACAAAAAAATTTAATAAATTATATAATAATAACAATTTTATAGTTATTTTAATTTAACAAATTTTATTCGTAAATTAACACCACATTGGTATAAATTTATGTAATTATTGAGCAAGTATGAAATATTTAAGCAAGCAAATTATTGGGAAGATATATTTAAACGTATAAGATTATATATCTTTTTCTAAAATATTATAATATTAAGGAATTTTATATAAACTATTTTTAATAGACTATCGCTAGATTAATACGTCCCTCTGAAAAAAATTCCCACGAAGGTGTCGTACACCATCGACAAACTTTTACGCATTCCCATGGAAAATGATAGACTTCCCGCAACACCATGGTACCAAAGTAAGCATTATAGTATTTCCGTATTTATGGGTTGCCTCGACATTTATTGAAATAACGGCATATGGTGCATGCATACGTTCTTATGCGGCACATTAAATGGCAATTATTTCAATTCTCGTACAAATGAATGCAGATATGTTGCATAATATTAGAATAAATTGCAGAACAAGTATAGAATGTCGCTACAAACATATGTATAAATACAATGGTGTTATATTAGTCATTATAGTCATTCGCGCATTTTTTTAATAAAACATTCACGCTAATAACGTAACGTTGCTAACGATTAATTTAAAAGGCAAAGCTAAACCGTAAGTTTGTATTTAATAAGCTAAAACTATATTTTTATTAAATTATTTATTTTGTTTAAATACGAATATTAGTAATAAATATATATTACGAAAATGTAATTTATATGTTATAAATATTATTTAATTTATATTATAACTTTATGTATTTCAATAATAAGGATAATCATATAAACCAAGTCCAGATTTTTAACAATTAGCCACATTTTATATATGAATATAAATAGAATAGATAAAAATAATAATAAAAATATATATTTCAAACTTATCACATTAACATAATGTTCATGCATCCAATAACTATAATTAGAGTGTTACGTGTAATAAAAAAAGACGTGAAAGTTGATTAGCTATTTGATTAAAAACCATCTTAGCGGCAGATGATTGCGTAAGTTACGCATTATTCTTTCTTGCTTTGTAATTAAAATATTTTAATAAAAAAATGTTAAAACTTATTTTTAATATAGCACTGCATTTATTACAAAAAAATAATGAAAAAGTAATGACTTGTTAAGTAACTGTAATTATTGAGCAACTATAACTGTAACTATAACGAATCACTTTTTATAATTTTTATAATTGGTAACAAGTAACTATAACAAGTTACTTTGACAAAATAATTCTCTTAACACTGATATTTATATCTAACGATGTATATTGCAACATAAATGCTTTGAGACGGAAAACAATATATCTATTCTCTCTTGCTATCCAAAGCGTGGAGCGCACATATTCGGAGTTCTCGGATGTGTGCATTATTTCCTCCATTACGATTGCATGTGACTTGCATTTCAATTCTAGCATCACTGTGCAGTTTTCTTATGAATTATGTATTTTGACACTTCAATCTTCTTAGATAAAAAAATTCAATCTTCTTCAATGAAAAAAATTATTTGAGAGTGAGTATGAGAGGAATCGTCAGGCCCACCTGTTGCAATTTCCATGATTAAACACCCTATGATCACCATATCGGGAATTTTACAAATTTTCAATTAAGAAAATATAATGCATGCTTTGTCATAATTGCTTGCACCGTCTCTGGCTTATTAGAAATAGAGAGAAAAGATTATTGATTCCTGCTATTATCAATTCCCAATATAATATACAGATAATAAATGCGTGAACGACGAATAAACGCAACGTAAAAATTTCTACATGGAGTAGAGCAAAAATAACTTTGTAGCTGAGAACTCATCGTAATGCAACATGCGTATCGAAAGTTTTTCCGAGCGAGCTCCCCGAGCGAGTCTCGACGATGTGACTATCAATTATTCAAGTCGATTGTCTTCAGTCTTGATTCTGCGCATTTATGTCGGTAGGTGGAATGGAAAAAACGAATGGAAACGAATACCAGCGCTGATGCGAGGAAAATTGGAGCGCATATACTACAAAAACCCGTTCGCCAATGGAGACTTTATGCTTTAATACCAATTATTTTTGCAATAGTGGCCGAGAAAAGAAAGTATATATTTGTGGAGAATAATACAAGCTTCCAAAAATGTCGCATATAATTAATATAAAACGCGTCTGTATACTTTCCAATATGCTCTTTGTTAGTATTCCAAAGAAATCGATTTGTTTTGAAAAAAATTGCGAAGTGGTACTGAATTTTTTATTAACATACTAAACATTAAATTAATAATATGTACAAGACTAGTAAGAATTTATGCACCTGATAGTACATAATCAATTTAAATAATCAGAATTTAATTATATTTAATATTTCTTTTGCTTACATTTCTATAAAATTTTTTCTTTTGATAACTTGCATCTTCAAATTTTTAATTAGAAATTAATATTTTCTGCATTATTGGAATTAATTAATTAATTAGAATTTTAAAAAAAGATAAAAATATCTTATCTTGTGTAATATCCAAATATTATAAAAATTCGATTAACTTTTGAGCGATAAAATTTATCATAACAAAAACGGAAACTGAGTTGAGCTCTATGCTAAACATCCTATCTAAAATATCGAGATGATCGTTTTCGAATTTTTCTTTGTTGTGAAATATGATTTGCACAAAAAAGTGCACTTACTATACATGATTGTTGTTAACTTTTGGACGCTTATCGTTCCTGGAAAAATAATAGGCATAAGAGCTCTTATCGGCGAGTATTTTTATCCCTACCGAAACGAGAAAATGTATAGTTTTTGAAAACGATTAAAGAATTATGCAATAATTATTACGTTATTAATTACGTTACGACATAATTATGTTCAATTGCCGACGTATATTGGCTCGTATTCTTGATGTTGGCAAATCCCATGTTGAGAAATTTAAGATCGTGTGTAACTAATAGGCATGTTCGTTTACTATCGCAAGATCGCATTGCGATTGTTGGCGATAGATAACAATAAAGTGCTTTATGATTGAGTTCGTTCGTACGCACAACGTTCACTGTTATCACAGAACGTTTGTGTAGTAGCCGTGTTAATCGTTAAATTGCACGACGTACCCTTGTAGGACAAAGGACGCTGCGCGTCGATCCGATCAGAACCCTCATGAAACAAAGCGGCCACTTTGCTCTCGAAACACAACGGCAGAATTTTTTTCTCCCATGATCATCACCTGTTCGTGAGAAATGTCGCGCATTTGATGCAGCATCCGTAGGCTGTACACATAAGGCTGTAAACAAGTAAATGTTATAATAACACTATAATAGTAGTAAATAAGAAAAAATTAGCTTTATAATTAAAAATACAATTAACATCTCTCTCTCCCTCTCCCCCTCTCTCTCTCCCTCCCTCTCTCCCTCTTTCTCCCTCCCCCTCTCTCTTCCCCCCTCTCTCCCTCTCTCCCTCCCTCCCTCCCTCTCTCACTCTCTCTGTTATATTTTTTTTTAGAAAAATAAAGTAGATTAGAGAATCTATCTTTTCAACTAAATATTGATTTTGATGATTAATATAATTTTAGTAATTAACTGCAAAAAAGCGTATGTGGAAAAAATAGAGATTTAAATCACATAATTTAATTAAATTATGTGATTCGTTCTTTCTAATGTAACTGCTTTTTGTTTCTGAGAAATAAAACGCGTTTTTATTTTACAAATATTGTGTACGAGAAATTATATCGCGCATTCTTTAACAGATAAATTGATATTGTCAAGTTCTGTTTTGCCGCTTATTAAGCTGTTAATTGGACTTCCTCGTAACGAGCTGCGGAAATTGAGACGTCAGACGATGAGAATCGAGCGTCGCCCAATTCATCATTCGGAGAATAGCATGATGCTGGTGGGATAGCTTCGCATTTAAGTTCCTAATAGTCGATTCCGATCGTCGTATCGCGTTCATCCTATGACCGCAATAATTTATCGAATTTTTAAAGAATCCAATAACCGTTGCAATTACGACGTTGCGGCAAGCCATTTGATTTGTGAACAAAGATCCAACGCATTGGATTTATAAATTTCAATTAAAGAATCGAAGAACCAGTTGTTTTCCATTTCATTGATACATGAAAGCCTAAAGACAGATGTGTCGGAATGACTCGTCTCATTTATCTTCGCATCGCATTATATGGTAAACTAATTCTCCAAACATTCTATAAGCATCATAATAAATCACAAGTTTTCTTAATAAATCCTTACCTATTTTAAAAACCTGTCTATATTTAACAAAAATAATTCTCAAAAATAACAATTGTTTGAGTATTACCGTATTCATATATTTTTATTCCTATTTTCTTCATTTTTATATATTGCTTTATATTTCTGTACAAATAGCAATTGTAATGTAACTTTTTTTATGGAATACTGTTTATATAGATGATCAAGTGACAAGTGACAGCATATTACCTAATTTCTCCAATCGCTATTCTTATCCGAAAAAATTTGTCGTGCCTTTTCCTTTGTCTCATTCAATCTACCCTTGACGTCTTACCAGCGGGTAAGCACCCCAGTCGGGATGGCCCCCAACGTAACCTAAAGCGCTCGTATCAATAACGTTTATTTCATTTCGTAGCGTGACTGGAGATTTTGTGCATTTACGAGGTACCCTTTCGAGAGAGACCGGATGTTTGTCTTGAAGACGAAAATATCGCCCTACGGCGCAGTAAAATGCGGTGTAATGGTGTCCCGCCGCAGGCATACTTAGCTAATTAAACCGTATCGTAGATATTCGTTTCGTACAGGGGAAGGGGATTAAGTTACGGACGAGGCACGCGACCGTTTCGCAGCTGCGCGTAGTCGATACATCGTCGTCATGATAAAATACCGAAAAATTTTTTGCCAAACTGTCGGATATTTTTTGAGTAACTTTGCAAGTTTTTTTATAATACTATGTCTAATTAACGTAGGATAAGTGTTTTTCATAGCATAACATTTTTTTTATTACAATGATTAATAATTAATTAAATTAATTATTGTATAAATTTCTACATTGCATAGTTATTAAAACAAATTAATTTTAATAATAAGAAAAAACTAATAATTTATATTTAATTAATTTATTGATACATAACACCTTTCATGACGCCTATTAGAAATTTCTGAACACGTGACGATTCTAAGAGCTAATAAAGTGTTGGAAGTGTGCAGACAGCAAGAGCGATAGATAATACACTCACCCGAAAAAAAAGCGGTACACTGAAAATGTGGGAAAAATTCATCAAATTTCAACTGACGATAACTTCGTAAATAATAAAGATAGAAAGTTCTATAAAATATGGAAATGAAGCTAAAAATCTCTACTTTAAGAATCAATTTATTTCAATGTTGCAAAATAAATTTATTGAAAATGGCGGATGACAAAGCGCGAGCATGCAAAATTGAAAAATAATGGTTCGAGTTTGCGACGGTGCACGGTATAAACAAAAAATTGTAGCTTATTGGGATCAAAAGCGTACGAAAGTACAGAGTCTCCTCTTTAAAATGCTTTTTTATGCATCTTGATACGATGATTTTTCGCCGAGAGATTCGCATTTGAAGTAAGAATCTGCCTTTTTCTTCAAATGCGAATCTCTCGGCGAAAAATCATCGTATCAAGATGCATAAAAAAGCATTTTAAAGAGGAGACTCTGTACTTTCGTACGCTTTTGATCCCAATAAGCTACAATTTTTTGTTTATACCGTGCACCGTCGCAAACTCGAACCATTATTTTTCAATTTTGCATGCTCGCGCTTTGTCATCCGCCATTTTCAATAAATTTATTTTGCAACATTGAAATAAATTGATTCTTAAAGTAGAGATTTTTAGCTTCATTTCCATATTTTATAGAACTTTTTATCTTTATTATTTACGAAGTTATCGTCAGTTGAAATTTGATGAATTTTTCCCACATTTTCAGTGTACCGCTTTTTTTTCGGGTGAGTGTAGATATAAATACATGCTTGGTGCATAATAACAATTGCGCGACACATCTGTCGACGCGTGCTATGCACGCCAGAGATAAGGTCTCTCTCTCTTTCTTTCTCTCTTTCTCTCTGTGGATTATTCTATGGACTTATTCTATGGATCGATTATGCGCGTTCAATCTATACATTCTTCAATATTAATACCGTTCCTCAAGTTTAACGTTTAGTTAAATAATTCATCGTCATTAGAATTGTTAAAAATAACTGAATAACAAAATGCATTGATAAAATGCTTAAAAATGTTTAGCGCATGTAGAAAGCAATATTTAGACTTTTATTTTTATACATTTTATTTTACGTATAGCAAAATAAGCTTATTATCAGCAAAATAATACATATTTGTTGGTTATTTAATAGCTGTACTTTTTAACATATACTTCTTGATAATATCAATAATAAAAATAATTAAAATAACCTGTAATTTACTTTGACAAAAAAATTATTATTGTTATATTAACAAATTATTTATTATTAATATACAGAGTTATTTCAAAAGTAGTAGACAGCTTCAACATTTTATAAAAAGAGAACTGTTGAAGATATTGAGTACGTACCTTGAACTGGTTACACATATACAATTATAAAAAGCAGATCTGGTTGTTCTTATCTCCGATTTTGGATCAATATCTAAAGCTAGCAGTTCTAACTACCGTTTTTAAAATAAAAAGAAAATTTGTTATTTAACTATAAAGTGTATACTCATAAAATTTTCCTTACAAGACATAAATTTTGATTAAACATAGCATTACGAAAAAAATAGTTCAGACATTGAATATTCACCGGAAAAATGTCGGCATGTACGAGGCACGTATGTAGGAAAATTCCAAAATTCAAGCGAGAAAAAGGTCAGCGAGTCAATGATAACTGTTATCGCAGCCTTGAGTTAGATGGGGGCTCAGCATTGCACATGCGAAACCTTGAATCGACACGAATCGACCGTAAATGCCAATGTTAAGCCCGCATATTTTGCCGAAGTTACGGTTTAGTCAGTCAAATTAAATGCTTGTTATTCCGAACAGTTCGCCAGTGAATGGCGATACAAAAACAAAGACACAGGAGCGAATATTAATAAGCATAAGCAAGAATTATGTTTCACCAATTTACAACTTTAACGCGTATTGACTATTATATATTATTATTGTTTTCACTATTATTACATAAAATATTATTACATTACTTACATAAATTCAAGGAGAATTAAACTTTCAAATTAATGTTATTTTTGAGTTTTGATTCTACGACTTGGTATAATAAAGGTGCGACTCGTTTAAAATTAGACGTTTAAAACAGAAAGATAATAATCACTTTTTTCCCGTGGGCTTATTAAATTAGTCATTTTATTTCTTATTGTTTCTTTGAAGCTAAACAAGTAATTTAATATCCGAGAGACAAGGCAGCTTCAGCATCTGCGAGATCGATCCAATTTTGGTGCCATAGCCATTATCACTTCATTGATGAGGCATTTCCCTGACGATAGAAATATTCAAACCGATAGCATTGCTCCGTTTTGCGAAATTCCGAGTCAGTCATGAATTTTATTACGTTTATCGAATGAAGAGACGCTTTATTTGTCGCGCAGGGATTTCTTTATGGTCTTTTTATACTGCAATACGACAAGCACATTGACAGATCCCGACGCGTGCCACGATCAGGGGCCACGAATTATAGAATTCTCTCGTTCCGCGTCGAATTCACTCGTCGTCCCTCGCAAAACGCCATTGATCTGGAAACCCCCTCGCTCAAGAAAGTGACAATAAACTTTCGATTGTCCCTGCAGCGTGCCACTACATCTACTATGCATCGCAATAAGTATAACAATTTGGCAATAACTATTTTCAGTTTGAGAACGAGATATCTATTATCCATTTTACATTAAAAATTATAGACATATATATATATATATATATATATATATATATATATATATATATATATATATATATATTTACATAATAAACATATATAAAATATTATTATGTAGAATACAATTAACTGAATTATTGGTTGTCAACACATCATAAAAAAAAAAAAAATTTTATAAACTTTGCAGTAAATAAAATATTTAATGAATAAATAAAAATGTGTGTAAAACTGTATACATTACATATATTAGAAATATTTTTTTACAGCAATTCTGTTATTTGCAAAAGTTATATTACTTGATCGAGAACTGTACATTTCATGGATTAAAAATGACAAATTAAATTGCACTTGGACAAATTTTCTACAATATTCTTACGTCGCAAAGTAAATGAACAAAACGCATATCTTTTTTCTGTTGAGCACCGTATGGGGAAAGTGTGGCTATAAATCTACACACGCACCCCGCGGCATCAAACAGCGTGCCTTATGTACCTCATACCTCGGCGTGTTCGACGGTCCGTGAATTCACGAGGGCTTTGCGGCCCTGCCACAGCATGCCAGGTCGAACATCGTTTCGCACCCTTTGCTACAAAATCACAACGCATGCCGTGCATATCTCGCGACATTCGCAGCCCTCCTTTCACTTATTATACCTTCAAAAGTAAATCACTTTCTCTTTGCAGGCATAGTGCGAAGTATCCCTCAAGCACATCGAATAGCTCTTCTTCGACTATTATAACAAGCATTTTATGCGGATCGTGACAGCGGAGTTAAACGATGCCATTTAGTCGAATATAAAGAATAATTTATATCAACTATTGAAAAAAGATATTGCGAAAAAAGCAACGTTATGTCACTACATTTTTACGAACGCAACTACATTTTTAAATACGTAACATATGCTTTGTTAAGGTAAGAATGTTACTGCGGAAATACACCACTATGTAATTAGAGCACAAAAATTGCAACCTATTACTCGTAAAACCTCGGTGAGACATTGCAAATACGTTTCCTGCGTAATCCCAGTACTCATTACCCCCGCACACCATTGCGTGTCAGACAATTTTTGCCCAAACTATTATTACACGCACCTATTTACAAGACAGCTGTTGTTATTTCTGCTGCAACATAAAGTATTCTCTTCCTCTAACGGACAAGAAATGGCGCAATTGGAGCATAATAGCTCATTGCGAGTTAGCAACCGTAGATATTATTAATGACGTAAAGAACACTTAAACTTAGCACCCACGTAAGTCGTAGGAAACATTAATTAGTCAACCGGTTATGAAAAAATCGGTAGAAAACGAATTCGAATCTATGCGCCAATACAATTGTTTTCGAGCGTACGACCTCATACCCTCATAGCCGCACTGTCCGCAAACGATGTGGATATAAGGAAAGGAGGGGAGAAATGGTCAGAGAGAGGGCAAAGAGAAGGATAGCGGGGGAGAGAAGCGACAATTGAAAGGAGCTTTATCCAGTTGCCACCAATAGCGTGACACTAGGGGCTTGTCTATTGGTTTGATGTCGCGCAAACCACAGGACGCACCGTCGCCCGTGGTGGGAGACTGACGAAGAGTAGTGGGGTACAATGATAGGATGTAGGTGATGTTCAGAGAGGAGCGTCGAATCGGATTTTTGGCGTGGGAGGTAGGGTGTCCAACTCGGAGATGTGCCCTCTCTCACGAGAATCGCAACAGTTCCCCAATCCGGCGTATACGTAGTGGAGGTTGAAATGCTTGTCGGATTGTCGTCGAGATGGCGGCAGCTACGCGATACGAGTTGGGGTAAATATGGAGAGGGGAGGTTGGAGGCGCAGAATAAAACAGGATAGGAACAGTCGAACAATTGTGGAGCGAGAACATATGTATAAAATCCGACACGAACAAAGTTTGGGCTTTAGTTTGCCGCCGGACGTGTGACCGTGCGGTTGTGTAACCTTCGGAGAACATATCCCATCGACTCTTCTCTCTTTCTCTCGCTTCGTCATTACATATTATTCGCTCTTCCTCTTTCTCATCTCTTGCAATACACTCGCCCGGTGGTAAGCATGACTCAAGTCTCCGAGGGTTCTACGACCTTTTGTTCAGCTTTCCCGAATCGGTTCTATATTGGATTCAAGTTTTTCACACGACCATATCAGTCACCCCCTAAAAAATCGCCGAGAATTGCGGATTCAAGAAATGGTGGCTAATTATCATCAAAAGACATGAGAAACATGAAATATTGCTGATCTGACCAGGAGAAATCTGGCCTTTGGACATAGTAAAGAGCAAAAAGGATTTATCTTCAGTGAAACGTCGATTCGGGGAACAAAAGGCGTGGGAGGACGGAGGATGGCGTGACAACCACAGTAAGTACACATTAATCGATCACTGGTATTTATGATATATCTTGGTGCCCACAAAAAAAAGGAAACTTTGGATTAAGGATACTTCAGCTATTATCAATTAACATCAACAGCAACATCGACATAACATTAATACGTGCCATGTGGTTGCTAATTTCATTTTTTACTTCATCCTCTATTTTTATAATGTATAAGCTTATGAAGATAGACGAACACAAGCAAATAGAAGAATTAAGAAATAAAAATTAAGAAAAGTAAGAAATGAGAATTAAAAAAAGAATTAAACAACTACAAATAAGAAGTAGAATTTGAGAGAAAGAGAGAGAAAGAGAGAAAGAGAGAAAGAGATGTAGAGTGCTGATATTCAAAGTACAACCAGTATTTGAACAACGCTCGGTAAAAATGAACGACCGCATTTTGCGGCGTAAGAAAATTTTTATTTAAATCTTCTCTGCACAGTTCTACATTGAAAATGATCGAAGTTAGCATCGGTGTAATTTTCACAACAAAACAAAGAAATATGCAAAGATACATCAATTATTCATCCATACATACATCTTTTATTTTGTTCAATTATGCAAATTGAAGAGAATACTTGTATCAAAAAAGCATCAACATTTAATATGAGCAATGTGAATAATATTACAAGAAGAAATCTGTGATCAGATAAGAATCATTTAGACAGTAATACCATTTTTAATATTGTTGAAAAGATTTACTTTTTTCGAACATGCCACAATTTTTATTACTTCCAACGCGAATTGATAATTCGATATAATATTTGATGTCCTAAGCTGATGGTTAAAATTTCTCGGGTAAGTACTTTATCAATTTTCATTACTTCATATGAAATAATATTGGGCAAATTATATTCGCAAATAATAAGCAACACAGAGATGAATGTTCTAGGTGTGTTTTAGGTAGGGATTCAGACCGGACCGGAACCGGATCGGACTAAAAAAAAAAAATTGAAAAAAAACCGTAAATAATTTAACCGATCCGGTTATGGTTCCAATATTATAAACTTTATAAAATTTTGATTCAGTTATAGTTTTAGCTTGATAAAAAACAAAACGATTATAATTATGGTTCCGGTTCCGGTTAATTTCGGTCTGGCAGAGTCCCTTGGTTCTAGGCATACCAGAAGCGAGTGTACATACAACGAAAAGTAAAGCTTCTGTCCACTCGCTGCTTGCGTGTTGCTTTCGTTTTCACCAATCGAGCAAATTTTTCGTTGCCGTGAGACACTCACCACTGTCACATCTAGAGCGTATATCCTACAATCTAGCCGCGCGAGACGCGCGTTTATTCGCTAAATAATTTTAATTAATATATTAATAATTATTGCAAAATTTGCAAAACAATAAAGAATTTTTCTGTTTGTTTTACTCTCTTCTATACGCTCATAAGCGATGTGGTGGTTATTCTGAGATATCCTGTATAAAAGTCGAAATATATTATTTGTTATTCCCGTTTTAATCATTACAGATTTGAAATATTCTATAAAATTTGAAATATTCTAATAAAATTCATAATTATCAAAATCCACAGAAATTGAACCTGAAAAAACCGCATGCAACTTCATCCATCATCCATTCAATGATGATAGTCATCGATGGAAGAATCCATACTAAATCCAGTTTTTGGCCGATAATGTGAACAGTATATCACAATTTATTTGAACAAACGGAGGAATACTTCACAAGTTCGCGATAATGAAACTTGGGTAATGTAAATAGTACCGATATAAATATATAGTTATAATATTGAATTTTGCATGCAAAAATAAATATCCAATTTAGTTAAGTTATACTTATAAGTTACATTAACTGTAGTCTAGATCAAATTAATAATTTTTTAAAACAAAAAGAATAGGTCTAATTAAAGCATATATATATATGCAAATGTAGATACATAGTTTTACAATAAAAAGATTAATGTATTCATATGCTAAAAGAAAACAGATTTTTAAAGAGCAAAAAAATAATATTAGTTTTTATTTTAATCTTTAATTTTTATTTTTACATTTGCGTTATATAAACTAGTCCTTTTCTTTTTCCTTTGATTAATTATAATTTTGTATATGAACGCATCACTGTGCAAGCCAAAGAGCAAATTTGATTCTGCGAATATTCCTCTGTGCGATAAATTACTGTTTAAAAATAATCCTATTTTGGTTCAAATTCTGAAAATTGTTGAAAATAGCTTTGTAATATTTAACTTTTTAATAATTAAAAATGCTTATTTAGTTAAATACAATAATGAAAATCTTTTTAGCCGAGCGTTTCCATATGTAAATCATAATTTAAATGTAATTGAGTTTAAGTCAATAATATTAAGATTAATTTTAACTTATAATTAAATAAATTTAACTTTAGTCACTTTCACAAAATGCAAGAGCTATGTACAATAAAATCAAATTTATAATATTTAATGTTTAGTTTGTCGTATGCAAGTTATATAAAAAAATTTAATCAAGTAATAATTTTAATTTCTAATATTTATCATCTGCTTGGGATATGTGCTATATAGAGCAAGAATATGCTATAGTACAAGAAATCAAACTAAAACATTTTTTTAGTCGAAAAAATTTCAATCTGATTATAGTATATGTATATTGTCGAAGATTTAATCGAAATTAGCGTTGTTAATATTTGAGATTATCGGGCCAATATTGACAGTACTAATATAAACATGTTTAAATAAAAATTTTTTAAAATAATTTTTAAATGAAAAAAATCACATACAATGCGTCCAGAAATATGTTAGACAAGAAAAAATGCAAAATTGTAATTTTTTAAATACTTTTTGTAGTTATTCGAGTAATTTTTTCATATTTTAGGATTTAATGATAATTTTAATTAATAATTTTTAAGATTCAAATTTTTTAATTTTTAACTTATTAAAAATAATACGCGAGGAATGTTCATTCCTCTAGTGTAAGATAAAATTATTTAAATTTAACAAGAGTAAATAATAATAAGAGTAGCATATATATAATTATTTTTATTTAAATATAAAATATAAAATTATCTTAAATTTATATATAAGCTAATTTTACAAAATTATTTTTCTTTTCTCTTTCTTTTTTTATTACTTTATATATATCTTAGAATTTATTCTAGTTATTTTAAATCATATTTAATAATTTTTAAATAAAATTATCCAGTCTATTAATTTTATTAAAAAACAAAATAATTATTAAGAGCAATTCCATTCCAATCAAATGCTTAAAACTGATTCTAGTTATTTGTTCTAGTCATTTATTCTAGTTTTTTTCTAGTATTCTAGTAATTATTCTAGTATTTCTAGTATTTATTCTAGTAATTAATTTTAGTCACATTTTCTCTCTCAGTCGAGTCATCTAGTCTAATTATAATCTTGATATTAATCTATGACAATCAGATCCCTTTTTAGAAATCATTAATTAAACGGTAAATAAACATATATACATATAATGAATGACGCTTACGAACAATAAGTTACAAATATATGTTCTATTTTAATATTCTCAAATATATCTTGTTCAACTTATTATTAATGATTATTATAGACTTTATAATTTGTTCTGGTCATTTAATCTAATCATTTGCGATTATTTTTAATTATATTTATCTGGTCAGAATTATCTAGTCCGTTGATTTAGAAGTGAAATAATTAAAAGCAATTTTATATTTGGAACAGAATATGCAGGCCATAATAAATGCAATTTTTTTCTTAAGTTTTAATGCGTGCGATTACATCTTGTATTGCGATGAAAAATTTGACAATTATTATCTTATCAGTATTATTCTTACATTAATATATTTCATATATCACGAAGTTCGTGGATGCGATGCCATACAAAACTTATGCGAAATACTCTAGTAGTAAGTATACTCTAATAATTTCTTCAAGCAATTAAATAATCTCTTCAATATTTATAAAAGCATACAGTGTACAATTCCCGTAAAGCTTATATAATCATTAGCTTGGTTAATTAGTTTAATCACAATAATGTTATATGCCGATACTCCATTCATCAATAATTCATTAGTACTTTGATAAGAATCTTAATTTAAAATGAAAAAAATACAAAAAAATAGAAGTTTAAGTAAATTATTATAAGTATAATATATTGGGTTATGTAATAAATCATTGCGGATTTTTCAACAGATTTTTTTTTAATAGGTTTCTATTAAAAAATCCGAAATTACTTATTACACAACACAATATTTTGGGAAATGTGCCAGTATTGCATTAATAATAGTATTGATAGATGCTGTGAATCGATAGACATTTTATAAATAAGAAAAAATGGATTATTTTCTATTCATTTTATTAAAAAATTTTAAGCTTTACAGTTATAATCTGAATGCAAATAAATAGAGAGAAACAAGCCTGTGAATTTTGTGCAAAATATGTATAAAGTGCTTGTACATACCCTGGTAGAAATTTAATGTAGTTTTCGATTGGTTATTGGGCAGTTATATTGACTTCTTCCTAGTAATTGAACAGTAAAACTGTTAGAATCCCAATCAAGAAGTAACGCTTTTCGCGTAGTTACTACATAGAAAAAATGTACAAAATCTGAACTCAGTTACTTAGCGGTAAAAGGGCAATAAACAGATAATTGACAATTGTCACACTTTTAACCTCTCTTAAAATTTTTATGACAGAATTATGTGAGTTACGTATTCTAAGCTGTTTTAATTCTGTAAGTTTTTTTTTCTTTGCCCTATACTTTTGCACACATTTTTATTAATTTTACACTTGATTATTTTACAAACTTATTAAACTTAAACTTAACTTATTATTAAACTTATTAACTTTTTATTTTAAAAACTGATCAAAAACCTTTTAAAATTAATGATATATTTTGTTAAAATATATTTTTGGCAAAATTAGTTAAAGCAAATTTATTATACAATAAAATATAATATTATATAATAATATTGTATAATAAAATTGCTCTAACTAATTTTGCCTAGTTGCGATGCAGTATTTTTGTATATAAAAAAAAACCAGTAATATTAGATAGTAACCGGCCGGGTGTTCAGCTAAACTTCGGCACAAATTTCTACCAGGGTATTAACGTATTTAAATTATTATCATTAATTTATACGTATATAAAAGCAAAATGCTCTGAATGGCAGCTATCAATGTAGGAAAGAGCTATTATAAAAAATGTAAACCGTTGTGATACTAAATCTCAGCGCTTCTCCTTAATTAAAACATACATTTTAAAATAGTACATTGCATAAATATCTATTTATAAATACATAAAAAAGATTTTTTACTTTCTTCTTAAACGGTATAAAGAATAGATAATATGTTTTCTAAATTTTAAACATATAAATTTATTAAAAGTATTTTATAAAAAAAAACATTGTTTTACCTATATTTAATTATTTTAATAAATATATAAATGTGAATAGAGAGAAAAATAAACTCTTTAATAATCTTATTTTTACAAAGAAGAAAAAAATTACTAGGAAAAAAGTTATAAGACTAAAAAGGAATGTCAAAACAAAAAAAAATTTTTTATTATCAATTAATATAGAACAGTGAAAGTTACTTTCACTTTTGGAAATTTTAGATTTTAATTTTAAAGATTTAGAATTATATCAATAAGAGATTAATGTTAGACTTTTATCCATAAACAATTTATTTAATCAAGAAAATTGTTTCCTAGAACAGTATTTGCAAATTAAATTATAAAATTGTATATTATGCGGCTGTGTTTATTTTAATGTTTTATAATTAATATTATTTGTAGTACATATTTTAGTTGAAATTATTCTACTTTGTGATTAGGTATAGATAAGATCAAAAATGTTTTTAATTTTAAGTCATCGCATTTTTAACAAGTATTGGAGAATTTATTAAATTTAATCTTTCATTTAGTATTTACAGATTTTACTTTTATCACCTAATAGATTTGGACAGATGTAATAATATATTTTATATAAATTATAATTTAAGCGCGCTTGTGCACAAATAATATAAGAATTAAAATTAATCTTATCAGTGAGCACATGCAGATCAATATAAAAAAATTAATGTACAAATGATTACAACAAACGAATACTGTTATAATCAGAAATCTAGTACACAAAAAAAAGAATATTATAATCTAATTTTAAAGGAAACTTAAATTAAAATCAATAAAGAATAATATATATATACAGGGTGTCTGGCAATAATCGCCCCACCGGTCATATACAGGTAGAGGAGGTCAAATCGAGTAGAAAAGTCCTTTACCATTTTTTGATTTTTGTAATATGTACTAAGTAATTAACGAAAAAAGATTGGTGAATCCATGCAAGTAAAGCACGCGCAGCGAGAAGGACATCCCACTGCTATGCGATCACTAGGCGCGCGATAAAGCGTTGGGAGGAGCGCTCTACAAATGACAATGGCAACATACGAGCGGCGCGTAACGCTAGATCCTTGTGTCCTAGTGATCGCGTAGCAGTGGGACGTCCTTCTCACCGCGCGCGCTTTACTCGCGCGGATTCACCGATCTTTTTTCGTTAATTACTCAGTACTTATTATGAAAATTAAAAAATGGTAAAGGACTTTTCTACTCGATTTGACCTCCTCTATCTGTATATGACCGGTGGGGCGATTATTGCCAGACACCCTGTATATATTTTTTTTTTTTTTTTTTTTTATTGAGAGTAAAAAGAAAGCTTCGGCACGTGGCCATACAGCTATTCATTAACACAAGCTCGGAATACAATGTTTTCTTCAATATTTCACGTGTGTGTAATGTGTAAATGCGCTAGTGTATGTGTGTATGTATGACCACAGTGTGTGAGCTCAGGTCCGTGGGTTTGCTAAACCCAAATGACTGTGTGGTTCAGCTATTCTTGCGGATAAGAATAATATATAAATATATGTATTATATATGCGAGTGGCATCTAGTCAGAAAGCACATGGACAATTAACTCGAAAAGTTTTATTGATGGAAGGTCGAAATCACGAGAAGATACACGCGAAAGTAATTATTATTATATTATTATTATTATGTTATTATTATTATTATTATATTATTTTATATATAATAATTTTAATACGTATAATTATAATAATAACAAAATAGTATTTAAAAGTTGTTTTTTGTCGCATAATTACATTTTATAATAATAATTTATTATGATTTATTTATTGACCAGTTTTCAAAAATTTGTAATAAAAAATAAATTTTGCTCACGATTTCGATGCGTAGCTATTGAGTGATCTTCCTTCGGTTTACATAGTAGAGTACACGATCTCAGTCCATAAGCAATAAACCTAGCTTGTAAAATTTAATTTGTATGATGCAGTTCGTAAATCAAGTCTATAAATTTAGTCTATAAAGCTAGTTTGTAGTAAATATAATCTGTTCAATAGGAAAAGTTAAGGAAAAATTACCTATATACCTAAATATAGAATATAGGTATTGTATTATGTCGCTCTTCGAACTTTATAACAGATAATTTAAAAAAAATAGAGAAATATATGTAACTATAAATAATACAAAATTTTATATATTTAAATTTATTTTATTCATCTATCCATTGGTCTAAACTCAAAAACGGATTAATTATGATTAATATAGTAGTAGTAAGATATATAAGACATTATTATTTAATTCTAGTAATTCGTTCTATAATTATCCGATTTGCCATTGCAGACATTTCTAGTCATTCTTACTTCAACATATATTTACTCTTGAAAGAATCTGCCCACATTATAGACAAGATCAAATTGCATAATAACGAATAATATCGGTTCATCAAGAATATAAAGTTTATAAAAGTTAAAGAAATGTTAATGTTTCTAGTAATAAGTAAATAAATAATAAATATATTTATTATACTATTATACCGTACATTATTTATACCATTTCGTATGTGTGGCGGCTCACCGCCACACCGCTGCACTGACGCGGTATAATACATCGCGGCGCCGCTACGCGCCGCAGGCCTTCTACCAGTTACAAGCTTGCGGACCCACCGCCAGGTTGCGCAGGCGGTGAAGAACCTTCTCGCGATCAAGCTTCGATCGACGAGATATAAAAGAGCTGCTCCGCAGATCTTTCCTCACTCACTCGCTTCAAGGCGAGCTCTCCCCAGGGCCCTTGAACTGAGTCGTACTCTGCCTCGGCAGAATCTAACAGAGACACATATAGCGTTTTCGATTATACAGGATTTGAACGACCCAGGGTTGGTTAATGACGTCATTGCAACCTCTCCACCAATGAAAGACTTGCATTTATAGTAAAATAGTGATTGATCAACCCTGGGTCGTTCAAATCCTGTATAATCGAAAACGCTAATAGTCTCGCCGTTTTTCTCACACTGCCTCGCAAGGCGTGTAAAAAGAAAGCAGAGTCCCAGCATCGGCCACGCACTTCAACCAAGCGGCCCGCGGATACTCCACTTTCGCCGTCACCTCCTCAGTCTCTAGTGTGGAAATTAATCCCACTAGAGTTCTGCGTCCGGTTGACTCGACCACCAAGGGACACGCTCACTCAAGGCGACATCCGAATTCGGAGACCTCTCTCTCCTCGGTACACGGAGCAATCCGTAATTCCGAGAGCCGAGACGGTTGCCACCACCAGCACACCAGAGACTCGATCCATCGCAGTACAGACTTCACCGCTCAGAGCCTGCTCAGAGAGCAGTTGTCAGACGGAAGACCACTTCCCGAACGGAGTTCCACCGACGCCGGGAAAGGGGCTGCAACGAGCTAACTCAGTTGAACCGTCCTTTTTAGGACCCGTTCAACACACTAAGACGCGGCCGGTAATTTCTTACCGCGCCCGTCAATTTTTCTTTTGATTCTCGGCCTTACACTCTTGCCGAGAAAGCGCCTCTGGCGCCCTTAATCAAATCAAACACAAAACTTGTACATTACTCTACTTCTCTGACGAGGAAAAATAAAATATATTTTTCTAAGAAATTGGTCTCAATATCTTTCAACCAAGTCGAACACAATCCTTAGGCAATACGCCTATAAACTGGTGACCCCGACGACTGGTTAAAGCAAATGAGCCAATCAGAGAAGGCCGGCGATATGCCAGGCGCCGACGCAGCACAAATCGGCAGAGTATCGGTGCGAGTACCACCTTTTTGGCCGGAGGAACCAGAATTATGGTTCGCCCAATTAGAGAGCCAGTTCCTGCTGAGCGCCGTCACGTCGGATTCAACCAAGTATGCGTACGCAATCTCGCAAATCGAAACAAAATACATCAAGGAAATCAAAGACGTGATAACGAATCCTCCGACATGCGGGAAATACGAAGCCGTAAAAAGGGCACTCATTCAAAGGCTGAGCGACTCACAGGAACACCGCATCCGCCAATTATTAGAGCGAGAGGAACTTGGCGACCGAAAGCCATCGCAGTTCCTGCGCCATCTAAGGACGCTCGCGGGCAATGCCGTGCCTGATCAACTCCTGCGCACGCTATGGCTGGGGCGTTTACCGGCCCAAATGCAGATCATACTAGCGACGCGAGCTGACGATCTTCTCGAGGACGTGGCGGAACAGGCCGACCGTGTCTACGAAGTCACATGCCGAACAGTCGCAGTTTTGGACAAGCCGAAGGAGACGAAATCAAAACCTACCGGCTCGCTCGAGGACCAGATTCAGGCATTGGTCAAGCAAGTCGCCGCACTCAACACGCGATTGGGCCGGCAGGAGCACCGCCACAAACAACAGCGCCACAGATCGCGCAGCCGCAGCCGGACCAAATCAAATTCGGAAGAAGACAGCGAGTTTTGCTTTTTCCATCGGCGATTCGGCAGCAAGGCAAGAAAGTGTACAGAGCCTTGTACATACAAGGAGAAGAAGAAGGAAAAAACGGAAAACTAGACGGTCCGGAATCAATGGCGGCAGACGGCCCGGACCCGAAACCATGCCGCCTTGTAATAACCGAGCGACAAACAAAAGTTCGGTACCTCATCGACACGGGATCAGACATAAGTGTCTACCCGCGCTCGATGGTACGCGGACGGATGTCCGGAGCAACGCAAGCCCTGTTTGCAGCCAACGGAACTGTCATTCACACCTACGGGTGGATCGCGCTTCAGCTCAACATCGGATTGAGGCGCGCCTTCCAATGGAAATTCATCGTAGCTGACGTCACACAGCCAATCATCGGCTCCGATTTCCTTGGGCATTTCCATCTCCTGCCGGATGTAAGGAGAGGCAAACTTTTGGACGCTACGACGGGATTGGCCACAAACAGCCTGCAGAGCAGAACCGGACAAACATCGATTAAGACATTACTACAGGAAACAGCTTTTCACGCCTTATTGGCTGAATTTCCACAGCTCACTAGACCAACCGGAAAGACGGAATCCGCGCCGCACTCAACGATGCATTACATCGAAACAACACCGGGACCACCGGAAGCATGCAGGCCGAGGAGACTGGCGCCGGAGAAGCTAAAAGAAGCAAAACAACAGTTCGATCTTTTACTGCAAGAAGGAGTAATCGCGCCGTCCAAGAGCGCATGGGCCTCACCGTTGCATATGGCACCGAAGAAAGGTGGCACGTGGCGACCATGCGGCGATTACAGGAAGCTCAACAACCGAACGGTGCCGGACAGATACCCGATTCCGCACATCGAGGATTTTACACAGGCTCTTCACGGGAAAACAATTTTCTCTACACTGGATCTGGTTAGAGCTTACAACCAGATTCCGGTAAACGCTGAAGACGTGCCAAAAACGGCAATCACCACACCGTTCGGTCTGTTCGAATTTCTCAAAATGCCTTTCGGGTTGAGAAACGCAGCGCAAACGTTCCAGAGATTCATAAATGAGGTGATACGCGGACTCGATTTCTGCTACGCCTACATTGACGACATCCTGGTAGCATCTCACAACGTTGACGAACATAAAGCACATTTAACAGCTTTGTTCCAGAGACTCAGCAAATACGGAATTCAACTAAACCCAGCAAAATGCGTGTTCGGAAAAGAAACCGTAGCATTTTTGGGCTACCAAGTCTCAGCAGAAGGGACGCAACCACTACCGGAAAAAGTCGAGGCCATTCGGAAATTTCCAAAACCGATCACCGTCAAGCAGCTGCGGCAGTTCCTCGGAACCTTAAATTTTTACAGGAGATTCATTCCGGGAGCGGCCATAGACCAAGCAATCTTGAATGACGCGCTAAAAGGGAACAGACCCGGGAAAACACCAATCGAATGGAGCGCAGAACGAGAGGCAGCGTTTGAAACGTGCAGAGAAAGCCTTGCACGGGCAACGCTCTTGGCACATCCGGACCCGAAAGCAGAACTCTCCTTAACAACCGACGCCTCAGATTTCGCAATCGGAGCAGTAATCCACCAACATGGAAAACTCGGACAGCAACCGGTGGCGTTCCTCAGCAAAAAGCTGACCACCGCGCAACAAAAGTACAGTCCGTACGACCGAGAGCTCTTGGCGATATACGCAGCAATCAAACATTTCCGGCACTGGTTAGAAGGAAGGGAGTTCATCATTTACACGGATCACAAACCGCTCGTGTATGCATTTCGAAAAGATCCTTTGCAGAGCTCACCGCGGCAGACACGGCACTTGGAGCTGATCGGGCAATATTCAACCGACATCAGACACGTGGCGGGAAAGGATAACATCGTAGCAGACACACTATCGAGGACGCAGGCTGTCCAGCAAGCAGTAAACTTTGCAGAGCTCGCAAAATCTCAAAAAGACGACGCCGAAATACAAGCATTACTCAAAGGGAATACGAAGTTGCAGCTTAAAGAAACCGTAATTCCCGGCACAGATATCAAACTGATGTGTGATACATCGACGGGCATCCCACGACCATACGTCACGCAACAATTCCGAAAGCAAATCTTTAAGCATTTGCACGGACTCGCGCACACCGGGATAAAAACCACCGTCAAATTGATCACGCAGCGCTTCGTGTGGGCCGGAATAAAAAAGGATTGCCGCAGATGGGCGCAGGCTTGCATTCCCTGCCAGAAATCAAAGGTCCACCGACACACCGTTTCACCAACAGGAAATTACTTGGGGCCTACCAGCAGGTTCCAGCATATACACATGGACATCGTCGGACCTTTGCCTCCATCTCGAGGGAAGAAATACTGCCTCACAATCATTGACAGATTCACACGATGGCCAGAGGCATACCCGATGTCCGACATCACCGCAGAAACGATGGCTCGCCTCTTATTTGAAAACTGGATTGCGCGTTTCGGAGCGCCGGCACGAATCACCACGGACCAGGGACGGCAGTTTGAGTCGGAACTATTTAAGCAGTTGGCCAGACTGACCGGATCGCAACACATCCGAACTACCGCGTACCATCCGGCAGCCAATGGCATGGTAGAGAGACTACACCGGCAACTCAAAGCGGCTATCAAAAGCCACGAAACAGAAGCATGGACGCAAATTCTTCCAGTCATTTTATTAGGCATCCGCGCCGCAGTAAAAGAGGACATCGGAGCCACACCAGCAGAATTAGTTTTCGGAGAGACTATTCGGATTCCCGGACAATTCTTGGACCAAACCAGTAACGAGCAGCCAACGGACGAGTTTGTCCGTCATTTACAAGAAAAAATGAACAAACTCCGTCCACACTTACGACGCCATGGCCACCGCAGCACCTTCGTACACAAGGACCTGGCCACATCGGAAAAAGTTTTCGTCAGACACGATTGCCCGACCAGAGCGTTACAGCAACCGTACGACGGACCATTTAACGTTTTAAGCAGAAACGACAAAGTCTACAGGCTATTGGTCAACGGCAAGCCAATCAACGTCTCGATTGACCGATTGAAACCGGCTTACACGTTGGACGACGATGAGCAACCAATCGAACCAACACCAGCCGACCAACCAAAGCCCTCCGCAACCAACAAGACGAGGAGCGGCAGAACTTCAAAACCAACCGTGCGTTTCCAGGCTTAAAAACTGCCAAGGGGGTCCTGTGGCGGCTCACCGCCACACCGCTGCACTGACGCGGTATAATACATCGCGGCGCCGCTACGCGCCGCAGGCCTTCTACCAGTTACAAGCTTGCGGACCCACCGCCAGGTTGCGCAGGCGGTGAAGAACCTTCTCGCGATCAAGCTTCGATCGACGAGATATAAAAGAGCTGCTCCGCAGATCTTTCCTCACTCACTCGCTTCAAGGCGAGCTCTCCTCAGGGCCCTTGAACTGAGTCGTACTCTGCCTCGGCAGAATCTAACAGAGACACATAGTCTCGCCGTTTTTCTCACACTGCCTCGCAAGGCGTGTAAAAAGAAAGCAGAGTCCCAGCATCGGCCACGCACTTCAACCAAGCGGCCCGCGGATACTCCACTTTCGCCGTCACCTCCTCAGTCTCTAGTGTGGAAATTAATCCCACTAGAGTTCTGCGTCCGGTTGACTCGACCACCAAGGGACACGCTCACTCAAGGCGACATCCGAATTCGGAGACCTCTCTCTCCTCGGTACACGGAGCAATCCGTAATTCCGAGAGCCGAGACGGTTGCCACCACCAGCACACCAGAGACTCGATCCATCGCAGTACAGACTTCACCGCTCAGAGCCTGCTCAGAGAGCAGTTGTCAGACGGAAGACCACTTCCCGAACGGAGTTCCACCGACGCCGGGAAAGGGGCTGCAACGAGCTAACTCAGTTGAACCGTCCTTTTTAGGACCCGTTCAACACACTAATAGCGTTTTCGATTATACAGGATTTGAACGACCCAGGGTTGATCAATCACTATTTTACTATAAATGCAAGTCTTTCATTGGTGGAGAGGTTGCAATGACGTCATTAACCAACCCTGGGTCGTTCAAATCCTGTATAATCGAAAACGCTATAAGACGCGGCCGGTAATTTCTTACCGCGCCCGTCAATTTTTCTTTTGATTCTCGGCCTTACACTCTTGCCGAGAAAGCGCCTCTGGCGCCCTTAATCAAATCAAACACAAAACTTGTACATTACTCTACTTCTCTGACGAGGAAAAATAAAATATATTTTTCTAAGAAATTGGTCTCAATATCTTTCAACCAAGTCGAACACAATCCTTAGGCAATACGCCTATAGTATGTATTTAACCGTTGGCACACTTATTATTTATTTATATAAATTTGAAGAACAATGCTATATAAAATCTTGATATACATATGTATATATTCGATAACACGACTCGGCTCGCAATGACTGCTATCTTATCTTTCCTCACTAGTTACAAGAGTCAGTTGCAAAGTGCAGCAGTAAAAGTCAAGAAAAGCACTTACCCGGAATTAAACCAAGATCTATAGAGAGAAGGTTACCTCACGCGCAAAAAGGGACGCGCGGCAAGAGGGGGCACATGCTGAGCGGGGTGAGCGGCAAGAGGGGCAATGATGATCTCATCGACTAACAGTAGCTGTCTCTCTCGCACGCTTTAGTGTTTTCTCTCTCGCTCCTTTAATATAGAAATGCTTTGGGTTTTTATCGAAAAAATACTTTTATTTTGTAAAATATTGATAGCACTGGAAATTGCGTAATAAAAATTGAAAAGTAAATTAGAAAGGCGCTATAAATTACATATATTGCAAATTATAGCGCTAGATATTTAACGTTTATAATGTTAAATATCGCTGCAACAGATGCATTTGTGATACAAATTGCTTTGTACTCGTATTTAGACTGTAATATCAATGAAAATAAAATATAATTTGGGGATATACACAAAAAACATCATTTGTAAAGTAGTAAAATAAAAGAAAAAATAGTACATATTTAAAAATTATTTTTAAAATAATATTTACTGTTTATATGCATTATTTACAAAAAAAAATAATATAAAAAAATTTATTTTTTATATTTAATTGTGAAAACCTCAAAAATTGTCAAGAAATTGTAACTGAAATTTAAATGTAAGTACAATTCTAGGATAATATAAAAAGCATCATACACAAATTTATTATGATACAAACTTAAATAATGAAATTGTAATATATGTTTCAACATTGCAAATGTGAATATTTATATGATAAAATTTACAAAGTGTTAACAATTTTCAAATATTTGCTAATAAAATATTATTGAAATGTTTCTGTTGAAATCTTAAAATAATTCTTTAAAACAAATATGATGGGGTATATATTAGGGATCATTAAATATGCGGCAATATTGTGATTATAAAATTTTATAAGTATCTATAATAAAAATTAAGTATAATAAACATAATAAGTATATAAGTATAATAATAAAATTTTTATAAGTATCTATAATAATAAAAATACACATATATGTTGTATTAATCTGTTAATATAAACAAATTATTAATTAATTTAACGCAAATAAATTTGTTTATATTAACAGATTAATACAACATATATGTGTGTATTTTTATTATTATAGATACTTATAAAAATTTTATTATTATACTTATATACTTATTATGTTTATTATACTTAATTTTTATTATAGATACTTATAAAATTTTATAATCACAATATTGCCGCATATTTAATGATCCCTAATATATACCCCATCATATTTGTTTTAAAGAATTATTTTAAGATTTCAACAGAAACATTTCAATAATATTTTATTAGCAAATATTTGAAAATTGTTAACACTTTGTAAATTTTATCATATAAATATTCACATTTGCAATGTTGAAACATATATTACAATTTCATTATTTAAGTTTGTATCATAATAAATTTGTGTATGATGCTTTTTATATTATCCTAGAATTGTACTTACATTTAAATTTCAGTTACAATTTCTTGACAATTTTTGAGGTTTTCACAATTAAATATAAAAAATAAATTTCTTTATAGTATTTCTTTTGTAAATAATGCATATAAACAGTAAATATTATTTTAAAAATAATTTTTAAATATGTACTATTTTTTCTTTTATTTTACTACTTTACAAATGATGTTTTTTGTGTATATCCCCAAATTATATTTTATTTTCATTGATATTACAGTCTAAATACGAGTATAAAGCAATTTGTATCACAAATGCATCTGTTGCAGCGATATTTAACATTATAAACGTTAAATATCTAGCGCTATAATTTGCAATATATGTAATTTATAGTGCCTTTCTAATTTACTTTTCAATTTTTATTACGCAATTTCCAGTGCTATCAATATTTTACAAAATAAAAGTATTTTTTCGATAAAAACCCAAAGCATTTCTATATTAAAGAAGCGAGAGAGAAAACACTAAAGCGTGCGAGAGAGACAGCTACTGTTAATCGATGAGATTATCATGCTCTCCCCTTCCTTCGTCGCCCCCCTCGCCAACAAGCTGTTTCTAGCTCCCCCCTGAGGCTGGCGTCACATAGAACCCGTAATCCGTAATCCGCACCGGAAGTCCGCAAAAGTTACTAGGGATTGCGTCCGTAACGTTACGTATGTTTTTTCTCCTTGTGTCCCATGGAGCCGTAAATACACACGTAACGGTATTACTATTTTTTATTTAACAAATTATAATTGTTTATTTGTATTTTATTCATAAGAAAACTACAGAATATATTATAATTTTAACAAAAATTTTAATTAAATCGTCAAATTTAGTTAAATAAATAAAATTAAAAAAAGCATTACTAGTAATAACTAGTAACTTTTAGTAACTTTTACGGAAATTTCATGGAATTACGGCTCCATGGGACACAAGGAGATAAAACACACGTAACGTTAGGCCGGCGTCACATAGAACCCGTAATCCGTAATCCGCACCGAAAGTCCGCAAAAGTTACTAGGGATTGCGTCCGTAACGTTACGTGTGTTTTTTCTCCTTGTGTCCCATGGAGCCGTAAATACACACGTAACGGTATTACTATTTTTTATTTAACAGATTATAATTGTTTATTTGTATTTTATTCATAAGAAAACTACAGAATATATTATAATTTTAACAAACATTTTAATTAAATCGTCAAATTTAGTTAAATAAATAAAATTAAAAAAAGCATTACTAGTAATAACTAGTAACTTTTAGTAACTTTTACGGAAATTTCATGGAATTACGGCTCCATGGGACACAAGGAGATAAAACACACGTAACGTTACGGACGCAATCCCTAGTAACTTTTGCGGACTTCCGGTGCGGATTACGGATTACGGGTTCTATGTGACGCCGGCCTTACGGACGCAATCCCTAGTAACTTTTGCGGACTTTCGGTGCGGATTACGGATTACGGGTTCTATGTGACGCCGGCCTTACTTCATCGTCCCTCGCCCACAACCGGTTTGCCTGAGGTAACCTTCTCTCTATAGATCTTGTATGACAGATAGCACTAAAGCCCACGAAGTAAAAGTAAGGAGACGTAACTACATAGATTGAAAGTGGTCACGAAAAATGTTCCGTGAAGGAGGAGGTTTGCCGAGTGGAATAACTTGCAACATTTCGTCGCCATCTTTAAATTGTCAATGACAGATGAGACCACAGTGAGAGAAAAGGTTATAAGGATTAGAAAAGCATGGAACGTAAGTATGAAATTGAAATAAACAAATAAATTTTTTAAAAATAAAAAAAATGTTACAAATTTTTAAAGAACATAAAGAATATAAAGAATATAAACTTCTTTTTTCTGATCCTTTTTTATCTCCCCTTGAATTGCAACCTTTGACACAACAGGCCATTACTTCAGAATTTATTATATCTATAATAAAAATTAAAAATATTTAAAAATAAAATGCAGTTAAATTATCTTATAAATAAAAAAATGAAAATATTAATATATTGCTAAAAATTATTTATATTAATATTTGGACATACTTAGAAAATATATCTATGCTGATTTATTAATAGATAGATAAATAGATAGATAGATTAAAAGATATTGCTTATAGCGAAATATTAATTGATTTAACATGCAACAATTTTAGGTTATAAAAATTAAAAGTTAATACTACAATAAATTCTAATTTTCTGCAAAACAATTAAAAATAAAATGTTAAATGTTAAACTACATTTACTTTAAAATTTATAATCTTGAAATATATACCTTATATAAATGTTTAATTAAAATTATTTGCATACCACGTTGCATACGAATATTTCACAAGCACAAAGGTCGGTATTCATAGTCCGTTCTTATATTTAAGATTGTCTTAAGCACGGACTTATATTCGCTCTCTTCGTCACACATAGATTGTGTCTGACGAAGAGAGCGAATATAAGTTCGTGCTTAAGACGATCTTGAATATAAGAACGGACTATGGGCGGTATTCATAGTCCCTTCTTATATTCAAAATCGTCTTAAGCACGGACTTATATTCGCTCTCTTCGTCAAACATAGATTGTGTCTGACGAAGAGAGCGAATATAAGTTCGTGCTTAAGACGATCTTGAATATAAGAACGGACTATGAATACCGGCCTATGAATACCGCCCAAAGGGCGGTATTCATAGTCCGTTCTTATATTCAAGATCGTCTTAAGCACGAACTTATATTCGCTCTCTTTGTCAGACACAATCTATGTGTGACGAAGAGAGCGAATATAAGTCCGTGCTTAAGACAATCTTAAATATAAGAACGGACTATGAATACCGGCCAAAGTAAGCTTTTTACTTGCTCTTGCTCTTAGTGCAGTCAGTTCAGTTCATGTTCCTCATGGTACAGCTAAAAAAGAACAGATTTAAGATGGCGACGAAATGTTGCAAGTTATTCCATTCGGCAAACCTCCTCCTTCGTGGAACATTTTTCGTGACCAACTTTTTTCTCTATACGCTATCTAGTTACGTCTACTTACTTTTACTTCGTGGTAACCATCGACATATAGAATGGACTGAGCATCGCGATGGGTAAGCGCGCGCCTGCTTTAGAGTGAGAGGTACTACATCTGAGGCCTATGTTTGTCTCTCTTGCAAGCTTCTGATTTGTTATTTCGTCCCCCTCCAGAATTCTAGCAGTAACATAGCATTAAATTTGACACCTCACCTTTGCCTACTCGCTTTGGAATAACGTGAAACGTTTATCTTTATCTTTAAAAATTAAAAAATGGTTTTAAGGTGTTTTGTGTGCAAAATTACGTATGATAAAAATAAAAAGGATATACAGATGCATAAGTAAGTATATTAAAAGTATTTTTTATAGGACATTATTGTAACACATTCTTTAAACATATTGTTTTAAAGCTGTATATAATTATATTATATACGTAACTTGCATAGTTTTGTTAAATATATATTAAAATTATATATTATATAATAAATTAAGATATGTAATAGTATGTAATAAAAATTGTGTAAAGTAAAATTATAAAAAGTTAGGTTAGATTATGCGTTTTACAAATAAGAGATATTTAGAACATTATTTTAAATATTTTGTAATATAATAATAATTGAATTATACAATATAAAGTAATACATTATCATTATTTTCAGAGTTCCAGAAAAAGAACACATAAAAAAATTATGGTTATCTGCATTAAACATCAAGCAGATCAGTTCAAATGCAAGAGTATGTTCAAAACATTTTAATGAACAGGATTTCACAAAAAGTATTGTTGGGGAAAGAAAATATATCAAATCTGATGCAGTCCCATCTATAAATTTACAGAAAAATGGAGAAACCACTGATCGTAGCAACTCTGAGAGCATAGAAGAGAGCATAGAAGAGAGCATAGAAAGTACACAATACTGCAACAAGAAACATACATGTTTGAAAAGGTAATTTACAAACAAAATATTGAATAATTACTGTTGATAAGTGTTATTATTTTTATGCTTAAGATCCTTAGCAATGAAACAGGCAACTGAAGATGAAGTAGTGCTTCGAAAAAATATTAGAACATTTCGTGATATAGACGTCAAACAGGTTTCACAATCACCGTTTGAAGCAGAAACCTGCTTGGAAGCACTCATTGAAGAACTGCATGAAAAACGGAAGGAGATAAAACGATTTAGAGATAAAGTCAGAAAACTACAGAAAACAGTTAAAGATTTACGCTCACTGATGAAGACTTTAAAAGATAATAATTTAATAACAAGCACAGCTAGAGATATATTACAAGTAAGTAATTAGTTTCAATGTAAATAATACATTCTACAATGTATGTTAACAATAATGGCGATATATATATGGTATGTATGTATGTAGAATGTATTGTTTACATTGCTCTCATTATTGCAAATATTTCTAGCAAAAATACCCACTGCGGAGAGTTATTTTGTCGTGATCATTGTAAATTATTAATACGTATCAAAATTATTTATTCTTTTCCAGTCAACAGAATCTCCTGCACTTGTAGCATTAGTACAAAAAGTACTTTCACACAAGCATAAATTTAATGCTTTTCCTCCAGAATTGAAAACTTTTGCAGCCACATTACACTTTTACTCTCCTAAAGCCTATGACTTCGTCCGGAGATCATTTATAAATATTTTACCACATCCTTTCACAATCCGTAAATGGTACTATTCTATCGATGGATCCCCCGGAATTTCACAACCTGCATTAGATTGTTTAACAAAAAAAGCACGCGAAGCTATTGAAAAGAATCACACTATTCTTTGCGGTTTACAAATTGTGATGATACGTCTATAAAAAAACAGATTGACTTTAATGGAAAAGAATACATAGGTTTCATTAATTTTGGGACAAAACTAGATAGTGATGAATTGCCTTTAGCTAAAGAAGTGGTTGTTATTATGGCAGTAGCTATTAACGAACATTGGGAAATACCAGTTGCGTATTATTTCATCGATGCATTGACTGCAAGGGATCGTGCTAATATTATTACAAACGTTTTAAAAAGTATTCATGAAACAGGTATTGACATAATTTCATTAACTTTTGACGATCCACAATATAATTTTACTATGGCAAATATATTAGGTGCACAATTACAAGTTGATAAAGAATTGCAAGTATTCTTTCTGCATCCAATTACTAAAAAACGAATATATATCATATTAGATGCATGTCATATGATTAAATTAGTTGGAAACTGTTTTGCTGAATATAAAGTTCTTCAAAATAAGAATAACAAAGAGATACGATATGACTTTGTACAAAAATTGATACGCATACAAGAAAAGTATGGATTACATGTAAATACTAAAGTTAGACTTCGACACTTAAATTGGTACAACGAAAAAATGAAAGTTTGTCTCGCGGTTCAAGTTTTAAGCAGTAGTGTGTCAAAAGGTATGCAGTATCTCCGAGAATCTATTAAACTCCCGGAATTCGCAAATAGTAAGGCAACAGAAAAATTTTGCTTAATGTTTAATGATATTTTTGATGTCTTAAATTCTCGAAATAAGTTTTGTATTACTCCATCTAGACAACCTATTACTACGAAAAATTTAACAGAAATCACACAAAAAATTAATTGTTTCATAGATTATATATCTTCTTTAAAATATCAAGGAGTTTCAATTTTACATTCAAAACGCAAAACTGGATTTTTTGGGTTAATTATTACTTTAAATAGTATTGTAGGAATATTTAAAAATTGGATACAAGAAAACAGTAATATGTCGTATTTTTTAACATATAAGTTATCCCAGGACCACTTGGAATTATTTTTTTCTGCAGTACGAAATCATTGTGGTCATAATAACAACCCTACTTGTACGCAATTCATGGCTGTCTTTAAAAAATTGCTAACGCATGCACAAGTTAGCGGTTCAAAATATGCAAATAGCGTTGCTTTAGACGATACTATCTTTTTAAATATTACTTCCACTAATATACATAAAGATAATATTGATAATATTTGTATAATTGAAGAAAATGACATTAATATTTTGAATAATAATATAAATTATGACCACAGTTATAATATTCATGCTCTATTTGAGGTAATAAATAAAGATTATATTAATAATGTACTTGGCTATATTGCAGGATTTATAGTACGTAAAATATCAAAAGATTTATCATGCAATGTCTGTTTGACTCTTTTACACAGTGACACAACGTTTTCAAAATTACAGCATTTAAAATCAAGAGGTGGTTTAATTAATGTATCTGCTGATGTATAATATTATTGTGTAAAATAGGTGAAATTACTTTTAGGGAAAATAATATTTTTTCTCAACATAAAAATCTTTTACAGTTTCTTTTAATGAAAAGTTTACGCAAAGTAACGAGTAATGTTTTTTATCATAAGGACCACTATTTTGAACAAAATTATTTAAACGATCATAGATATCAATTAATAAAATTAATTTTTGTTAATTTTTTTAAAATAAGATTAAATCACGCAGCAAAGACAAAATCTGCAGTCATAAATAGAATAAGACATAAGTTAACAAAAACAATTTTATTTATGCATCAATAAATATAAGATAGATATAGAAATACATGATATAAGAAATATAAGAAATACATGTAACTATAAATATTATATAATAAAATTTTGTTTTATACATATAATTATAACAATATCCTGTAAGTGGCATATATCATATTATATTTTATAATAATGTGTAGTATTGTAATTTTTTATAAATGTAAATAAATAAAATTTTCTATATATCAACAATATAATTTTTTTATTATTTATAACATTAGTATAGTGTGTAGATAATAATAATATTTATAATAAAATTTGTAAACATATATCTATTTATAAAACTTTATAATTAATAAAATATTAATATAAATATAATATAAATTAAAGCAAATTTATTGTTTATTCATAAATATATTAAATATATTAAAACAAATTTTAAAATAAATTCTAAAAAAATCTATTGACTACACATTTCATAGAAAAATGCGCATGGTCCGCAATTTTATTTGGACGGCCCTGCAAAAAGAGAGACAAACATAGGCCTCAGATGTAGTACCTCTCACTCTAAAGCAGGCGCGCGCTTACCCATCGCGATGCTCAGTCCATTCTATATGTCGATGGTGGTAACACTTAAAGACTGCCCACTAAGTACATAGGGTGTTTACGATAATTCAAGTTCGAGTTAGTTTCACTAGGACCGAAAAATGAGATAGACATAACCATCTAGAATCTTTATGATTTATGACAACTCAACGCTGTCTTGTATTGCTTGAGTTAAATTAATTGAATTTGTTGAGTTTATAGAGCAAATTTTATTGTAATAAAAAAATGTTAACTGCAAATCAGTCTATGAAAGAAACAAATAATGTTGGTATGTATGTTGGTATACCTCTTTAATAGATATAATTATATATATATGTATATAATTATATTTATTAAACTCAACAAATTCAATGAATTTAACTCAAGCAATACAAGACAGCGTTGAGTTGTCATGAATCATAAAGGTTCTAGATGGTTATGTATATCTCATTGTTGGTCCTAGTGAAACTAACTCGAACTTGAATTATCGTAAACACCCCAAGACAGCGTTGAGTTGTCATGAATCATAAAGGTTCTAGATGGTTATGTATATCTCATTGTCGGTCCTAGTGAAATTAACTCGAACTTGAATTATCGTAAACACCCATAGCGTTATTCCTTGCCAAAAAATGAGTCGAACAAAGTCCTGAATCATTTTTAATAATTGACGTGTTACACATGTACGCTATACTATACTATATACGCTATAATTCTCCATCTAGTAGGAACCAAAATGGCGGATGAGAATACCTACATATCTAGTGCCTTACTAGAACTCAATCCGAGATCTCGGTCCAATAGTGTGTTCGAAAATAGGTTTGGTTACTGCCAGTAAAAACAGTACTGTTGGCAGCAATGAAAATTACTGGTGCTGCGTTTCGTTTCTGCTGCCAGTAAAGCCAGTAAAAGCTAGATGTAATGAATAAGTTTTCAAGTAGTCAAAAAATTTTTTTTATATTAAAAAATAAGTTAATTTTAATATTAAAAAAATTGTGTGTATAGTTACAAAGTTTGGAGAAAAATGGAGAAATCTGTATCTAAAACTCTCTCTATTTCTCAACATGAACAGAACAATAACCAATTGATTGATTTAATATTACTTGATGAAGTAACAAATATACAATATGTTTTAAAAGTGGAAAAAAAAGTATATAATCGTGCTCATAATGGTACAAGTTACATTTTTAATCCATTTTAATAATAGCAATAAAATTAATATCTTTTCCCTGAAATTATGAATGTGCAAATTTAAACTTAACCTAGTTTTTTATAAAATTTATTTTTTTGTGTCATAAAGTTTAGGGATCTGAACTGAAGGCATGCTGCTAATAGCAGTAACACTTTCTCAACCAAGAAAGGCCAAAAAAAAAAAATTATTTTGTGCTATTTGATTTGTATTTACAAAGCTTTAGAATCTAGGATACTTTGTTAGCTTTATTACTTAAAGTTTTTGAAGTATCCTAGGCTTTAAAGCTATGTAAATATATACAAAATTTTTTCTTATGTATATTTATATTACCTTATATTTGTTTAGACATAATGTTTGCTACTACATTATTAAAGAAAGCACAAACGTTACATAATTCTAAAGATACAATACATAGTTCTGCTTCATCAATAAAGAATAGTAAATCCAGTTGTTCAAATGTAACAAGTACTATAGTTCCTGACAATACTGATAATACTGAAAATATAGTTCACAACGATACTTCTTCTAGCACTGAAAACATTTCAGATACGCTAAATACTGGTAAGTTTAAATAATAATAATATGGAGACAAAGTAAGAAATATATTAATTACTTTTTCTATTTTAGAAGTAAATATAGAAAAATGGGAACATAAAGCTGTACTTCTTTTAATATCTTTATATAAAGAAAAATCATATATGCTGGGAAAAGGTTCTCATAAAAAAATGTGGATAGACATTTCTAAGTGTATGAAGGAAAAAAAATATAATTTTACAGGCAACCAATGCAATAATAAAATGGATGCATTGAAGAGACGATATCGTCAAATTGTTGACCATAATGCTCAAAGTGGAAACGATAGAAAAGATTGGATATATTTAGATGTAATAAAAATGACACAATAGTATAGCAATAGTAATAGTCTGACAAATATATATATATATATATATGTATATATTTATGTTTTAGGTATTAGATAATATTTTTCGAAAAAAACATTGGATAAAACCATTATCTGTAGCAGGATCAAATATTAAAGAACCTGAACATTCTCCATTAACTGACAACAGTGATGAGAATGAAACACCAGTTAGTAAGTAAAGAAATGCAATGTACAATATGTTTAATAATTTACTAGTTTGCAAGCAATCCAACAGAAAAAAAACGCACCATGTACCGTTGGTTTAATTATAGGTTTGTTCTTTATAACTATACTGGGACTGCACTACTAAGGATAGTACAGGCCAAACTATCTATGTTTTGTACTATCCCGTTTTAATACAGTCCCAGTGCAGCAATAAAGAACAAAATAAGAAATTTCACATTTTTTTTTTAAATGTATACTTTTCTATAATTAATTTTGTATATAGAGCAAAGAAAAATCTCATTAACTGAAGCAAGAGCAAATTATTTGACACTTTCATTAGAAGAAAAAAGACTAAAAAGAAAAGAAACTGCCAATTATAGAGCTACAAAGTTACAAATATTAAGAGAAATAAAAGAAGCATTAGGGAAACAGAAACAATAGTAATATGCATATATGAAGAGACAATGTAAAAAGAGAAAAAAAAACATGCATTTGCAAGAATTAAAAAAGTTAAAAGTTCGATAGTATTATCAAAAGCATTAAAATGTTACATATTTTTAAATATTTAAACGTACAAATTTTCTTACATTACTTTAAACATTAATATAATAACATATTCTTTAATACTTGTTTTTTTAAAAAATTATTTTTTTATTAATACTGTTATTTTCATATTTGATAAGTTAAAGTATATAGGTTTAAATATATTCGCACTGTAATATAACACAAAATATTAAGATTTTTTGTTTTTTTAGACGTCTATGTTTTTTACATAGAAGAGATTATTTTGTTTTATATAGAAAACTGAAATGAGTTTTCATCTGTGATTTAATTTAAATATTGTGTTCATTTATTTTTTAAGCTAAAGTTAGTCAATTGTTCAACATAATAGGATACAAAAACAAAATCACATATCAATACATATATTTTATTATAAAAGATAAATAAATAATACAATATCTTATCCTTTTGCAGTTACAAATCTTAATTATTAATTCTTCTTTCAAAATCATCATGAGCAATTATTTCCATCAGTCTATTCCTTTTAATATTTCCTTCTTCCTTTAAGATATTAGTGATACCTAATGGTTCCATTTCATGCAATATTTCAGGAACAATAATAGGGATTTCAATACGATCATTTTGTAATAAACATATGTTATGCAATATACAGCAAGTAATTATATAATATGGAATTAAATTAGTTCTTGTCATAGGTAATTTATCTAATAAATATCGCCATCGTCCTTTCAATAGTCCTATTGATCTTTCTACAGTTATTCGGGCAGATGATAAGCGATGATTAAATTTTTTTTGTTCTCTAGTTAAGTGACCATTATCATGGAATGGCACCATAACATTTTTTTGGATATTGTATGCTGCATCGCCTAATAAATGGCTATTGTCGGGAAAATACTCTTGAGTACAATATTGTTGTACTCCGGAATAAAGAAACACGCGCATATCATGGACACATCCTGGCATTCCAGCAAATACATGAATAAAAGACAAATCACTTTTACATATCACCTAAAAAGAACAATTAATTGTATACTTAATTAATTGTATAATTAATTGTATAACACAATTAACAATTAATTGTATAATTAGTTAATTAAAAAAATTTATTAAAGTGTATAATATATTATATTAACTATCTCTATTTATAAAAATACAACATAGGTAACATTTTTATTCTTACTTGTAACTGTACAGAAAATCTGCCTTTTCTGTTTATATAACTATTGCCATCTTCTTTCGGTCGAGGAATATTTATATGCGTTCCATCAATAATGCCAAGAACTTTAGGAAAGCCATATAGTCTTTGAATGTTTGTCCAAGTATTTTCAGCTTCTTCATAGGTAGGCCATCTAATAAATTGATTTCGAATACTATATATTGCTCTAACTACTCTCTTCACACTAAACTAAGCAGTTGATTTGGACACATCAAATCGTTCACTTATGGAGCGATATGAATCTGGTGTTGCTAACACATAAATAGTAATTAATAGTTGTTTTGTAACATCAATTTGTTCTCTTCCTTTAAATGAAATATTGTTTAATTTTGGTCCAATCAAATATAATAAAAAATTAAAAGTATTACGTTCCATTCTGTAATAAAAAATATATACTATTATTAACACAAATAATATAAATAATATAAATAATACAAATAATGTATATGCAATATTTCTTATGTACAAATATAGTGTATATATACTAACCTAAAATGTGATTTAAATTCGATATCTGTGTATAGTGCAACAACATGCTCCAAATAATTTTTTATTTTTGGAACTCTTCTATTATTTCTATTTCTATTATTATTTATTATAATATTTAATAATTCTTCATTGTCATCACTGTCACTCGAAGAAGCACTAGTGGAAGATTCGAAAAGAATATTGTCAAGTAAAATATATTTTTCCATAATTACTGCCTTTTATTATTAGTCTGTGAATAACTAATTAAACATACAATTTCTTAAAATTAAATATGTAATGAAAATTATCTTTCAGACTTGATGTTATTACATCTGACTTTTACTGGCTTTACTGGCAGCAGAAACAAAACGCAGCACCAGTAATTTTCATTGCTGCCAACAGTACTGTTTTTACTGGCAGTAACCAAACCTATTTTCGAACACACTACAAGTCATAGAGATATAAAACTAGAGGGAGCGAACGAGCTGAAAGAGCGATATAGCGATAGAAAGAGAACGCTGCATAAGGGCCCCTCTGTCTTTGTTTATGTGCGCATGTGCAGATCATGGAATATATGCGTGCGGAGCGTGCGCATATGTAGTAGATCGTGGAAAATTGTGTATCTCTGCTTGTATTTGATTCTGTATGTTATTTTCTAGATAATTACATAACTTTTACAATTAGCGCGAGACACTAGTGTCTCTTGATTGATTACTAAGATGACAAAAAAATGCTTCATATGCAAAATAGAAGCATCTCCTATTTCCAATCGTAGTTTTCACTTGTAAGTACCAGAGAGAAACCTGAGAGAGGCCACGCTGCCGTTTTCCGTACGACGCTTTCTCTAGGCCGTACGCTAGTGACGCACGTCCATTTCCGGCCGGCTTAGGAACTAAATAGCCACGTCCATTTTCCGCATCGGTCAAAAAGTCACGTCTATTTTCTGAGATGGTTCATGTCCATATTATATCCACAAGCGAAGCTATTTACGTCACGCGTCCTTGCCGTGCGTTAGACTGTTTTATTAACAGCAGCGTACAACAAAGAATCAAGCGTTTTTTAATCGAGTAAGGCGAATCGCTTGAATATTAAAGATCCCATATTCGAGACCTACTTTTTGCAACATTTTTTTCCTTTTTTTGCATTTTTTTTTAACTGTATATAATCAAATTAATAAATTAAAATAAAGTTTAATAATAAAATAATGTTAAAATAATGTTAATATAAAAATAATATTTAATAAGCTTTTATTGCAGAATTGTAAAATTATTTTTAATTTTTTTATTAACAATAACAAATCAGTTTTTATTAAATAATTATAAAAAATTTTTTATATTAAAAAATGCTTTTTATAATGTTTTTGTAATATTTAGTACATGCCATGTACAATAAAATATACATATTTTTATATAACTAATATATGATCTGTATTAAAAAATGTTTTCTCTTTCTCGATCCTTCAAAAAAAAAAAGTATTAATCGTAAAGAGTGATTCAAATAATAATTTCAATGTAGAAAGAAATTCAGTCTCTTATGCAAATGTAATACAAGTAACGATAGCATCGATCTCATTCTTAATAATGTGCAGTGGCTTAACGGAAAATAGTTGGTCTATCACAACGCAGATCAGGTTTCGAGACTGAGTGGTGTCCGATTTTTTTCAAGTTTATGGTACATCTTATATAGATCACATTTAGATTTGATAATTTAACACAGGCCTCGGAATTATTTCATCTTTTCAGCCGATTCTCGTGGTACACGCCTCCTTTCCTTTCTTCACCGCGCGCGCGGCAAACGCTAGGGCCAGCGCCGCCGAGCGTTAAGAGCTGCGCTATCCGATTAATGTTAAAAAAATTTATTAAAAATATTTTTTTCCTCAATAGCAATAGTACCTCATGGGTGACGTGGAAATCTATTGAAATATTTTCACATAATAAATTTAAAAATAAAAAAAATATTTTTAATAAATTTTTTTAACTTTTAATGATCAAGGAAGAAGAACCCAACATTTATCGGATAGCGCTGCTCCTAACGCTCGGCGGCGCTGGCCCTAGCGGCTGCCGCGCGCGCGGTGAAGAGAGGAAAGGAGGCATATACCACGAGAATCGGCTGAAAAGATGAAATAATTCCGAGGCCTGATTTAACAAGAAATAAGTCAAAGAGATTTATGTAGATTTTTTTACTTTTTTTTTAATATTTGTTTATTCATGATACATAATGATACATATATTTATTAATGTGATTATATTTAACAGAAATATGAATATATTTAAAGAAGAACACGTGAAATTTATAAATAACTGAAAAAAAGATATATAAATAATTATTTAGTAATAATAATTAATAGTGGTCTTCCACGCTACCCATGAGGTGCCACTAATAGCGCGTTAGATTTTTTTTAAAGTGGATCTTCGCCTGTAGCTCTATTATACCACTTTTTATTACATTATATATTTACAAAAGATATATATATATGTATACCGGGTGGGCCATTTTAATCTATCCACGTAAATTTCTCCGTAAGTAAGCCAAATACAGAAAAATGGTTCAGACAAAAGTTGTTCAGGACAATAAGGGTCACCTATTTGTGTTAGTGACTTTGACCTTAAAGTCAATTTTCAAGGTCATTTAAAGGGTCAGAGTTATTTTTTTAAATAAACCCCCTATTTTTAATTCCAAAATCTAATAGCTGGTGTCAAGAGCTTTTCAAAACACTATAATGAAGTTATTTTTCATTAAGAACTTTTCGAGTTATGAGGCTTGTAAATTACAGTATTTTGACATAAAATACAAAATATCTTGTAAAACATTCAATTTTTAGGAATCTTACCTTAATACTTTTATGCATAAAATAATGAGACGAATGAATTGATATAAAGAAAACACATAGTTGCTTTCAAGAATAAATATGTAATTTGCAACATGCAACTGCATACTTTTTTTTAAAACCAACCAATAACTCTGACCTTCAAATGACCTTGAAAATTGACTTCAAGGTCAAAGTCACTAACACAAATAGGTGACCCCCATTGTCTTGAACAACTTTTGTCTGAAGCATTTTTCTGTGTTTGGCTTACTTACAGAAAAACCAATGTGTTTTCTTTATACCAATTGATTTGTCTCATTATTTTATGCATAAAAGTATTAAGGTAAGATTCCCAAAAATTGAATGTTTTACAAGATATTTTGTATTTTATGTCAAAATACTGTAATTTACAAGCCTCCTAACTCGAAAAACACTTAATAAAAAATAACTTTATTATAGTGTTTTGAAAAGCTCTTGACACCAGCTATTAGATTTTGGAATCAAAAATAGGGGTTTTTATTTTAAAAAATAACTCTGACCTTCAAATGACCTTGAAAATTGACTTCAAGGTCAAAGTCACTAACACAAATAGGTGACCCCTATTGTCTTGAACAACTTTTGTCTGAAGCATTTTTCTGTGTTTGGCTTACTTACAGAAAAATTTGCGTGGATGGATTAAAATGGCCCATCCTGTATATATATGTATATCTTTTGTAAATATTTAATGTAATAAAAAGTGGTATAATAGAGCTACAGGCGAAGATCCACTTTAAAAAAAATCTAACGCGCTATTAGTGGCACCTCATGGGTAGCGTGGAAGACCACTATTAATTATTATTACTAAATAATTATTTATATATCTTTTTTTCAGTTATTTATAAATTTTACGTGTTCTTCTTTAAATATATTCATATTTCTGTTAAATATAATCACATTAATAAATATATGTATCATTATGTATCATGAATAAACAAATATTAAAAAAAAAGTAAAAAAATCTACATAAATCTCTTTGACTTATTTCTTGTTAAATCAGGCCTCGGAATTATTTCATCTTTTCAGCCGATTCTCGTGGTATATGCCTCCTTTCCTCTCTTCACCGCGCGCGCGGCAGCCGCTAGGGCCAGCGCCGCCGAGCGTTAGGAGCAGCGTTATCCGATAAATGTTGGGTTCTTCTTCCTTGATCATTAAAAGTTAAAAAAATTTATTAAAAATATTTTTTTTATTTTTAAATTTATTATGTGAAAATATTTCAATAGATTTCCACGTCACCCATGAGGTACTATTGCTATTGAGGAAAAAAATATTTTTAATAAATTTTTTTAACATTAATCGGATAGTGCCGCTCCTAACGCTCGGCGGCGCTGGCCCTAGCGTTTGCCGCGCGCGCGGTGAAGAGAGGAAAGGAGGCGTATACCACGAGAATCGGCTGAAAAGATGAAATAATTCCGAGGCCTGTGTTAAATTATCAAATCTAAATGTGATCTATATAAGATGTACCATAAACTTGAAAAAAATCGGACACCACTCAGTCTCGAAACCTGATCTGCGTTGTGATAGACCAACTATTTTCCGTTAAGCCACTGCACATTATTAAGAATGAGATCGATGCTATCGTTACTTGTATTACATTTGCATAAGAGACTGAATTTCTTTCTACATTGAAATTATTATTTGAATCACTCTTTACGATTAATACTTTTTTTTTTGAAGGATCGAGAAAGAGAAAACATTTTTTAATACAGATCATATGTTAGTTATATAAAAATATGTATATTTTATTGTACATGGCATGTACTAAATATTACAAAAATATTATAAAAAGCATTTTTTAATATAAAAAATTTTTTATAATTATTTAATAAAAACTGATTTGTTATTGTTAATAAAAAAATTAAAAATAATTTTACAATTCTGCAATAAAAGCTTATTAAATATTATTTTTATATTAACATTATTTTAACATTATTTTATTATTAAACTTTATTTTAATTTATTAATTTGATTATATACAGTTAAAAAAAATGCAAAAAAAGGAAAAAAATGTTGCAAAAAGTAGGTCTCGAATATGGGATCTTTAATATTCAAGCGATTCGCCTTACTCGATTAAAAAACGCTTGATTCTTTGTTGTACGCTGCTGTTAATAAAACAGTCTAACGCACGGCAAGGACGCGTGACGTAAATAGCTTCGCTTGTGGATATAATATGGACATGAACCATCTCAGAAAATAGACGTGACTTTTTGATCGATGCGGAAAATGGACGTGGCTATTTAGTTCCTAAGCCGGCCGGAAATGGACGTGCGTCACTAGCGTACGGCCTAGAGAAAGCGTCGTACGGAAAACGGCAGCGTGGCCTCTCTCAGGTTTCTCTCTGGTAATATATGGGCTTGTTTGTTTTAGCTACACTGGGGCTGCTCTGGGTCCGCTCTACACAGGATAATACAGGACAGATAAATAGTTTGTCATGTAGTATCTTGTTTAGAGCAGACCCAGAGCTGCCCCAGTGCAGCTAAAACGAACAAGCCCTATATATCATAAAAATATATACGCTGAAAAACAGGTTCTGGTTAAATGAAGAAATTCTGGTTAAAAATCGACGAAACAATTTACTTGTATAATGCATACAAGAATTCTTGTAAGCATTATACAGAATTGTGGTAGATTTAACCAGTAATTCTGTTTCGTCGATTTTTGAACGGAAGTTTTGTTAATGCAACAAGAATTGTTTTCCAGTATATAATAAATATATATATATATATATATATATATGTATATATATGTATATATATATACACATCTATAGATTGATTATACATTGTTGCAAGCGGAGTTAATAACTTACTTTAATAAGATAGATAAAAGTTCGATTCTTTTCTCCGATAATAAGTGTTAAACACGTTACACTTTTTTCTATTTGTCTACAGAGTGGTTCTACAGTGCATTGAAAATTTCGGTTTTTATCGCGAAGAATGACAACTTAATAATGGCTTTAACTGAAAAATACTTTGTATTGACTGACAATCAGGCGACAATTTGCGTTGTAGGATCACCCTCAGAATAATAGTTTGTATATTTTGAAAGATATATAGATTATAGAAATTTCAGCTTTTTTCAGATTTATTTTAAGTCAAAATATAGGTATAATTTATAATCAGATACAGACATTCAATTTCTGTAAATGTATGTTTCTTGCGTGAAAGATATATGAATATTTTTATTCTTTTTTTGTTACATATAGTATGAAACTGTGATTTTATTTTATACTATTATACAACCTTAACCAAATAAGACAAAGTACCTGACTTATTGTATGTATTTTATATAATACCAGAGATTTGTTATATTACCTAAATATAAGTTGAGTTGAGAAGTTGATATCAATTAAATGTACCGGAATGTCTTTGCTATAATGGTACGTACAATTTATTTTATCTAATTGCATTGAACATTTAGCTACAAATTGATGGATAACGTCAAATTTTTTTTTTTTCCTGTTTATAACTATGAGTAAGAATGACTATGAGTTATATCTTTCAAAAGACGTATCATTATAGAAATGGCAGTATTTTATATTTTAAGAAAAATGTATCTTTCGCATATAACGTAATTAGAGATTCCAATTTGTGCAAAGCTATAAGATGCCAAAGATACTTTTACTTTTTTCTGTAATACTGTTACGAATATGTACTAAGTGCTGTGATAGTTTTATACTTCTAAGTAATATAGGTCATTTATATAAAGATACAGATTTAATTTCTGCAAATGTATGTTTCTTGAGCCAAAGATATTTCAATTCTTATTTTTCACTTTAAACTATTGTTTAAATAAATATTTAAAATATAGTGTGCCGCATTTTATATATTTAGTATCAGTGCTTTGTTTTCATTTAAATATAAGTAGAGAACGTTTGGTATCTCACACATTTGCACAAATTAATTCATATGTAATCGATGAAATGTACCGTTATATCTGACTGTCATAGCTGGGATGATTACTATTTATTATATCCGATCGTTGCGAATATTCAGCTACAAGTTGATTAGCAACACACAATTTCGCATTCATTTCTTCATTACGTCTTATTAGAGAAAACCGTTCATATTTTCTCAGAAACGTACTGTTATAAAAATTCGCTCATATAATTACTCTAAGTAATTACGATTGACATACAAGTTAACATATAGAGATTTTACATTGTACAAATGTACAAAATGTCGAGATACTTTTATTACTTTTTTTAATAATGTAAATTGCTCTGTAATTTCGTGCTGTATTTTTTTTCAAAAGTATAAATATTGTAAAACATTTATTTTTTGTAACATGTAAATAAATATTTTATATGAACGCTGCTTATGCCTGACGCAGTTATAAGCTAAAAAGTTCAGAAATTGTTAAAAATAAAATATTTTTCTACCTAAATAATAAAACATTTTTTTTTCATGTCTCGATAAATTTTTCTTACATTTTACATTGACAGATCTTTTTTTTTTTTTTTTTTTTTTTTGATGAGGCAGGGGAAATCCTTTATGGATACCCACGAGATCCGGGGGGAGTCCCGTGGGTTATGTGGGATTCTCCTGGGAAGATGTCCCAGGCATACCCACTAAAACCCCTGCCGATAGCCTTCCTAGACCATAAGGAGGGAGGGTGAGGCATCGCCAGCGGCATTCATCTCACCCTCCCTCGGTCTTGACCGTTTATCGGTCTCATCTCGGGGGAAGGGGGGTCTCAAGTCCCCCTTCCCTTGTAGTTGCCATCCTTTACCGGGAAAGACCGGGCTATCTCGGCCTTTCCCCGCCCTCCCGTGATTGGTGGGGGGCTGAGGTCAACCGGGAGCCCCCGCTCCCAGCTGACCCCCCGCCAGAGAGAGGATGTGTGGTGCCGACAAACTCGGCATTCTCTCTCTGGCCATTCTCTGTGGGAGAGAAAGTCCTCCCACACGCCGGAGGAGAGGTATAATTCCAACAATTGCTGGTACTTTCCTCCCCCCCGGCCACTGCCCTGTGTGAGCTCCGAGGGAGAGAGATTATCCTCCCTCCTTCGGCTGTTACTGCCCATTATTAATTCGGAGGAGAGGTACAATCCCAGAAATTCCAGGTTGTATTCTTCCTCTCCTCCGCTGGTTGCCCTATGTGAAAGGGCTAATGAGGCCCTTTCTAGCAAGAGTCCTCCCCGGATCGTCCAGGGAGGCTCTGCTTCTATCTGCCCCCCTTAGGGGGACAGGGAGGTTATAATGGTGGTTGAGGAGGAGGATCATCCTCCTCCCCCCACCGCCTCCCCTCTTCTTTCTCTCTCCGCCTCCTCCTTCTGCAGCATTACGCTGTCGCAGAAGAAGGAGACGGCCCTCCATTTTTCCTCTCCCTCCAGCATGGCCTTAACCACTGCTGACAGGGAGAGGTCTCCGCCGACCACTGCGGTCAGGACCCGACGCTCCTCGTCCCATGCGCTACACTCTTGGAGAGTGTGTTGCGCCGAGTCCCGACCGGCCACACAGTGGTGGCATCTCGTCGTACGCTCCCTACCAATCCTGCACAGGTAGTCACCGAAGCAACCGTGCCCGGTGAGTACCTGTGTCAGGTGGAACTCAAGTCCTCGTCCTCGTCTGTCTACCCACTCCGGTAGACAGGGCTGGATGGCGTGGGTGGTCCATCTGCCCGTCGCAGAATCCGCCATGGCCTCCTGCCACTGGGATATAGCACTGCGACGGGCACTCTTCCTGATTTTGTCCACGGCCCCTGGTCTTAGACGGGCGCTCCCGGTGCGGTTAGGGTCCCTCGTACGCCGATACACTTCAGCGTACGAATTCGCCATGAACTCGACCGGGAGGAGGCCCGCCAGGGCCGTGGCCACCACGAACGACGTCGTGCAGTAGGACCGAATGATCCTTGAGGCCAGCCGACGCTGTTGGCGATGCACGATCGCTTTAATGCGCCGACTGGCCAGGACTTTATCGGCCCATACCGGTGCCCCGTAGAGGGACACCGATTGCACGACGTTGGCGTACAGACGCCGAACCCTTACGTTCGGCCCACCCACGTTGGGCAGGAGACGACCTAACGCTGCCGCCATCCTGTCCGCTTTGGGGACGATTTGCACAAAGTGCTGTTCGAATCCCCAAAGCCCATCCAGGATGAGGCCCAGATATTTCATCTGGGTCCCCACCAGGACTCGGACTTCCCCCACCCACATTTGGATGGGGGGAGGACGCCCCTTGGCCCTGTCGTAAAAGAACAGGGCCTCCGTCTTCTGCGGGGCGACCTCCAGTCCCATGGTACGTATGGAGCATACGACTGCTCGGGTTGCGGTGTTGGCCGCGTCCCGAGCTTCCACCCAGCTTCTCCCCCGGGCTACCACCAGTGTGTCGTCTGCGTAACATAACAGACGACAGCCCAGGGGGAGCGCCGTACGGAGCACTCTGTCATACGCGAGGTTCCACAGAAGGGGGCCTAGAACTGACCCCTGTGGAACCCCGCAGTGCACAGGCCTTCTGCTTATCCGCTCCAGTTGGTCTTTGTACTGGAGCGTCCTGCCGCGGAAGTAGTCCCAGACTACGTCCCTTAAGTATTGGGGGAGGCCATGATGCTCCATGGCCACCCCCACCCAGTCCCAGGGGAGGGAGTTAAACGCGTTGACAATGTCCAAGGACACTGCCAACGCCACCTCTCCCTCCCCTACAATTTGGTCCGAGAGGGCCCTCAGGTGCATAATTGCATCTGTGGTCGAGTGACCCTCCCGGAATCCAAATTGTTCCTCACTCAAGTCGGGACCGGTCCGCGACAGGTGCTGGACGATTCGGTCAGCAATTATTCTTTCGAACAACTTGCTGACCTCGTCCAGCAGGCAAATCGGCCTATAAGCAGAAGGCTGCTCCGCCGGCTTCCCCTCTTTGTGGATTAAGGCCAGATTGGCCATCTTCCACGCCGAGGGGAAGGAGCCCGTCCTGAGGCAGGTGTTAAACAACCTCCTCAGGCGAGCCCCTACTCCGCCAAAAACCAAGGCCCAGATTCTACCAGGGATCCCATCAGGACCGGGGGCCTTACCAGCTGCCCCCAGTCTCTTTGCTACCTCGGAGAGCTCTCTTCCCGTAATGTCCAGGTCCTCGGACCAGGGGGGAGGGTCCCTCTTCGGGGGGATGTTAACATCCCGTTCGGGGAAAAGGGTCTCCACCACCTGACCGAGAAACTCCGGATCTAGCGTCTCCGAGATGGGGGGCGCCGCCGGTCTTAGCCTGTTTAAGACTATCCGATACGGACGCCCCCATGGGTCCCTGTCGAGTTCCGCAATTAACTCGTCCCAGGCCTTGGCCTTGGCCCTGCTAATGGCTGACCGCAGCGCGTACCTTGCGGCAAGGTACACACCGCGCGCCACTGCAGTCTCATCGTCGTCCCCACCCGCCCTTCGTCGGGCCCTGAGGAGATCGCGTCTGGCCGAGTTGGCCGCTCTGCGGAGTTCCGCGATCTCCTCGCACCACCAATACGCCGCCCGACGAGGGGCGGGTCTCGATCGGGGCATGGCCGCGTCGCAAGCACGCGTGACCATGCCCACGATCGCGGCGGCCTCCTCCTCGGCTTCGACGTGGTCGGGGGTATCCGACCAACGTCTCCACTAAGACCGCCGCCTCCAACCGATCCTGTGCCGGGATTCTGTAACTCTTTAACGACAAAAATCGTTATCGTTAACTATCGATATCGATGATAATCGCAAAAGGTTATTCTGTAAGTAGTGGGTATCGACAATTCTCGATATTTGAATCGTTAAATTCCGAAAAGTATCGAAGCCGTGTCAATGTGATTGCGATCGATGCCGGAGGTCTCGCTAAGCCATTAACGATAGTTGATGTGAGTCGGTGATACGTTAGTGTGGAATGCATACATATATATGTAATACATGTGACAATAAAATGTTAGAAGTTATTGATAAAAACAGCTAATACGGATTGAAAGTAAGTGTAAATACTTCCATTCTTTAAGCCTTGAACTTTTATTTTTCATATATATACAGGGTGTTTCATTTTTGTTTAAAAGTAAAGATTTAAGTGACATATACAATATTCAGTTTTCAAAGTGAATAAAACAATAAAAAAAAACATAATCTCAATCTTAGATAAACAATGTAAAATAAAAATAGTATTGTAGTCGATTTAAACTGTTAATAGTTTCTCTGATAAAACAATTTTATAATTTTTTATTTTAGGATGGCTCTCGGCTATCTTACTTTAAATTTAATAATGATGGAAGATCATGTCCAACACCTTGAACGAAGAGTAGAGAGACAATTGTTGCGAACAACAGAAAATCCATTTGATTTGACAAATAATGAATTTAGGGAGTTGTACCGCTTAACACCGGACTTAATTTTTGATCTTGTCGATGCATTAGAACCTCGATTACAGCGGACAAGGATCACTGGTTTGGCTGTAGAAAAACAAGTAATACAAATTACAATTTGTAACTGTATATACAATATTTTTGTTTTATTACATTTATTATACTTATCTTTTTCTTTATTTGAGTTCATGATATTCATATATATTTTATATGTTATAGGTATTATCGGCAGTAAGATTTTATGCAACTGGCTGCTTTCAACGTCCAGTAGGTGAACAGTGGGGCATTTCGATGAGCCAGACATCGATTAACAGATGTATACACAAAGTAACAGATGCGATCAATGAATTAATATTTAGACAATGGGTACAATTTCCAATGACTCCAGGAGCCAGGCAATTAGCAAGAATGAAATTTCAAAATGCACGTCAACCGTTTAAAGGAGCTATCGGAGCGATTGACTGTACTCACATAGCGATCCTTGCTCCCAAAGAGCATGAAGAAGCCTACATTAATCATCATTGATATCATTCATTGAATGTGCAAATGGTAAATATTTAAATCATTGATTCATACAAAACGTGTTTTATATATTTCAATTAATGACATTCAATAACTTAATCTATTAGATATGTGACCCTAATTTAAAAATACTCAACGTTAATGCAAGATACCCTGGAGCACGACACGATGCATATATATGGAATGCTTCTGCTGCGCGACGAGTTATGGAACGCGCGTACAATCGTGGTGAACGACAAACATATCTTATTGGTATATAATCTTAACTTTTTATTAAAGATGTTTGTTGTACAAAGTTTTTATTTTGTCGATTTATTGTCGACATAATACTTTATACTCTACTGTTTATTCTAATGCATAAATTTTATGTTGTGTTGAATTTAAAATGTATTAAAAAATTTTTAACGGAGCTGAAATAAATCTAGAATATTTTATTTATACAGGTGATTCAGGTTATCCGTTAGAACCGTGGCTATTAACTCTTTTGCCACGAGAGCCGGAAGGAACTCCACGTTTTGCATATAACGAAGCATTATGTAGCGCAAGAAATTGTATTGAACGTCTCTTTGGTGTTTTGAAGTCTACCTGGAGATGTCTGTCTCGCCACAGAGTTTTGCAATATGAGCCTGGCTTTGCTGGAAGAATTATCAACGTTTGCGCAGTCCTCCATAATATGCGGAATTATTACGGCATATTTAATGATGATCTATTAGATGAGTATAATGATAACGAACATATATATGAAAATTGTAATAATGCTCATGATATAAATTTGGATAATAATATTCGTGGACCTCTTGCTATTGCACGTCGCATTCAAGATCGTTTAATAGCAGAAAGATTTACTAGATAAAATTGCACAATGTATAATGTATAATATATGTATAATATAAGTATAATGTAAATTTAAAATAAAAGACTGAAATTTTTTAAAACTTGAGTTAGCATACTATAATAAAAATGTTTATAACTAGTTAAAATATAGCAAATTGTATTCAATCGTGAATGATTTATAAAAAAAAATAAGAAAAAAATATAAATATTTTTTTATTATGATTATGAGTTGTTTATTTATTTCAATCCACTATAGTGTAATAAAAAGCAAATAAAATTAACAAATTGCCAAATAATTTTACTCAATTAAAAAATATTATTAGCATATAATCGACAATAACATACATGTATACACAGGTTTGAATATAAAAATTAAAATACACAAATCTGTTACAAAAAATACATTACTATGTTATACATTTCTTTCATATCATATTCATAATATTATATCTTTGATAATATCACATCTTTAGTATGCTATTTTCACGTATATGTTTATAGAATTTTAAAAAAGGTACTTAACTTATCTTAAAACTTAACTTAAAATTTAATATTGCAAAACTTAACATTGCAAATGTTATAAATATTGCATAACTTTACATTGAAAATGAAATAAAAAAAATTATTGAATAAATACAGTTATTATAGATACTATAAATTAACTTATAGTTATAAAAATACAATGTACGGTAGAGCAAATCACATTTGGCAGAATGGTATTTACAGTCTTCAATTCTCTAGGAACTGGTCTCCAAAAAAATATTATATATTAAAATTTTATAATATGAAAACTAACATAACTTAAATGGCAATACTATTAATTATATTAAATAATTTGCTGTAATAGAGAGATCACACCTCCTATTCCATAATTTATAACGATATCATTATATAAGCTCCATATATCACAAAAGTTATTCGTTCAGATAAGTAGGCGACAGATTTTCCAAGATTGTTGTAAGTTTCTCGAAAACCCGTATTCGTTCACTATCATTAACAGCTTGTACAGCAGCAGTATCTGCCAACTTTTGTATAGCATGTGCAATTTCAGTCATTGCAAGTGCACTCATTTTAGATGCCTCTGCTTGCACTTTGGCAGATTTAGCATGCATCTGCAAACATTTCAATATATTTCATAAATTTTTACATAATTTGTTTTAAAAAAAATCACACATTTTACGCTAATTGAAAATTTTGTCTTACAAATTCAGCAACAGCCTGCTTCTGAGCAATTGATTGGAAGTGCTCCTTTGATGAATACAATGCTGACGGTGTAACTCGATTAGCTATAAAATTAAGAGATGTAAAACATATTTATAAATTTTATGTACTGTTATTAAAATTATAAATAAATGTCAAAAAATAAAAAAATTAAAAAAAATTATAATCTAAATAGATTTTAATGTTACCTCTATTTGAAGAAATGGGCAAATTAATATTTTGTGAAGAACTATTTGACTATTTTGCTTTTGATGTTGGAAGATACGGGGTATTTCTATTTGTCTTAAGAGATGTAACAGTTTTTGAAGCCTTTCTTGATTCGTAATTAGCGAGGTTTTGATTGTTTTGGTTCTGAATGTGAGTATCAGAATTTTTAATTTCATTATGTCCTGATAAAAAATTGTTATCAAATGAATAATCATCATCGAGAATTAAGTCCTTGTCATTATTATTCAAGGAATTAGCTGCAAAAGAAAGAACAATTTCCAAATATTTTATATTTTAATATGTTAGTTCGAAAATAATCTGCATCAACAGTAATTATGTATTATATAGTTTAAAAAACAACTTAAGCAATTAGAAATCAAATAATTTAATAATTTTGAAATTTAATAATAATAAAATATTTAAAAATTATGACAATATGTTTTTATTCACTTAGTTATTACTTTATATACTCTTTAGTTATTATTATTTTACTGCACATATATTACGTATCATTATACAATTACTCATTATATAATTATTGTTAATTTTATTAGAATTTATTTATTGCTATTATAAAAAAAACCGAAAAAAATTTGTACAAATTTCATAGAACATATTAACATATTTTAAAAACAAAAATTAGGTTTCTTACCATTTACATATTGCGAGTCTTGAGAAATTTCGTGTGGAATATTTGTACAAACGCTTATCACTTGTGGAATTTCCGACAAAACTGAATTATTTCCATGTTCAAGTTCTTCCAGCAAATTCTATATACATAGACAAATAAGTATTATATATTTAAAAACAATTACTACTTTTATTAAATATAACATATTGCTGTATACATAACATGATTTTAAAAGTTTATAAAAATTACCTCCTCATCAGGGATACTATCTGCACAATATTTACTTCCTTCAACATATTCGGCTCCTATTATTCCAATTATACGTTGCTCAAATTCTGTCAATTCAGGTTGCGCGATAGCTTTATTCCCTGTTAATCTCTTCGCCTTTCGCAATTCTTTTACTTTTAGAGAAGTGCGACTTTTTAAGTCTCTCCAAACCTTAACCATATATGTAAATAAACCAACATATTAATACAGAACTTGTAAGATTTTGTATTTATACTAAATATATATGCATATAATTTTTCATACCACTTGCCATTGTTCGACTGTTTTTGTCGCTCCTTGAAAGGAATTCAATTCGTTTGCTAATTCTGTCCATTTTTCTTGAGTTTCTTCTTTTCCATGTAGAGCGTGAAACTTTCCTTCCGCAAGACCCTTGTTTAAATAAAAATAATCAACCATGTTTGTTAACTGTAACTGTGATGCTCTTGCAGTTCTTGTTTTTTTGCTGTAAAATAAAAATTAATTATGTTTTATTATATATATATATATATATATATATTTTATATTATAATACATACTTACTTATATATGACTTGTGACATTTTCCAATTATTTTATAATTATTATTATTTCTAATGTGTTTAATTCTGTGACTAATAGCGTTTTCGATTATACAGGATTTGAACGACCCAAGATTGGTTAATGACGTCATTGCAACCTCTCCACCAATGAAAGACTTGCATTTATAGTAAAATAGTGATTGATCAACCCTAGATCGTTCAAACCCCGTTTATTCGAAAACGCTGTAATTGTTTGACTGTCAAAATGTATTGAAAATCATAGACTAATTTTAATGAAGTCTATCCACAAGATCTAGTTTTGTGTATACGTGTTCTTAAATTCTCTCAAAAGTTACTAGATTTTAACTGCTTAAAGTCTGGCAACGTTGCACATCTATCGAATTATTTCGATACATTTGTAACGATTTTTGCATCGATTACAATCGTTAAGGCCATGTTACAGAATCACCCACAATGATGGTCGTCGGTCGCGCAAGCGACAATTGTCGTCAGTTAACGATAACGATTTTTGTCGTTAAAGAGTTACAGAATCCCGGCACTGGTCCAGTTTGGCCAGGACCCATCTGCGTGGGAGCTTATCGCCCCTCCTCCTGCGACGGAGCAGCACGCTCCTGGGGGTGGCTGTCAGGACCACCTCTATGACAAGGTGGTCCGACAGGGACTCGGTGTCTGTCACTCTCCAGGATTCCATCAATTGCGCAGCCCGCGGGGAGGCCCACGTCAGGTCGACTATGGACTCCCCACGGGGGTGCACACACGTGCTTCTGGACCCCCTGTTTAATAGCAGGAGGTCCAGCTCCGCCGCCCAGTCCTTCACGCTTTCACCCCTTCTTCCATTGCACCGGGAACCCCAATCCTTATGCCAGGCATTGAAGTCCCCGGCCACCAGAACTGGATGGGGGAGGCATCGGCGTATGCCCCCACCCATCTCCCACAGTAGGTGTAGGAAGTCGGGGTGAGACATGCTGGGAGGGGCGTATACTCCCACCACCCGAAAGGAACCCCACCGCGCGATGACATATCCCCTCCCCTTTTCCAATATGGATAAGGGGGGGGGGAGCACGGGGAGTTCCTTCTTACAATGGCAGCGGAGCCGTCAGCGGCCGCGACCCAATTGGGATTTGAGTCGGGCACGCTGTGCGGCTCCGCCACCACACCTAGCCCTGCGTCACGCCCGTCTAGGTCCTGAACGAAAAGATCTTGGGCCTGACGGGCGTGATTCAAATTCGCCTGCAGGAGTTTTGGAGGAGCTGAACACGAATGGTACATATATCGCATGCGTCTTATTTTACTTTCTGGCAAGTAACCTTTAATAATCTTTAATGTCACATGTATATTTACAATTTTACACTTTACGTTTATTTACCGGTATAAAATTCAATAAAAACATTGTATAATTATATTTTTCACAAATTATTCTTAATTTATTTCCATATATTACATATCAAAACGAATGGTATATGTATCTTTTCGTGTCCAAGCGAATGCACAATTGAGCGATGCACAACTGAACAGTGCGCAAATAAACGGTGTCCAAACGAACGGCGTCCAAACGAACGGTGTCCAAACGAACGGTGCGCAACTTTCTGTGTCCAAACGAACGGTGCGCAACTTTCTGTGTCCAAACAAACAATGCGCAAATAAACGGTGTCCAAACGAACGGTGTCCAAACGAACGGTGTCCAAACGAACGGTGTCCAAACGAACGGTGTCCAAACGAACGGTGTCCAAACGAACGGTGTCCAAACGAACGGTGTCCAAACGAACGGTGTCCAAACAAACGGTGTCTAAACGAACGGTGTCCAAACGAACGGTGCGCAATTTTCTGTGTCCAAACGAACGGTGCGCAACTTTCTGTGTCCAAACGAACAGTGCGCAAATAAACGGTGTCCAAACGAACGGTGTACAAACGAACGGTGTCCAAACGAACGGTGTCCAAACGAACGGTGTCCAAACGAACGGTGTCCAAACGAACGGTGTCCAAACGAACGGTGTCCAAACGAATGGTGTCCAAACGAACGGTGTCCAAATGAACGGTGCGCAACTTTCTGTGTCCAAATGAACCGTGTCTAATTGAACCGTGTCCAAGTGCACCGCCCCCATCCTGGAGTCGTCCGAATGAAGTCCTTAGCAAGAAGTCATGTATGGTGGCCAGGAATCGATAGCGATATTGATTCACTTGTAAAATCGTGTACATCATGTGCTATTAATCGTGAAAATCCTGCCGTAGCTCCTTTACATCCATGGTCAATTCCTGAAAAAGCTTGGCAACGATTGCATATTGATTTAGCAGGTCCTTTCCTAAACAATATGTGGTTAATAATGGTCGACGCATACACAGTAAGTGGCCGGAGGTATATAAACTTGGAAAAGATTCATCATCAGCTCACGTGATTCAATGCATACGAGAAAGTTTCGCACGCTATGGCATTCCAGACACAATAGTCTCCGATAATGGTCCTCAGTTTGTATCACAGGAGTTTGAGGAGTTTTGCAAAAAAAATGGTATTTGCCATACGACATCAAGCGCCTATCACCCTAGGAGTAATGGGGAAGCTGAGCGATTCGTCAGGACGTTCAAGAATGGTATAAAATCTAGTAAAGATGCTCAAAAAAATAATGTCGAATTGTGTAATTTCTTATTTAATTACCGGATTACAGTACATACAACTACAGGTGCTTCGCCGTCCGAGCTTATGATAAAAAGACAATTAAAAAGTCGTTTTGACTTGCTACATCCTAATGTAAACTCTACAGTAAAGAACAAACAAGAGAAACAACAACAACAATTCAATTTAATTTAAATATTTAAAAAATTTAATTAAAATAAAAAAATATTTATATATATTAAAAAACGCAAAAAAACTTGGCATTGCTACAGTAAACTACATGTTAACTTACATGATGTCAACTTATTACATTATGTCAATTAATCGTCAATTGTTATATTATTACTAATTTTTTTGCTTTATAATATTTTGAGGTGTTACTTTAATTGTATATTATATAGGGAAAGGTGGGGTAAGACGGACCCCCTAAGCAAAAATGGCTATATTTTTTATATTAATGACAAAAAGTAACTGAAATTTAGCATGAAGAAACTGTAGAATGTTTATTATAAGATTATAATGTTAAATTTTCAAAATTTGCAAAAGTTTGAATTATTATTAAGATTTTTAAAAACTTAATTTTGGTCCGTTTTACCCCATAGGTGGGGTAAAATGGACCATCCCATGGGGTAAAGTGGACCAAGCCGAGATAATATGGATCAAGAAATAATTTAACTGATCAACTCAAAATCAAAACTATATAGTATTTATTAAATATTTTTGAATAAGAATAGAAATTAATTTAACATTAATTATTTTATTATACACACAAATCTTTAAAATAATTATAATCTTTATAATTTTTAACGTTTATATTAAATATAACATTAAATATAACATTTTAAAATAAAGCATGTAAATAAAATAAATAATTATTATAAAATCTGTTTTTATTTGGAGACATTATTTTCAATAAATTTCAAGTTTCTTCTACTTTTAACAGTGCGTTTTTTATTTTTCATAGCTTTTTTCAGTAAAAAAAAAATGAGATGTAAAATATTTCTCAAATCAGAGCAAATATATAAGCAGAAAACTATAAGTAGAAAATATAAGTAGAACAAATATATAAATTGGTCCGTTTTACCCCATTTAAATTGGTCCATTTTACCCCACATGACAACATTAATATTATCTTATTTTTATTTACCTGTATCAAAATTATTTTTTAAATGTAACTGATGAAATATTACTTCTCAATAACCAGAAATATGGAACTTGTAGAAAAATTTTAAAATATTAAGTTTTGCAATCTTAGTCACTTAAAATGTAATACTAAGAAATTAGATCACGAGATCTATTTGCAAGAATTTGACGTTTTTTTATAAATAACTTACGATAGTCTTATGATATAATGACGTAATTTTTAAACAGTTAAAAAGCATCAAAAAGGAAATTAATTTTATGTTTATCCAGCAGATAGAGGTACTTACTAATAAGATCTAGCAAATGGACCATTTTACCCCGCGGTCCGTCTTACCCCACCTTTCCCTACATATATACGCAATATTATATAACTTTTCGTGCATAAACTATCATCATTTTGTGTATATTTAATACAAATTTTTGCTCTTGATTATCACATATTGATGTATAGCTAATCTCCCTTTTCATATATTCACGTGCGAAATTATTCTTGAACTCTTTTGCGAGATCATGCGGCATCTTATCCAAAAATGTGGATATGGACATTATCCCAGCTGTTAAAGTAATCAATAATTAAAATTAAAATTTTTAATGTATCAATATATAAATAATGCAAAAGATTTATAACACGGATAATAATTGTGCATAAAATTTATAACTTTAATAAGTTCTTAATAAGACTTACATAAAAACTTGTTTGAATTTTTAGCGGAAAATGTCACTTCTCGATGACTGCAATGGCAAACTTCAAATCTAATATTTTTAAGTAACTCTTTTACTTCTTTGCAAGGATTTTTTGAATAAAAATACGGTGAAATGCACCTTTTTATGTCCTACGTAAAAATAATAATTAGTAACTTGTAGTTGAAAAATTAGAAACAAATACATTATATATAATAATTACTTCCTTGTACAATGCAAAGTGATTATCTTGTGCCATTAGTTCAAAAACATTATATGCATCATGAGATGCTACAAATAATGTAAGCATAGTTCCACCAGGTCGAAGCATGCGATAAATGTTTTCAAACGCTTGTCTGTTGAATAAAGAAGATAAATGTAAATAATTTTTGAAGTATACATTTATTATAATATTTGTGAATTAAAATTGTGTTTATAGTATTATGTCAAATCACGCAAAAGATGTTACTAAAACCAATTATTTCAAATTAAAAATTACACAAAAATTATTTATTTAGACCAGTTTTAAATTTTGTTAATAGAAATTTTTCATTTAATAAATACCAAATTTTCCTATAAGAAAAAATTATATTTTTATAAGAAATTTATTAATTTATATCTGCTTAAGAGAATGCTGGAGTGCCTGACGAACTCCGACGCGAAAGCGCCATCATTTCGATGGAACTAAAAATTAGAGTGATATTATCGGCATAAGTCATAATCTAAGTATGAATGTATTGTGTATGCGTATGTGTGGTGCGTGTATATATTCGCATATTATTGTATAGCGCCTCTCTAATATTATCTTGGAACTAATCTTCTGTTATTTTTTTATCTGTTATACCGATATTGGACGCACACGTATGTAAAAATAGTCGGACAAGAATATTTTTTACATTAGACTTTTCAGCCCAATTTTAATGGTTCCATAACATTCTATTCTGCAGTCCGCAATTCGGGCTGCTCTTATTCAGCGTCTTAAAACTGTTAAACTTTTATAAAAAACGAAAATAGATAGCTCTATACAATATGTTATCCTAAGAGCAGAACAGAAATTAATGAATAGAAACAAATTTTGTTATTAATTCTTTTTTTTCCAAATAAAGTCGAGCAGCCCGAATTCCGTTTTTGTGTACACTTTACTCCTGCAAAAGGATTTACAATTCTATGCAACCAATAAAAAGATATTCTTGTTCGAAAAAATATAATGTCCGGCCGGTAACTCCAGCATCCCCTTAAGAGGATGCTGGAGTTACCGACTGAACACAATTTTTTCGCGAGCAAGGATTTTTATTGTCTGCAAAGAATAAAAAATCCTTTTCTACGATTAAAATACACGCGATAATAAAGTGCGGAAGCCTAGACTTGAAGGAAAGAAAGAAAGAAATAAAAAAAAAAGATTTTTCTTAATCTTCAAAGCTGTCAATTTGTGACAATATTCTCTTTATGCATAAATTATGCAACTTGTGTATCTTTCCGCACTCTAGATTATACGGGAAAACAACATGGAACCCTCAAAATTGAACTTAGAAGCTTAGTTTATTAGAAATAAATCCGTGAAAATTTTTGTGTATGTGTGCGTGCGTGTATGACATATTGAGTAAAACAGAACGGTACATTAGTTCCCGGATTATGATCCAGAGGCGCTATATAGTTCTCAGTGCTATCTGTCATATACATCAGAATTTTTTAAGTTAGTGTGCGTGTGTAGTTATGTGTATGTATTATGTGCTAAGAAACCTGATTGAAGATAGGCACTCTAAAGGATAAAAAAAGTGTATGTATTATATATTAATTTTGCAACATTTTTGCAACATTTTTATTATTTAATTATATACATACATTTATATTCTAATTTCTGTAAAATACTTTTATTCATGTGTTTCATGTATATATATTATGTATATTATGTGCTCCATATTATATATATTTACTTCAAAATATCTATGTAAAAAGTTAATATCATTTTATATATTGTATATATTTTTATAATAAATGAATGCGTCATATAACTTATATTATGTATAAATAAGTTATATGACGTATGATATATGTCATATAATTTATTTATAAAACATGAAATATAAAGGTATTTTTAGTTTTTTGTATGTATTATTTGTAAAAAAATCTTGATAAAAGAAACAACATTAATTTTGTGATTTGCAATAATCTGTTTCAATATATACTTCTTTTAAATACTTACAATTAGCCTTATTTTATGCGTTTACTTTGGTATCTAAAATACACATCAAAATATAAAATTTATTTCTATCACAGTAGAAAAGAAATATGTTATAATATATATTATTATATATGTTATTATATACATATATTGTTTAATTTTAACAGTTTTTATTGGACTGTACTTTAGACAATATTATATTTTGTCTATATTTTTGTCATTTCTCTGTTATAAGACATAATGTTTCTTTTCTACTGTAACAGAAATAAGGCATAAAATAAGGCTAATTTTAAATATTTAAAAGAAGCATATGGTATATTGAAACAGATTATTGCAAGTCGCAAAATTAATGTTGTTTCTTTTATCAAGATTTTTTTACAAATAATAGACACAAAAAATTAAAAATATCTTTATATTTCATGCTTTAGAAATAAAAAATGTGGCATATATCATATACATTTCTTATAAAAACAGTATACAAAACGGTGTTAATTTTATATATATATATATACTTTTATATGAATATAGATAATATGGAGTACATAATATACATAATATATATATAAAGCACATGACGTGAAAGCACATGATGTAAAAATATTTTACAGTAAAGAATAAGACAAGCCAGAGGCGATCTAACGTGTGCTGGTGATGTAGAAATAGAAAAGCCAGAGGCGATCTAACGTATCCTGGCGACGTAGAATTAGAAAAGCCAGAGGCGGTCTATCATGGGCTGGCGATGTAGAAATTGAAAAGCCAGAAGCGATCTAACGTGTGCTGGCGATGTAGAATTAGAAAAGCCAGAGGCGATCTAACGTGTGCTGGCGATGTAAAATTAGAAAAGTCAGAAACGATCTAACGTGTGCTGGCGATGTAGAATTAGAAAAGCCAGAGGCGATCTAACGTGTGCTGGCGATGTAGAAATAGAAAAGCCAGAGGCGATCTAGCATATCCTGGCGATGTAGAATTAGAAAAGCCAGAGGCGATATAACGTGTGCTGGCAATGTAAAAATAGAAAAGCCAGAGGCGATTTAAGATATCTTGGCGATGTAGAATTAGAAAAGTCAGAGGCAATCTAACGTGTGCTGGTGATGTAGAAATAGAAAAGCCAGAGGCGATCTAATATATCCTGGCGACGTAAAATTAGAAAAGTCAGAGGCGATCTACCGTGAGTTGACAATTTTTAATAAATATAGTCGAAGGCGATCTAACGTCAGCTGACAGTTTAGAAAAAAGAGAGCCAAAGACGATTTATTCGAGAGCTGGCAAATTGTAAGAAATATTGTCAGAGGCGATCTACTGTGTGCTGACATTTTTTAATAAATATAGTCGGAGGTGATCTAACGTCAGATGACACTTTAGAAAAAAGAGAGCCAAAGACGATTTATTCGAGAGCTGGCAAATTGTAAGAAATATTGTCAGAGGCGATCTACCGTGAGCTGACAATTTTTAATAAATATAGTCGGAGGTGATCTAACGTCAACTGACAGTTTAGAAAAAAGAGAGCCAAAGACGATTTATTCGTGAGCTGGCAAATTGTAAGAAATATTCCCGGTAAAAAATTTCTCATACATAATTAGACAAAAATAGTACATATCTAATTATACAAAATTATATACCGAATTTGTCCATACATAAATAGATACACCTATATATAAATAAATATGAATATATATATTTATATATGATTATATAAAGGTGTGTATGAGTAAATATACATTTTCTTGTTTTATTTTGTTGTGTTTTTATTGCGCAAACATAAAGTACATAATCATACATACATCACATCATATATATATATATATATATATATATATATATACTCATACAGTACACAAAGATTGCATACACATTGCATCAATCTTTTATCGCAATGTTGCAATATTGCAAATTCACTGCAAAATGTTGTTGCATCATTGCTGTGGGATTGCAGCAACGTTAAAATGTCCGCTTTTAGGAAGATTGTAACGAAAGATTACAGTAATATTGCAATGTAATGAATTTGCAATAATGCATTGTTATTGCAATCTTAGAATAATGTTGCATATATTTTTATTTATTTATCTGTCCAATTTTTGAACAATCAGTTCAATATCTGAATTCCCTGTGTTGAGGTCGTATCAGAAAAATTAAACTGATAAAAATAATTACTATGTCTTTAATCTTACTAGCCACTCTTTGCAAGTTTCATATAATCATCATGACTAAGGGCGGTATTCATAGTCCGTTCTTATATTCAAGATCGTCTTAAGCACGAACTTATATTCGCTCTCTTTGTCAGACACAATCTATGTGTGACGAAGAGAGCGAATATAAGTCCGTGCTTAAGACAATCTTAAATATAAGAACGGACTATGAATACCGGCCTAAAACTTAAATACGAGATAGATTTTGCAACGCGCGTCGCATAGCGGTAAACGAACGAACTAGCAATTACCGAATATTGCTATTGCAATGTTACTGGAATGTTGCTGTCACATTCTCATAAAATATTACAATTACAGGTTGCAATAATGTCTCAACAATATTACATTGCAACTTGCAAGATTGTAACATTGCTGCAATGTAATTGCAATGTTCTGTGCTGTATGGGCAGTAAGAGTGACTTGATGAGGTCCTTTCTTAAAAATCTCTTCTTTAAATACCCCAAGCACTAATTTTCGAACTATTTGTATCATTCATAAAATGTATTTATATCTCATGTTATTCATTTTTCTCATATTATTTAGAAATACAATAAATAACATATATTTCTTATAAATGTAAAATAGTGTTTTTTTATTTTATTTTGTTTATATTCCTCTCTTACATGCACGCGCGCGATGAGAAAAAGGTATAGAAACTTTTAGAAAAGTAAAATATTTTTAAATCAAGGCATTAAGTGAAATTAAGGAAAAAGTGACACAATTAGCCAGAATTTCTCGTTTATACAAAATCATATACAATTGCGTATGACTATATCTGAAATTTGCTTCTTACTTATATATGTTTATACATGATGCAAGACTTATACATAATCATATATTAGACTAACAGAGATTCATATATAATTATATATAAAATATTGTGGACATTATATTAGGTCCTTGAATAAGTTCTCGCTGTTTCTTAAAAGATGGCGTAGCGGCACTCTGTGCATGGAATTTCGTACGGAAACGCATCAGCTAAGTAGTACTATATGTAACCTCAAATTCTAGTAGATACAGTTTACCACAGTGTCAACCACGTGTTTAATTACCTATTGCGAAAATGTCTACTTTTGTGCCAAATAAAGTGTTTTTGCGGGGAATTTTATTGCACTGCTTTATTCAAAAGAAATCTGCAGCTGAAGCACACAGAATTCTTGTTGAAACATATGGTGACAATGCTCTGTCGAATACGACATGCAGAGACTGGTTTAGGCGCTTTAAAAATAATGACTTTGACCTTGAAGATAAAGAACGTTCTGGAGCACCGACAAAGTTTGAAGACGAAGAAACCTAATGAAACTATCACGGGAGCTCGCTATCGACTTCAGATGATGCGTTTGAGTCGAGCTCTAAAAGAAAAGCGGCCACTATACGGGCAGAGACACGACAAAGTCATTTTGTTACATGACAATGCTCGGCCACATGTGGCAAAACCAGTCAAAACTTACCTGGAAACGCTTCAATGGGAAGTTCTACCTCACCCGCCGTATTCACCGGACATAGCCCCCTCGGATTACCACTTGTTTCGGTCGATGGCGCATGGTTTGAGCGAGCAGCGCTTCCATTCTTTCGAAGAAACCGAAAAATGGGTCGATTCATGGATTGCGTCAAAAGATGAATCGTTTTTTCGACGGGGGATTCAATTACTGCCAGAAAGATGGGAGAAAGTGGTCTCTAATGATGGACAATACTTTGAGTAAAGTTATTGTAAGCCTTATATTTTAAATTAATGTTTTTTTTTAACAAAAAAAACAGCGAGAACTTATTCAAGGTCCTAATATATAAGTATGTATAAAAAGTACTTACATGTAATTCTATACTGCAGTCGCTCCATTTATATATATATATATATATATATATATATATATATATATATATAACGTTTTATATTTCGTCATGTATAATTATACATATTTTTACACAATTATGTAAAATATTGTATAACTCTATTAAATGCTACATGATTATATATGAGAAATTTTTTACCGGGTTGTCAGAGGCGATCTATCGTGAGCTTGTAGATTTTAAGAAATATGTATTTCTTTTAGTTAGTAATTTACCCAGTCAGAAATATAATGTCAATTCAACGTTGATTCGACGTCTGAGCGGTTGAGAGTCAGTTGAGTCGAATTGGAGGTTGATTTTCATGCAATATCGACTTATTATTTTTGAATCTTTTATAGTGCTTGAAATTATCTAAATTGATTGTAAATGAATTTTTATCGTAATATTAGTAATAAATATGATATAAATTAACAAATAATAAAAATTATACGTGGTATTGAGAAATGACCTATTAATCGATATCGAATCAATATTGATTCTCAATTTTTGATTTCTCAGTATTGACTCTCAATTTTTATTATTTGTTAATTTATATCATATTTATTACCAATATTAAGAAAAAAATTCATTTACAATACTAATGTAAGATACCAGTCTTTCAGTCTTAAGGTTTCTTACGTAAAACACACTTAAGATCATTCCATCCAGATTACGATCAATCTGATTAGTAGGTTTGGTGCGAGCCATGGACATAGGAATATACCTTAGTCCGTGGTGCGAGCCGATCCAGTCGGCGTGCGTAACGAGCGTGCATACTGATGCATGAGCTAGCGTGTTTACCGAGTCCTGCTAAGTCTTTGTTTGGAAGCCTTCAAGAGACACGGTAGTGTATGCTTTATACGCGGGTCATAATTTACATAATTGTGATGTACAAGTGTGTGATATAGTAATCTCATCGCTTAACCTAAAGTGAGAACTGGGAACTCGTTTCAAGTTTTCGACTAAGGTAATATTATGGATAATGTAAATAAATTTTTGTTGTAATAAATATCCGATTACGAATAATTAATTTAGTAATAACAAAAATATTTATTCACTATATTTATATGTTAGCTTTACCACGTGTACATACATACATACTACGTGTGACTTTGCCACGTACCGAATTTGCCATATACCGATTAATTTGAGTAGATATCATTTTTTTTTTTAATTAATTACAAAATAGTTTTATTTCGTGAAATTGTTTAGTAAAGAACACATTGTGTTATTTTAATTATAATTATACAATTAATTACAATTATAACAATTAATTATAATAATAATTATTAATATAAAAAGTATAGACAATATTTATTTCTATTTCCAATTTTTTTTATTATGCAAGAATTAATATTTGCTTAAATCAATTTAGATTGCTGAAAGCATCTTAAAACTAAGAAAAGAGAAGGTCAAATCAACAAGATGGACGCAATGAACATTAGTGATAACAAGGTATATATAATTATTTTTATATTTATATTTATTTTTTATGTTTTCCACACACATTATTACCGACATATTTATAATGTATTAACAAATAATTAAGCATTCTATTTCTTCTATTTAATGTTTCCAGATAAACTATGACAAATATTAATTTATTTATTTTTCTAATTTTTGAAGCAAATTTTAAGTTATGTTAAAAATAGAAAAATACTATTATTTTTTTATATAAGAATATCATTATTACATAATATTTAAAAAATGTACAACGTAAACATCTCATATTTTTATCTCTCTCTTTCTTTCTCTCTAAAAATTTTTATATAAAAAGATTTTAATTTATTTCTTTTATATTTATTTAATATGAATTATTTACAGTTGAGTAAAAAAACAAGTTTTTTTGTTACAACAATTTAAATTTTTGCTTATATTCAAAATTAAATGTTTTATTTTTTAATTCTTATATCTTTTAAATTAATAATTTTTAATCATTATTTTTATTTTACAATAAAAGTGGTTTATTTCTGTGATATAATTTTCTCTACATATATTTTAAATTTTTTGTAGTTTTTGCAATGTAAACGCAATTGGAAGAAAAGAACTAAAAGAAAGGTTATGAAACAATTAAGGCTTGAACAACAGCAACACAATATTTTTAATAGAGTCTCTATATTACTAAAAAGAAAGAAAAAAGGATTCAAACATAAATTCAGCAGCAACAGTAGTAGTGACAATGATAACTTTTTTACAAATATTAGTGAAATGTCAGATTAATTTGAAATATTTGTAGAGAGAGAAAATAATGCGTCAAATGAATTAATTGATTTAAATAATTATGAAACTGAACGTGAGATTAATGACCTAGATGTTTCTAACGAAGATACAGATATAAATTTAGAAACAAATGCTGATGACAGTGAAAATGAAACAAATAACGATAACAGTGAAAATGAAACAAATGCTGATGACAGTGAAAATGAAACAAATTACGATGACAGTGAAAATAAAAGTATTGATGCAATTTTTGATAACGATGAACAGAAAGAAAAATATATTTTATTAAGTTTACGTGAATGGGCATTATCAAGTGGAATTCTTTCTATGAGCAAAATAAATGAACTTCTTGCATAGCTTTGACCAGTGTTTCCCAATTTGCCTAAAACTTATAAATCTTTGGTAAAAACACCTAATAATATAAATATTATTAATTTTCGGAATCAAGGACAGTTTTGGTATAGAAGTATAAAAAATAATTTGGACGGATTTATATTAGAAGAATATTTAGAAATAAAAAAAAAGATTGAAATAGATATTAACATTAATGGACTTCCTCTCTTTCGGAGTTCTGAAAAAAAGTTTTGGCCAATTTTAGGACATTTAGTGGGAACTAAAAATGAACCATTTGTTATTGCTATTTATTTTGGAAAGTCTGATCCTAACAACATTGAATTTTTGCAAGATTTTGTAAATGAGGCTAAAAATCTAATCGATAATGGTTATGTACGAAATCAAAAAACTTATGATTTTTTTATAAGACATTACATTCTTGATGCTCCAGCTCGAGAGCTTGTGAAATGTTGTATAAATCATAATGCATATGCTTCTTGCAAAAAATGTGTAGTATGGGGTGAACGATTAGCTAATAGGCAGACATGTTGATCTTGATGCTCCTTTGAGAACTGATGAATCTTTCAAAAATCAAACGCAGTCTCATCATTACAAAGGAGTATCATCTCTTCTAAAACTAAATACTCAAATGGTTTCTCAGTTTCGTTTAGAGTCCATGCATTTAGTATATGAGGGTGTATTTAAAAAGTTATTAGAAGTATGGATGCGATGGACAGGCTCATGGAAGTTGCACTGGACTATTGTCCAACAAATGTCTGATATGCTAATCCAAATAGCTCCCTCTTGCCCTCAAGATTTTGTTCGAAAACCAAGAGCTCTAAGTGATTTAGCATTCTATAAAGCAACGGAATTCCGTCGTTTATGCTTGTACGATGGCATTGTGGTATTTGCTCAGCATCCTGATATAAATGTTTATAAGCATTTTTTATTATTGCATTGTGGAATTTATATTCTTGCAAGTCCTGTTCTTTATAAAATTATGAATGACTATGCAAATATTTTACTCAGAACTTTTATTAAACATTCTGTAACAATTTTTGGAAAAATATTTGTAGTGTATAATGTTCATTCTTTTTGTCATTTAGCGCAGGAGTGTAATGATTATGGCCCTGTAGAATCTTTCAGTGCCTTTCGTTATGAAAATAAATTGAAAACAATTAAAAATAATCTCAAATCAGGTTTTAAACCTCTTCAACAGGCAGCTAATCGTGAAATATGCAGTTGCATGTTGCAAACTACATATTTTTTCTTGAAAGCAACTATGTGTTTTCTTTATACCAATTGATTTGTCTTATTATTTTATGCATAAAAGTATTAAGGTAAGATTCCCAAAAATTGAATGTTTTACAAGATATTTTGTATTTTATGTCAAAATACTGTAATTTACAAGCCTCATAACTCAAAAAGTACTTAATGAAAAATAACTTTATTATAGTGTTTTGAAAAGCTCTTGACACCAGCTATTAGATTTTGGAATCAAAAATAGGGATTTCTATTTAAAAAACCTAACCTAACCTTGAAATGACCTTCAAGGTCACGGTCAAGGTCAAATCCAAGGTCACCATTAAAAAGCCAGAGAAATTTCCTAAAACTTTTGTATTTAACATTTTTTCGTAAAATGCCTTCCTCAAAACTTATTTGGGGGTTTCCATACTTTTGCCTCACCCTGTATGTGTATATGTATATATTAATTAATTGATTAATTAGTTATTTTGTATTTACTACATAAAAATAAAAATAAGAAAAGTATATGACATTTTTCTTCAGTGATATATATATAGTATCATATGTATATTTTTTATTTATTATTTTGTCATATTTGTTCATATTTATTTCACACCTTGTATACGCCTATGTATTCTTGGACATTATATTGCAGCCTTGCGACGAAATTTCAGTCGAGGAAACAAGCGCAAGCATCGTTTGTTTACAATCTATCCGATCACACGTACGCAGACCACACGTCAGTGTAGTGAGTTACCACACAAACAAATGCGTACACACGGACCTACGCGGCGTAAGTCCGTAGGCTACGCCGATAATGTCATTTCATTTTTAGTACCATCAAAATGATGGCACTTTCGCGTCAGAGTTCGGCTGCCACTCCAGCATCTTCTTAATAATCTTACTTACCGAATGTCTTTGCACCAATGCAAAGTGTGAAATGAAAAAATGTGGTTAAATTCCGATACATATTTCTCAGGCAAATTTTTAGTTTGGATATCTAATACTTCGAATCCAAGTCGTTTCTCGTCACTGTACGTCATATTTGCATATTCGATCATGCTTTGTGAAATATCCGTACCTGCATGATATACAATAATCGTATTAACAATAAGTAATAATGCACGACAATTTGTAGTTATATATAAACAATTTATTTGTTTACTTACCAATTATTACTGCATTTGGGTCAAGAGATGACAAAAGAATATCATTCGTTACATCTCCCGGTCCACAACCGATATCCATACATTTTCCGGAGATTTTCTTTAAATCGTCAGCAAATTCATCGATTAAACGTGATACATTGTATCTTTGAATATTGTCAGATGAAGCATAATCCCTTGGGTTTACCATATTTACAACTTTAACAATTGCAACTTTAACTTGCTTCACAACTCGGTCAGTGTTTCTGTATATTCAATGTAATGCATCGCAGTATTCTTTGCGACTCCTTATATAGATCAGTTTTTTGTTTTTTCATATCAATTATCTTTATTATATAAGATATGTAATCAGTGACTTTCTTGCACATGTTTACAATGCAGTGATAACAGTATAGTCCTAATCGTTATCTGAAGTAAACCGTTTCCAAAAATAAGTCCCAGATAGCACATGACCTTGCCAGCACAAGTGTAAGAGAAAGAGACGTTTTATCCCACATAACATCGGACATTCTATGTATATACATTTTTTCTCCATTATGTGAAAATAATATTCTGTATGTAGAATGTATGTACATTTCATATACATGATTTGAATATACATTATGATACATAATATATATATATATATATATATATATATATATATATATATATATATTTGTCAATTGACGTTTTTGAGGACATTGAAAAACCTAATGATTTTTCTGTATACATACAAGTAGCATCGATTTCTGATGTATACATTACAATTTGTTTTTTGTTATCTCGATTTTTACCCAATGTATAACGAATTATTGTTTTTGAGGACTTCGTAAATAATATACAAATAATTTATATATAACAGTGTTTTTGAGAACTGCATACATGCAAGTAACATCAATTTCTGACGTATACATTATAGTTTGTTTTTCATTATCTGGATTGTCACCCAATATATAACAAATTATTGTTTTCGAGGACTTCGTAAATGATATACAATTAATTTATATATAACAATGTTTTTGAGGACACTTATACAGAGAGTATAAAAAAAGGTGGGAATCCCAGAATATCACGAAAAATATAAGTTTTATAAAAAAATGTTTCAGATAAAAGTTGTAGGATTTAAATTGATCTATTTTACTGAGCTTATCAGTTTTACTTTAGATGGAGACTCTGGAGATTTGAAGGTCATCTTTATTTTTTTAATGGGACCACACTAATTTTTTTATATAAATCAATTTCTCCCAATATTTGTCGTCAAAAATTGTAAGGGTAGAATGGCAAAAATTGAATAGTTTTCTAAATATTTTATACTTTAATTTGACATACTTTCCCACATAGCAAAGATCTCCCCAGGACATCCCAATTTGATCAAAATGGTCCCAGTTTGATCCAGAGCAAAACGTTATCCGTAGGATTACTTGAGGGTATCCCGTGTAGCATGTCCTGTGGATATCTTATGTACGATCTCCGCAGGACATCCCATTTTGATCAAAATGATCTGAACGATACAGATCGATAATAAATAGTTATTCGTAGGATTTCCTGAAGATATTTCTAGCACAAAAAAATATACGTACATTAAAAAATTGCTGTTTCTTCAAATTTAGCAAAAGATTTCTTACATAAATATTTTCTAGTAAGACATTTTTTTGCTTAATTTGAACAGAGAACAAATTTAATTTTGTGTGCATGCGTAGACACACATATAACATACAAATATAATTTTAATCCGTCCATTTGTTAAGATTAAAGTACAAGTAAAGTACAAGTATTCAAGTATCAAAGTACAAGTATTTTTTGTACAAGTAAAAAAAAATATGCAGCTGCATGTTGCAAATTACATATTTTTTCTTAAAAGCAACAATGTGTTTTCTTTATATCAATCGATTTGTCTCATTATTTTATGCATAAAAGTATTAAGGTAAGATTCCCGAAAATTGAATGTTTTACAAGATATTTTGTATTTTGTGTCAAAATGCTGTAATTTTCAAGCCTCATAACTCGAAAAGTATTTAATGAAAAATAACTTCATTATAGTGTTTCGGAAACGTCATTAGATTTAGTTATTAAATTATAAAAATTAGATTAACTTTCCATCTAATTCATTAAACATCTAGTTTAAAAAAATTAAAAATATATTGAGAGATATATGTTTATATTTATGTTATATAAATGTTTATACGTATTTGTAGGTGCAGTTCAATTAAAATACCCGCAAGCTACCGAGCACGAAATTTCGGAACCAATTAAATCATGGCTTCGTCATGCAACTGAAAAAATAAAAAAACTGAATGCTGCACGATAAAATATTCAATACTTTTTTATTATATTTTGTTCATGTGTATAATTTATACATAATATTAGCAATTTTATGTATAAAATATTATGTATGTAATATTATTCATATTAAGTTATAATATTTAGTAATATTAAGTTTATTAATTTATATCTAACACTGTGACTAGCAATTGTGCAATTTTGAAATGTACAAGACGTATCTTTAGTTTTTGTTTTTATATATACAAATTTTATTTTTATTGTGACTATTTTTACATTATATAGTAAATAAAAAATTTAAAAAAAAAATTACATATTTTATAATAAAATGTGCTTCAAATGTACTATTATTTATATTACTTATACGTACTTTACCTTTTTTGAAATATGTCTATTTCTTAAAATAATGTAATATAATAGAAGCTTTTATTTTGAAGAAATTTTGCTAATAATCTTTCCTTTATACTCATAAAGATACTTACATGTCAAATGTCTATATAAAATATTTGAAAAAAATATGTATTTTGAAAAAATGTTTCAAAAATTGTTTAGTTTTAAAGGAGTAATAAAAAATAGTAATAAAACAATATCTTGATAGTGATGTCATTAAAGCGAGATTGTCGTAATTTTTTAAAATATAAATAATAATTAATATAAAACTTTTCGAGAGAGAAAGAGAGAAACGTTACTTATTAAGATTACTGTTTTATTGCTTCCTTAACTTAAAACTAAACAATTTCTGTTTAAATCTTTTAAAAAAATATATTTTTTAAAGACATTTTAAATAAATATTTAAAATAGATATTTTTCTGGGTGGTATTTATAGTCCGATTTTATATTTAGAATCGTCTTATGATTTCATTCAACAATGAAATAATGTTGCGCAACCATTTTGTTGATTGAATGAGGTTTTAAAATGATTTCGAATATAAGATCGGATTATTTACACTATCCTATATTCAATAATTTTATTTGGACTTTATCTGAATAAAAAAAGATATCCAGGGGACATTGTTGGGATCTAATTTAATCATATGTAGGATATCCCAGGGATATCCCAGGGATTTATTTTTTGATGTCCTACGGATATCTGAAAAGCGGACATTTGGATATCCCACGGATGCCCTACGGATATCCTACGGCTTTGTACAGACATCCCAGGGATATCTGAAAATTTTTTACATTACATCCCACGGACATCCGTAGGATGAAATTTTGCTATGTGGGTTTACACTAACTATGAAATATCTCATTAAATATTCATTTTTCAATTATCTGACCTTAACACTTTTATGCACAAAATAATGAGAGGAATTAATTCGAATGAAATGTTGTAAAGAAAACGCATAATTGTTTTAAAAAAGTACAAAAGTGCGTTTTTATTAACACCAATTAATTTGTCTCATTATTTTGTACATAAAAGTATTACGGTAAATCGGAAACAAAATATGAAAGAGATATTTTAGATCTTATATCAAAACGTGTCAAATTAAGATATAAAATAACTCAGAAAGTACTTAATTGAAAAGAACTTTATTATAGTGTTTTGAAAGGCTCTCGAGGTTAGTTACAAGAATATGCAATAAAAAATGGGGATTTCCATTTAAAAAATTAAAAGTGACCTTCATGTGACCTTCAAACGACTATCAAATTAACCGGTACGGTACGTCTTATGTTCCCCTCGAAGTCATGAAACTCTTGTCTAAAACGTTTCTTCGTATCTCGCGCATTTTTTGAGATATTTGCCTGGGACAATTAAAATCGGACATCCTTTATATGATATATTAAAGATCTGATGGAATACTCCAACGGCAGTGTGCGCTCACACAACTGTTGTGTCGGCTGAATGCACCAATTAGATAAATGGAAGATTCAGACCGGTATTTATAATCTGTGTTTATATTTAAGATAATCTATTCATTAATTATATACAGCTGATATTGTTGTATTTTGATACGACAGATTTTTTAATCTTTAAAAGCATAATTTTTAAGAACATATTATTTTTTTAATAGTGCCGAGTAACGATTTTTACTTTTCTACCACTTGTTTTTATACGAAAAGACATTAAATGACTTTTAACAAAATCTGGGATTAACGGGACAAACTAAACATTATTAATAAATTTTTTTGATATGTAAGGTTAGGAAATCTGTCAACAAAATACACTCACCCGAAAAAAAAGCGGTACACTGAAAATGTGGGAAAAATTCATCAAATTTCAACTGACGATAACTTCGTAAATAATAAAGATAGAAAGTTCTATAAAATATGGAAATGAAGCTAAAAATCTCTACTTTAAGAATCAATTTATTTCAATGTTGCAAAATAAATTTATTGAAAATGGCGGATGACAAAGCGCGAGCATGCAAAATTGAAAAATAATGGTTCGAGTTTGCGACGGTGCACGGTATAAACAAAAAATTGTAGCTTATTGGGATCAAAAGCGTACGAAAGTACAGAGTCTCCTCTTTAAAATGCTTTTTTACGCATCTTGATACGATGATTTTTCGCCGAGAGATTCGCATTTGAAGAAAAAGGCAGATTCTTACTTCAAATGCGAATCTCTCGGCGAAAAATCATCGTATCAAGATGCATAAAAAAGCATTTTAAAGAGGAGACTCTGTACTTTCGTACGCTTTTGATCCCAATAAGCTACAATTTTTTGTTTATACCGTGCACCGTCGCAAACTCGAACCATTATTTTTCAATTTCGCATGCTTTTGCTTTGTCATCCGCCATTTTGGAGAAAGTTATCACACATTATTGCGTTATAAATTTTCGAACACTAGACATCCAAACTTTTAAAATGGTTTTTAAAAAATCCTGCTAGCTGTATTACGTGCCGAGATATTCAATTTTGAACCAGACCGAATTGCAAGAATAAGAATTCTGTGGTTATCAGCTCCGCGGTATTTTAAAACTCCAAACTCTCCTTACGGTTATAAGTGTCAATTCTGCTCTTGGCGTTACCCAGGATCAACGGCATGGACGTGGCAGAAATCTGATCCCGTGTGCACATGTAGGCACGTGTGTATGTGTGTGTGTGTGTGTGTGTGTGTGTGTGCGTGCGTGTGTTCGTGCGTCCGTGCGCGTGCGTGCGTGCGTGCGTGCGCGTGCATGCGTGTGTGTGCGCGTGCACCACTGGGATAAGGACCTCATGGCTCGTTAGATCCACGATATTTTACGACTCCAAACCCTCCCGGTGGTGCGTGTACAATTGTGTGTGCGCGCGCGTATATTATAATAATAATGGGTATGACCTCCTCGTGCGCGTATTACCTCATTCATGCGACGAGGCATACTTCTTATTAGTGTTCTAATTTCAGTCTGCGTAATGTCATTCCACTCTATTTCAAGAACTTTTCGAAGTTCTGGCAATGACTGAGGAGCAGGTATATGATTTCGTACTTTTCTGTTAATATTGTCCCATAGGTGTTCAATGGGATTTAAATCTGGACTCATTGCTGGCCATTCGAGTCGATTTATGCCAACTTCATCGCAGAAATCAAGCACTTTTCTCGCAACGTGCGGTCGAGCATTGTCTTGCATAAACAAAAAGTCCTCTCCGATGAAGTGCGCATACGGAACAACGTACGGTATGAGTACGTCTTCCACGTATACATCTGCGTTCATGTTTGCGTCAAAAAAGTGGAGATCTGTGTGAGCATTCGCAGAAATTCCTGCCCAAACCATTACAGAGCCACCATTGTAGCTAGGCCTCTCACTTACAGTACAGTCTGCAAATCGTTCTCCAACGCGACGGTATACTCGTTCTCGTCCGTCTGAAGAATACAGACAAAAACGAGATTCGTCGCTAAAAAGAACGGTACTCCATTCTGCATATGTCCAGCCTGCATGCTCGACAGCAAAATTGAGTCGAGTTACGCGATGGCGACGCATAAGCGAAGGTACATTTGCTGGCCTGCGCGGAAAAAGACCGTGTTCCGCTAATCTGTTTCGAATAGTGTCAACGGATACATTACATTCGCGGACATCTCTTAAATTGTTTCGAATTTGAATAGCCGTTCGATGTCTGTCTCTTAATGAATTTAAAACAATAAATCGGTCATCGTTTTCATTCGTACAACGAGGACGTCCCGAACCAGGTCTTCTTTGGACAGAATTAGTCTCCAAGTACCTAGCATAAGCACGTTGCACGGTTGACACTGATAAATCAAGTGCCTCAGCAACGTACCTTCGACTTCTCCCATCTTCAATTAACGCTACAACTTGAGCAGCTTTTTCAGGACTTATCGTCGCCATAATTGACCAATAATTTCAATGCGAAAAGATTAATTATTGTTTACTTTGACGAAGTCGTACGAATAAGTAACGCGTCTCGAAAGAAAAAGATCAAGAGAAATCAAGCACTCTTCTCGCAATGTGCGGTCGAGCATAAACAAAAAGTCAGGGCGGAGAAATCACAAAAGATCTGCAGACATCTTCGGATGCAAAACAATTGATTGAAAAATAATGGTTCGAGTTTGCGACGGTGCACGGTATAAACAAAAAATTGTAGCTTATTGGGATCAAAAGCGTACGAAAGTACAGAGTCTCCTCTTTAAAATGCTTTTTTATGCATCTCGATACGATGATTTTTCGCTGAGAGATTCGCATTTGAAGTAAGAATCTGCCTTTTTCTTCAAATGCGAATCTCTCGGCGAAAAATCATCGTATCGAGATGCATAAAAAAGCATTTTAAAGAGGAGACTCTGTACTTTCGTACGCTTTTGATCCCAATAAGCTACAATTTTTTGTTTATACCGTGCACCGTCGCAAACTCGAACCATTATTTTTCAATTTTGCATGCTCGCGCTTTGTCATCCGCCATTTTCAATAAATTTATTTTGCAACATTGAAATAAATTGATTCTTAAAGTAGAGATTTTTAGCTTCATTTCCATATTTTATAGAACTTTCTATCTTTATTATTTACGAAGTTATCGTCAGTTGAAATTTGATGAATTTTTCCCACATTTTCAGTGTACCGCTTTTTTTTCGGGTGAGTGTATATATAATGTATATTATATGCTCCACATTATCTATATTTATATCAAAATATTTTTCTAAGAAATTGACATCATTTTGTATACTCTTTTTACAATAAATGTATATGATATATGCCATATTTTTTATTTCTAAAGTATGAAATATAAAGATATTTTTATTTTTTTGTGTCTATTATTTGTAAAAAAATTTTGATAAAAGAAACAACATTAATTTTGCGACTTGCAATAATCTGTTTCATTATATGCTTCTTTTAAATACTTACACTTAGCCTTATTTTATGTGATTAACTTGGTATTTAAAATACGTATCAAAATCGAAAATGTATTTATATTACAGTAGAAACGAAACATTCTTGTCTTACAACAGAGAGAAATGGCAAAATATAATATTGTCTAAAGTACAGTCCAATAAAAACTGTTAAAATTGAACATTTTATAAAACCACTGTGATTCATGAAAAATCAGAATTATTATTTCAAAAATATAGATATATTTCGACTGTGTGTTTTAAACTGCACTACACATTCAAAATTCACAGAATAAATTTATTTCTGCAAAGTTGTGTATAATGTCAGTGGAAAAGTGATTTATTTGTTATTACATATACATGATATTTTACCATTCCTTTCTGGTGTAAGACTACAATGTTTTTTTCTACTGAACTAGAAATTAATTTTATATTTTGATGTGTATTTTAGATACCAAGGAAAACGCATAAAATAAGGCTAGTTGTAAGTATTTAAAAGAAGTATATATTGAAACAGATAATTGCAAGTCACAAAATTAATGTTTTTTTTATCAAGATTTTTTTACAAATGATACATACAAGAAACTAAAAATACCTTTATATTTCATGCTTTATAAATAAGTTATATGACATATACATTTATTAAAAATATATATACAATATACAAAATGATATTCATATAAATGATATACAATATACAAGATGATATAAAAAGTTAATTTTACATAGATACTTTGATGTGAATATACATAATATGGAGCACAGAATATACATAATATATACACATAAAGCACATGAATAAAAGTATTTTGTAGAAATTAGAATATGAATGTATGTAATTAAATAATATAAATGTTTGCAAAAATGTTGCAAAATTTATGTATAATACATACACTTTTTTATCCTTCAGAGTGCCTTCAACCCATTTTTTTCAGCCGGGTTTCGTAGCACATAACACAAACACACACACACGCACAACTAACACACACATAACTAACCTAAAAGATTCTGTATATGACAGATAGCACTGAGAACTGTATAGCGCCTCTATCCCAAAATCTCGGAACTAATCTATAGCTCTTTTTTACCTTATTCTTTCTATATTGCACACATGCTTTACATAAATCTGGAAAAGGGTGGCGTTTTGAAAATAAGTCTCTAAGCTCTATTTTTTTGGTTTTCCATTATTGTTTCATACGCTCTTCTTCGGCACATGGTCTTGTTTTGCAGATTGAAGCAGTATAATTTTGATATAAAAGATATAATTCTTTGAGGTGACATTGTCGGTAAATTTTCAAAAATTTTTTTTATTTTTTGGTTTAAATTTGACCAACTGCCGAAAGATTAGCATATGTACTTTATTTACACCAAAGGATTTGTAATTCTATTAAAGCAATAAAAAACGCCACCCTTTTTAGAAAATTGAAGTTTCGGTCGGTAACAATATGACTTCAGCATCCTCTTAATACTTTTATATGCAGAATAATTAGAGAAACCATATTATGTAAAAAAAACATATCATTCCATTTAAAAACACAAAGTTGACCTTGAAATCTCCGAAGCGCCTCCACCTAGACAAAAATTATTATCGTTATATGATAGCAATAGTAATAGTAATTGAGATATTAATTAAAAGGGATTGACAAATAATCGCGCGTTGATCGCGGCTAGATCGTAGGCTGTACGCTCTAGGCGTGACAGCAATGAGAATCGCATGGCAACGAAAAATAACAACGCATATCACTCCTGCTCTCGTGTTATTTTTCGTTGCCATGCGATCCTCGTTGTTGTCACATTTAGAGTGTACAGCCCACGATCTAGCTACGCGCAACGCGATTATTCGTCAACCCCTTTTAATTAATATCTCAATTACTATTGCAAAAATTGCAAAACGGTAAAGGACTTTTCTATTCAGTTTACCGCACTCTATTTGCACACGAGCGTTGGCACGAACATTATGAAACACCCTGTGTACATTTTTCTCTAAACCTTATAGATTCGAAGATATTAAAGTGCTAATAGCTATTGAGACACCCTGTACAGGGTGTTGCATATACATATTGGGCAGTACGACGGGTTGCGCGGCATACTTTGCAGGGATAAGCGCGGTTCAGTGGGTAATGACAGCATATATACGTAGCATAACTTATTGATCGAATTGATCGCGCGCATTTTTATTAATTTTGAGTTTACAGCGTTTTAATTATAACGGACTTGAATAATCGTTGCAATTATTACTAAAAAAGCTAAAACACATTAAAGATAAAAAATTAAATTTTAGAAAGTTAACACGTTAAATGAAACAAATATGATACAACAAAATTTCTTTCTTTACCGCTTTACTTTTCGCGCGTGTTAGCGTTGTAAAGCGGGGATCAAATAGAAATTAGTCTTGTGAGAAGATTTTTAATGTGGGGGAGGGTGGCGTCATTTTTAGCTAATAGGATTAGATTTAGGTAATTAGGTTACTTGGAATGGGGGTAGGAAGAAAGGGGCCCTAACGAATAAGGAATAGCATCGTTTCGGGTCCATATGCGATGGGGGTAGGTTTTTGAGGTGGCGTAACCCGGTTGGTGTTAATTAGTATAGGTGGGGTGCATCTCAGTGTCTTAAGATTTGGGTGGGCGTAGTCTTTAGACCATACGATAGAATGATGGGTGGTCTATACAGGTGCTTGCCCCCGATTCCCGGCTTTCGGATTGGATGGTTAAGAATCGGTATATAAGTTCGCAAAGCCTTGGTCAACTGATCTAATAAAAGAGGATGTTAAATATAGGTCGATTTTGGCTCATGGTGTGGAACCAAAACTACAAATGGTTTCTTATAGATTTTATACCGTAGAATCACGTGGTAAAGTTTGTTTTCTTCTAGACACCAGGAAAAGTACAGAAAAATTGAAAAAAGGCCATGAAAAATGGAATTTACCGAGCTGATTGAAGCTTGGAACATTCCTGCAGCGATTTTAAAAAAATGATTTGTCGCTCTTGTCCTTCTGCAAGAAGGAAGTTCTGAGGCCCTCACAAGACATACAAAAAAGACCGATACATGCGTCAGAAGACACCCATTAAATTATATTCGATAGATAATATTTTAGGATTTTTATATCGTAAATGTTATAATAAAGAATTTTGAAACTTTATTATTGAATTAATTATTAAAAAGCAAAAGATTTTAAAGATCGCGTTTAAAGTATTGATATTTGGCAGTCACGTGACATGGAACTTCATCGCGTTACAGATGTGTCGTACCTGAGGCAGAGCGCCACGTGCGTTGTCTCAAGACATATGGCCGGAGCACAGACTTTTGCATAAAGCATAACGCATAAGCATAAGGAAATTGATTGGTCCATTTCCTTATGCATTTGCTTATGCTTATATATAGACCAATCAATTTCCTTATGCTTATGCATTACGCATTATGTAAAAGCTTGTGCTCTCGGCTATAGGCTTAGTTTACACCGATTGTTTAGTACGCGTACCAAGTATTAAATTTGCTTCTTTGATTGGTGTAGATTTTACACTAAACAATTTATACCTATCGAAGAAGCAGATTTAGTACTTGGTACGCGTACTATACAATCGGTGTAAACTAAGCCATAGTAAGGAGTAGTGATGTGCTGTCGTGGGATTTTTTCCCGTACAAAACCTCCGTGCGCATGCGTAAGCTGACGTCACGGCTAGACGTCGACTGCTACCAAGATCTATAGAGAGAAGGTTACCTCATGCGCAAAGAGGGACGAGCGGCAAGAAGGGCAAATGCCGAGAGGGGCGAGCGGCAAGAGGGGCAATGATGATCTCATCGGCGAACAGAAGCTATCTCAGACAGCTACTGTTTGTCGATGAGATCATCATGCTGTCCCCTTCCTTCATCGCCCCTCGCCATCAAGCGGTTTCTAGCTCCCCCCTTACTTCATCGTCCCTCGCCATCAACCGGTTTTACTGAGATAACCTTCTCTCTATAGATCTTGGGCTGCTACCACAGAGGTATCTAGAGGCTTGTTCGTTTTAGCTGCACTGGGGCAGCTCTGGGTCTGCTCTAAACATAGGGCTTGTTCGTTTTAGCTACACTGGGGCTGCTTTGGTTCTGCTCTACACAGGATAATACAGGACAGATAAATAGTTTGTCCTGTATTATCTTGTTTAGAGCAGACCCAGAGCTGCCCCAGTGCAGCTAAAACGAACAAGCCCATAGACTTATATGAATAGACGGAGCATTGCCTATCTCTTCCTAAGAAAAACGTGTCCCTGAGCGAGTAATCGGACTGCGATAGAAATAGGGAGTGTACCAGCGTTCTCTCTCTTCTTCGCGCATGCGCTGTTCCGAAAAATGTAGAGAAATAAAGAACTCAAGTAAACATAATTTATTATGAAACAAAATGCAAATGTGCAAATACATATACACACATATACATTTGCATTTTGTTTAACAATAAATTACATTTACATAAAATTTATCTAAAAAATATTCTTTGTTTTTATATCATTTTATATTTTTATTCAATGTATAAAAATATAATTTATAATTAAAAATTTTATTTTAATAAAACTGCATTAGTTATAAAAATAGTAATTAGTTATAATTAATTATAAAATTACAAATTAAATAAATAATAAATTTACAAATAAAAATCTATTATATAATTAATATATTAATTATAATTTAATTGTAAATTAAATAATTATTTAACTTACAATTAAAATTTTTAAACATAAAATAATTATATATAATAAAACAAAAAATTATTTTTTGCAACAAAATTAAAATACAAAAGCATTTATTTGAAATATATAATTTTCTTACATGTAAAAAAAATTATATTGTATGTAATAAAGAGAAAATATAATTGTGTGTACCGAAATTGAAAAATACACAAATTTATTCACAAAATCCAGTCTGATACTTACTTATACATACATATAATAAAAAAACAAAAACTATTTTTTTTCACCAAAATTAAAGATTATAAAATATATAATCTGCTTACATATAATAAAAGAACAAAACTACTTTTGCATCAAAGTTAAAGAATACACGCATTCATTTATAAAATAATCTGCTTACATAAAATAAAAAAAACTTTAACTTAAATTTTTGCACCAAAGTTAGAGAATACGCCATTCATTTATAAAATAATCTGTTTATGAATAAATAAATAAAATAATATTGCACCAAAAAGTAAACAATGCACGCATTCATTTATAGAATATACTTGCTTCAATAATAAAAAGAAACTATTATTGTACTAAATTGAAAGAAACGTAATTGTAAAATATAAATTATATATATTAGCTTGCTTGAATATGTGTGTATAATATTAATTTATTTATTGATTCTTAAAAATAATCAGTCTTGAATGCATTGACCTTATTCGTTTTGCGGCATCATTCTTAGTTTTTGCAATATGATTTAATCTTACTATTAAATATTTTTTTATAATTAGTTTTACTAATTGGTGCCGATGATTTTCTAAATAAGTTTGCTCTAAAATATGATTTAAATAATCTTTAGAACTAAAAATACTGGATTTTATATTTTTTAATACTTTTAAGCTTAATATAGAAATTGCATTTTTTTTTGTTAATTTGTTTGTATTAGTTTTTAAAATTTTTTCTGTTGTGATGCATATTTCTATTACATCAGGTGAAGCATTAGTAAGAGCTCTTCTACATTTTAAAATTTGTAATTTAGATAATATCTTTGTGTCTGTTAAATATTTTTTACAATGTTCACATTGCAAATGTTTAGCTATACTTTTTGATACAAAGCCTGCAATATACATAATTACTTCGTAAGCATATTCACTCAAATTAATTTCAAAATTAATACAATAGTTATGTTCCTGAAGAAATAAATTGGTTTCATCAAGAATTTCTTCTAATTGTCCTTCTAATACTTTATCACTCATGACTAGTTTAGTGTCATCTAATATATGGCAATTTGCATTATGCAAAATGCATATGTCTGCTTTTGCCATCAATCGTTTCAAAGCTGTTTTGAACTCCTATGCAGTAGGGTTGTTATTAAAACCTCCTCGACTACGGATTGCACTAAAAAATGTTTCGAGGTGATCTTGTGACAATTTATATGTCATCAAAAATTTGAAACAATTATTTTCAAATAACATTTCGGCGATACCAATCATACTTTTTAAGCAAATTATCATTCCTAAGAAACCTGTTTTTCGAGATGAGTTTAATATTGATCCTTGTTGATCGCGTAATGAAGACAAATATGTAATAAAATCGTTAACTTGTATTTTGATGTTATCAAGATTTTCTCGAGTGATACATTGTTTTGTAGAAGTTTTACAAAATAAATTTCTGCTGTTTAATAAGTCAAAAATATTATTTATATAGATACAGAAACGGGATGTTGCAGCGGATTCTAAAAACTCTGGATATTTTAACGTTTTTCTGCAAAATATTAATGCATTACCTACACTTAGACTTATAGCGTTTTCGATTATACAGGATTTGAACGACCCAGGGTTGATCAATCACTATTTTACTATAAATGCAAGTCTTTCATTGGTGGAGAGGTTGCAATGACGTCATTAACCAACCCTGGGTCGTTCAAATCCTGTATAATCGAAAACGCTATTAATGATTGGGCAGCAAGTGCAACTTTCATTTTTTCTTGTTGCCACATTATATGAAGTTTCGTATTTTGGTGCCTAAATGCAAACCCTCTTTTTCTTGTAGCTGAACAAGTTTAATAATATATAACCAATTAATAATGTTATTGTCACCATCAATAAGTGTACCTTTAGAAGCCAAACAATTTCTAATTAACTTGAGCATATGACAAGCGTCTAAAAGTATATAAACATTTTTTCTTATTGACGGATGACTAAAAAATGGTTTAAGATTGTCAATATCGAGAGAAGCACCAAGTTTTTTAAATGTTGATAAATTACATGCAGCACCATCAGCTGTTATTGAAACAATATTTGCATCGATTGCATGTAATTGTTCTAAACATTGATTAATAATTGCTACGCGTTCATCGCTGCATAAACTATTGATTAAATAATATGCTATAGGAAGCTTCCAGTCATCATTTATACTAACATTATAACCAACGCATAACGTGCTGTAGGTATGTTATTATTATTCTCAATATTAATATCATTATTAATACCAATGTCAACATACCCACAGCATTCTCGACCATAATATTCAATTTTTTCTTTTATAGACATTTCATCCATAGTCATACTAAAATATAATGGTTTATCATTTTCTCTTCTTTTCTTACACTTTACCTTTATCGATTCAATAGCTTGTTCATTGATTCCAGGATCACAATTAATATTTTTATACCATCTTGAAAGTGTTTTTGGGTGAGGAAGACTATTCATAAAATTAGTTCTTATATATTCGTATGCTTTTGCAGAATAAAAATGCAGAGTTACTGCAAACGATTGAAGTTCTTCTGAATATTTCTGTTTTGACGATGTTAAAGCTCTGTTAATTAATCTTATGACTGGAGCACTCATTGATCCCTAAGAAACATACGGAAAGTGCAAAATTTATTAAGGACATTCATGTTAAGAATATTATTTTTTTAGAAGTATAATATATTGTAATTTATTATAATTTTTATTTACAAAAATTAATACATAATGTACATGTGTAATATATAGATTCGTTACTTTATAAAGAAATTTTGTTTATATACATACACTGAGTTTTTATTCTATATCATTTGATATTAAATTTTGTTCTTTCAAATGAAGCAATAGGTTTTTTAAATTTGTTATTTTTTTCTTATATCTTTGACATTTTTTTTCCAATGTACCATTCCGTTGTTTTAATTGTGTAATATGTTTTGTTGTCAATTCCAAATATTGTTTTAATCGTTCAGGATTTTCTAGATTCCATGATTTAATATCCCCAAGATAACGTGGCTTTCCTATTCGAGGACGTCTAATGGGAATGTTGTGTTGCTTTTTTCTATAAATTTATTTTATTATTAATAATTTTATTATTTCTATTAATTATAAAGTAGCAAAGAATAAAAAATAAAACTAGAAAAAATAGAATAAAAAATAAAACTATCATTAATAATAAGTATAATAATATTACCTTTCCTTTTTTAAAGGGTATTCTTGAAAATTATCAGTTTGTTTTATATTTTGATTTTCAATTTCCAATAAACTTTTACTTGTACAGAGTTGTTCTTGATCAGTATATGTTTGTGTATTTATTTCTTTATGTGTATTATTTTTTTTAAGTAAAGTTTCATTCATTGTATAAAATTGATTTTTAGTAGTATATATCTCTGTTGTACTTATTTCTTTATTATAGTGATTAATATCAAAATTCGTATCAGAATCTATAGCTAATATTGGTACAGCATCTGATTTCAAATATTTCCTGTCTGGATTAGATATTATTGAAGGTTTATATGACGCAGCATCAAAATGTAACTCACAAATAAATATATTTTTAATTTCTCGCCACGCTGTCCCATGTTTAAATTTTATAAAATCTATCCATTTTTTTTTTATTTCTTCTTTAGTAGGTAATCTGTAATAGAAGAAAAGAAATAATTATAAAAATTCTATTAATGTCCAAGTGATATTAACAAATATATCACATTAAATGTAAGTAACAAATTTAAAATTTCTCTCTTGTATTTACATTAAAGGATTCATTACTTTTTCTGTAATTTTATAATTTTACATAGCAATGTTTTACATAAAATTTGTTTAAAAATATATTTAAAAGTACTTTTATACAATTGTAAAATAAAGGTTAGGATGCCAAAGCTGATATATGAGAGTAGTAAATGTGAATAAATATAAATATGCGTTGGTTAGAATAAATACTTACTTATGAAAAAGTATTCCTTTATTTTGTTCACAACTGCACACTGCACATTTTCGAGGCATTTTTATAACATATTGAATGAAAAGCAAATATGTTGCTGTGTATTTGATGGAAAAGCTAACACTATAAGCATGCGCGAAGAGAGAGAGAGCGCTGGTACACTCCCTATTTCTATCGCAGTCCGATTACTCGCTCAGGGACATGCTTTTAGCGGTATGCTCCGTCTATTCATATAAGTCTATGAGATATACATAACCATCTAGAACCTTTATGATTTATGACAACTCGACGCTGTCTTGTATTGCTTGAGTTAAATTCATTGAATTTGTTGAGTTTAATAAATATAATTATATACATATATATATAATTATATCTATTAAAGAGGTATACCAACATACATACCAACATTATTTGTTTCTTTCATAGACTGATTTGCAGTTAACATTTTTTTATTACAATAAAATTTGCTCTATAAACTCAACAAATTCAATTAATTTAACTCAAGCAATACAAGACAGCGTTGAGTTGTCATAAATCATAAAGATTCTAGATGGTTATGTCTATCTCATTTTTCGGTCCTAGTGAAACTAATAGCGTTTTCGAATAAACGGAGTTTGAACGATCTAGGGTTGATCAATCACTATTTTACTATAAATGCAAGTCTTTCATTGGTGGAGAGGTTGCAATGACGTCATTAACCAATCTTGGGTCGTTCAAATCCTGTATAATCGAAAACGCTATAAAAGTTATCCAGCAAACTTAAAATAAATTGATTTATTTTCTTATGTATATGCTTTTGCTATTCAAGTTTATCTGGACATATCTTAATTCATGCAATCATAATGGCCAACTATAAGTACACAAAAGATATAAATATGTTAAATAATAAATTTAATTAAATAATAAAATTTTTATTAATTAAAAAACTGAACATAATAATAATAAGACATTGTCAAAATCTATAATCTAAATATATAAATATAAGCATTTTAGATTATATTAAGGCTGTATGACATAATTCCTATATATTTATATGTTATATATTATTCTTTTCTATTGTACGATTGGTCTATATTCCTAATATTTAACATTATTTCTTATTTCTAATATTTTTTTATTATGCGCACAGCCTTATGGTTGAGTATTAAGAATTAACCAATCAAAGTAAAGTAGTTTAGTGTTCAAGTTTAATACGTAACTAATGATTGGTTGATTTTCAATATCCAACCATGATCCATGTCTGTAATGTGCAGTATAAAACGGTCTTAACGATTGCCGTGTAATGGCAGTGAGACGCGACGCAAATCGTGAACAGTTGCGAATGAAACGTGATGATGTGTTCGGGTAGCACCGGTGCGGTAGCAACGACGGAAGGCTTCCGAAGTTAAATGTAATATACGTTCACTTAAGAATATTCGCGTCACGGTAGCCTCGAGGACAGTCAAGGCAATCAGCCAGTAGACATTACGTGATGAGAAGTCGTCTAAATCTCTAACGCGCGATCGGGATCTCAATGCAATCAACTTCAGTCAGTTAAGTTAGGCGCTACAGTTAAGCTTAATTCGGCTGTTCGGTTAACTACAGTTATACAATTCGGATTTATCGTCGATCAGGTGCAAGTTAGTTGCGACGAGCAAACGTGAATATAGACTAATATAGAGTGTATACTCGAGAAGATTTGGACTGTGTACAAAACACGTATTGGGTGTATCTCCCTTACTATCTAACGACTGACTGGCTGCCCGTAAACCGACTGGCGTAAACCGGTTTCGACGAACAGTCAATAAAAGCATAATTAAGTTTTCTCGTGTTCTAGAGAATACTTTAAATCGCGGTGAGTGTCGTACGTGCGTTGCGTCCACCTTCGCTCTCTTCGATTGTCGTTCGCGCGCGACGATAGACGCGTACCGGCGTACGCGCGTTACATTATTATGTGTATGTGAGCCCGAGTGCGTGTGAGCGCATGCAGCATCTTTCATCGCCCTAATAAGAGAATTCAGAAAATCAAAGTATAACACTGCCATATTATCACTGCCAACGCGGAATCATGGATGAGGAGGAAATCAACGGCGTCAAGTCACCCATTAAGCGACTCGGCTCTACGCGAAAACTACTTATTTTTAACAGTGAGCTTTTAACATTTTTAATACTATTTTGTAGAATGACATGACTGCATAGATATAAAGTATTAAATATTATCAGATAACAAATAATAATAATAAATAAAAAGGCAGAAAGAGCCGTTGCTAATTATTTATGCAGTATAATTTCTCTTAATGTACATCAACAAACGTTTCGACCTAGATTAGGTCTTCATCAGTGTTATACAATATAAACATAATAAAATTTAACAAGTAACGGAGAATTTCATGAATGTCGAATCAATAAGCATATAATTTTCGTGGCGTGGAATGAAATTAGTGAGCTTTCATGTGCCATTGAGTACCATGAAAATTATATGCTTATTGATTCGACGTTCATGAAATTCTCTGTTACTTGTTAAATTTTATTATGTTTATATTGTATGACACTGATAAAGGTCTAATCTAGGTCAAAACGTTTGTCGATGTACACTAAGAGAAATTATACTGTATGAATAACTAGCAACTGCTCTTTCTGCCTTTTTATTTATTATTATTATTTGTTAAATTATTGGAGCCTACACTTTTCTATTGATTTTTATTATCAGATATTTGTAATTTATTTGATTTTGTCCCAGCCAGACATAATATGCTAAATTATTATAAAATAAAAAAAACGTATAATATTAACTGTTTTTCCATATTTTATATATATATATATATTAAATTGCAGCATTAAATTTCCCGTTAAAATAAATCTACAGAAGTCAAAATAAAAAAATAGCTCGATTTAAATTTTAATTATTTGTGTGTGAAGCTGACGTATCATTTCGCGGAAACTCACAAATAATTAAGAGTTCTGGCTATTAAACCAACGAAAATGCCTCAGGACAAACTGAGACGCCAACTTCACGCAGCGTCTCACTTTGTCCTACGACATTTTCTTTATCAATAATTGTTAAAATTTTAAAAATTTATAGTTCTACAAGAGTTCTAAGAAGAGTTCAGCCTTCTAAAAGCAAAAAAATATCAATAAAGATAAAATAAGAACAAGCGAATCCTTATATCTATAGATATACAGATGAGACACCGGTTGATTTTCGAGAGTTCTGTTTATTCCAAATCAGTTCTCGTATAGTTCTGGGCATGCACAATGCCTTTCCAAAGAGTTCTGATATTTAAAACCATTAGAACTTTTTTTAAAAAATTATTTTGCCCGAAAAACGTATCTTTTCGAGTATAAAGGTGAGACGCTGGTCGATTTTCAAGAGTTCTGTTTATTCCAAATCACTTATTGTATAGTTCTGGGTATGCGCAATGCCTTTCCAAAAAGTTTTGATAGTTACAACAATTAGAACTTTTTTTAAAAAATTATTTTGCCACAAAAACGTATTTTTTCGAGTATAAAGGTGAGACGCTGGTCGATTTTCAAGAGTTCTGTTTATTCCAACTCACTTTTCGTATAATTCTGGGCATGCACAATGCCTTTCCAAAGAGTTCTGACAGTTACAACAATTAGAAATTAAAATAAAAAATTATTTTTCCCGAAAAACATTTCTTTTTGAGTATAAAAGTGAGATGCTGGTCATATGTCGATGGTTCTATCGATTTTAAATGACATTTCATGTCAGTCACGTAATCACTTTTCATTTTTACGAAAAGTTCTATGCGTAAAAGTTATTAGAATGTTGATTAAACAAATTAAATCATTCGAAACGCTAGACGTATAAATACTGAACTATCGAGGTGAGACGCTGATCGTTTTTCTACAACGTCATAGATTAAAAAATTTTTATTTCTCTGTGTAAAAGTGTATTGTTTTAAATGTCAACGCCGTGATTCTGGGTTATGCTAAGAACAAGATAAGTACATTTAAAACAATACATTTTTACACACTGAAATAAAAATTTTTAAATCCATAACGTTGTAGAAAAACGATTAGTGTCTCACCTCAATAGCTCGGTATTTATACGTCCAACGTCTCGAGAGATTTAATTTGTTTAATCAACATTCTAATAACTTTTACGCATAGAACTTTTCGTAAAAATAAAAAGTGATTACGGACTGACATGAAATGTCATTTAAAATCGATAGAACTATCGACATATGACCAGCATCTCACTTTTATACTCAAAAAGAAATGTTTTTCGGGCAAAATAATTTTTTATTTTAATTTCTAATTGTTGTAATTATCAGAACTCTTTGGAAAGGCATTGTGCATGCCCAGAACTATACGAAAAGTGATTTGGAATAAACAGAACTCTTGAAAATCGACCAGCGTCTCACCTTTATACTCGAAAAGATACGTTTTTTGAGCAAAATAATTTTTTAAAAAAAGTTCTAATTGTTGTAATTATTAGAACTCTTTAGAAAGGCATTGTGTATGTCCAGAACTATACGAAAAGTGATTTGGAATAAACAGAACTCGTGAAAATCGACCAGCGTCTCACCTTTATACTCGAAAAAATACGTTTTTCGGGCAAAATAATTTTTTAAAAAAAGTTTTAATTGTTGTAACTATCAGAACTCTTTGGAAAGGTATTGTGCATGCCCAAAACTATACGACAAGTGATTTGGAATAAACAGAACTCTTGAAAATCAACCAGCATCTCATCTTTATACTCGAAAAGATACGTTTTTTGAGCAAAATATTTTTTTAAAAAAAGTTCTAATTGTTGTAACTATCAGAATTTTTTGGAAAGGCATTGTGCATGCCCAGAACTATACGAAAAGTGATTTGGAATAAATAGAACTCTCGAAAATCGACCAGCGTCTCACTTTTATACTCGAAAAGATACGTTTTTCAGGCAAAATAATTTTTTAAAAAAAGTTCTAATGATTTTAACTATCAGAACTTTTTGCAAAGGCATTGTGCATGCTCAGAACTATACGAAAACTGATTTGGAATAAACAGATCTCTTGAAAATCAACCGGCGTCTCATCTGTATATCTATAGATATAAAGATTCGCTTGTTCTTATTTTATCTTTATTGATATTTTTTTGCTTTTAGAAGGTGGAACTCTTCTTAAAACTCTTGTAGAACTATAAATCTTTTAAATTCTAACAATTATTGATAAAGAAAATGTCGTAGAACAAAGTGAGACGCTGCGTGAAGTTGGCGTCTCGGTTTGTTCTGAGGCATTTCGCAGCGTAGCTTTTGTATATATCGGCCTACCTACGCCAGAAGTCGTACGGCGCCGACCGGCTATTTCCGGCGTAGATTTCCGGACCGATTTTAGTTTTCGTACTCGCCCACGATGAATGCTCAGAAACGGAAGCAGTACGCACTCTCGTACCAAAGAGTTCTTTACTATTTTAGTCTGTCCTATTGACTATCAGCATTTACACGATTGAGCATCACTATATATATAATATATATTCTATAATATATATATTTTACAATGTATATGGATGCTGAATAATTTAAAATAAAAATATTATAGAATTATTATAGAATTATAGACTTTGTCCTACGACATTTTCTTTATCAATAATGACGGCCGCATTCACCATAAGGCGCATTAGGCGCAAGCTGGGGCCTCATTTTGAAATCTTACTCCTCACTAATGACAATATAAAAAACAGCCTAGTTATAGTTGCAAAATAAAATATTTACTTTTAAATATTAAATTTATAATATAAAAACTAGAGGCCGCTGAAAAATTTGTAAGCGGTAATTGTTTATTAAATTACGCCTTTTTGCATCATGTAATGCATGCCGACTTTTATTTTCCATAAACTTAAAAAAAAATGCGTATGAATTTGATTAACTGAAATAGACTTGTTCTTTTGAGACCTCATAATGATGTTGCGCCTAGAGCCTCCAAAAGTATAAATGCGGCGCTGTCAATAATTGTTAGAATTTAAAAGATTTATAGTTCTACAAGAGTTTTAAGAAGAGTTCCACTTTCTAAAAGCAAAAAAATATTAATAAAGATAAAATAAGAACAAGCAAATCTTTGTATCTATAGATATACAGATGAGACGCCGGTTGATTTTCAAGAGTTCTGTTTATTCCAAATCAGTTTTCGTATAGTTCTGGGCATGCACAATGCCTTTTCAAAAAGTTCTGATAGTTAAAATTATTAGAGCTTTTTTTAAAAAATTATTTTGCCCGAAAAACGTATCTTTTCGAGTATAAAAGTGAGACGTTGAGTATCACGCATTTTAATTACGGGCGTTATTAGCGCCAAAGCACAGTGCAGCATCTAGAAAAGAAGAAAGATCCTTCGTTGCATCCTCTGGCACGTGAAGGGTGAGCGCGTGAGAAGCAGCGTAGGAGGTGGTGTATGTGCGTGTAGCGTATGCGGGAGGAAGAGTCCGCGATGCGTCGCGGAGCAAAGCGAATATGATAGAATAAGAGAGAGCGTGTCGTAGCCGAACGAACGAACGAGTAAGTCGGCAACATGGCCAGGCAGAAGGACGGGAAAGGGGAGAGAGACTTGTATTCGCGCGTGAGAGAATGAGATGGAAAATCCGGTTGCCTGGCGACCATCTAGTTCGATCTCAGCCAACCACTTAACTAACCACCCTCCCTCCTCCGGCCTCCCGTCGCCGGCGCTGGAGCAACGACACCGCCGTGCCGAGAGGAACGATGCTCCGCTCCGTTTCGTTTTGTCGCCGGTACCGTTTCTCATCGCGAGTTAAAAAATCGAGTGAAAGACGGAGGAGAAAAAAAGACGTGCATCTCTCTTCCAGATCTTTTTTTATTCGTGTACGACATCGCTACTGGCGTCAGTCGGTCGGTTATGCCGGACGCAACTTCCGGTATCGATATGGCACGGATACTTTGCCTCGTTGATACTTCAGTATCAATTATTGATTATTCTCACCGCGCCTGCCTTCTACTCGCGTTTGCTGACTGTCGCAATAGGCGCGTGTGCGTGAGAAAGCGTGTGTGGGCCCCCGGGGACGATGGTAATTGCGGTTAATTTAACGACGGTCAAAGCAGTCACTGCCTGTCCTTACAAGCTAGTTTACGCGGTCGAGTCTGGAAATATCGCGGTCGCGAGAAATAACATACGTGTAGTGTATGTGTTAAGTGTGCATGAAAGTGTATGTGTCGCTACATGCGCGTCGGCGCGTGTATACGCGCGAGAAAACAGTGACATGAATCTATATTGTAACGTGCTCAAGTAGAACGACTGGTGAACGTGGGTGAACGAGGGACAGCAACGACGAGGAGCGAACGAACAAACTCAAGTCCGATAATAAATAACGCGAAGGGCGAAATGTTCAAACTTCCCATGGCCGGACGCCATGAATGGGAAGCTTGGACAAAAGGTAAACAGAATATCGCGTATTACTCCTGCTCTCATCACGCGTTGTGACGAGCGGGATGGTGATTTTATTCGCGTTTCGGGGTCAAAGATCGCTTCGAGTTCTTTCGGGAGGGATGAATCACGCGGTGGAAATCAATAAAACTTTCGTCTGGCTGGCCGGTAATGCATCGAGACTCGCTCGCGGAAAGAAAACTCCGATCATTCTCTTGAAATGTTGAGCATCACGAGTTATCTAAATTCTCTTTTGTCATTAATAAAAAGAGCAAAGTATTATATTATATTATATTACATTATATATTTATATAATGTAATATAATATAATATAATACTTTGCTCTTTTTATTAATGACAAAAGAGAATTTAGATAACTCGTGATGCTCAACATTTCAAGAGAATGATCGGAGTATATATGTATATATATATATATATATATATCCTCTATTTGGAAACTTGAGACAGCCCAATTCTTTCCAGCTTTTGCGTTTAGCGATTATCGCTTTGCTGTAGATTCGCTGGGAGCTTCTAAAAATTTTCCAGTGTATCGAAGAGAGCCAGTTTTCCTCGCTCTATTAAAATTTCTTCTCACCTCTAATCTGAGTTTGTATGTTCACATATGTTCTTTAATTTTAGATATACGGCTGCAGCTGAATGAACAACTAAAATGCCTCGACATGCGAATGGAAGCGCAGGTTGCCTTCGCAGCTGAGCTTCAGGACTTCTACCGCAAAAAAGCAGAAATGGAGCTGGACCACAGCAAGAATCTCGACAAATTGGCTACACAAATGAAGAATAAGGAGCATAAACATAAGTAAGTCATTAAATTTATTACTGGTTATAATTATTTTAATTATTATTTCAATATAATTATTTTTCTCACATTACATTGTATAAACATAATGACAATGAGACGATGCGTTCGATCGCGCAACATGATAATGCGATCTTTATCGCCTCGTTAGCGATTCGTCGATTTAATTACCGTGTAATTATGTCAATATTACGCATCCGCCGCCCGTTTCATATCTTTATTGATCGTTTTGTGCAGGCGGGAATGGCTCCTATTTTCTCTCTCTGATCTCTATCAGCAACTCATGAACGAGACTAAGTCCCTTAGCAAAGACTATTCTGCTCTGTCCGAGGTCTACAGCGTCCACCTCGTGGGCCATCTCAATCAAATGATGGAAGATATACAGCGAATTTACAAACGAGTGAGTATCATACGTATACTTCTTCAATACGACGATATTGCTACGCGATGTGTAAACATATTGATTTGAAATAAAATAATTTAATTTTTTCTTTTGTTTTGTACATTTATATCACTTGCTATATCATTTATCACTTGCTATATCATTTATCATATTCTGTCATTCTTTCCGACGGCGTTGAGGTAACTATAAAAAAAAGTTGTAAAATTATATATTATACAATTATAGTATATATTATTTCTTTTATATTATAGTGCCGAGAAATCGGCTATGAGATTCATGAAGAGATACTCCGAGTGCTAAACGAGCTTCATGCAACGATGAAGACTTATCAAACTTACCAGGCTGAATCTAAACAAGCGGAGACAAAGCTCTGCGTCGCCGAGCGGCAACGCAGCAAACTTGAGATGGCGAACGCTGACAGCCGCTTGCACCAGAAACTCGTACGCAGCAAGAAGTACAAGCTTGTCGAAAAGGAAATTAACAAGGTAGGTCGTAAAATATAATATCCCGTTTTATATTTTGCAAATAAACACTTTCAGGATGATTACGAGAAATTTTCCCTTTAGGAAAGTTATGAGAAATTCCCGAATTTTTAAGAAAATTCTTGAGGAATTATTTATTTATAAATAATATCTCTCCTGATTGTATATTGTGTATTATATATTGTTTTATTGATATTTTGTTACATTTGAAGAATTTTAATATTTTTAGTGCCATTACGTATATAGTCGTTGTCACGTAGTACATCTTAGAAGAGGTGTTCGCATTGCATGCCCCAATATGCTCCAGTACGCTCCAATCTGTATACATAACGCAATACATAACGTATACATAACGTAATACTATAGATTAGAGCATATTGGGGCATTCGAGGCGAACAAACCTATTGTGGATTACTTCGTATCGCAAACTAACGTGATGTGCCGGATTCCGTTCAACTGTTGCGTCACATCGAGTTTGATCACCACGTGTGTATACATTGCCATATTTACCATGTTATGTTCCTCAGAAGATCAGGCAATTTCTGGAAGCGAGATCGAAAGGAGATTACGTATGTATCAATATTCGCGGAATCTGACGAGAACTCGGTCTTTCACGTTCTGCCCATCAATTGCCTATCTCATTCCGTCCCGTCATTCTTGGCGCAATGAAACTGTCCTCGAGATGGGACAGTTTTGTTGATTGAGACTCCCGTTTCTCGCCGAATTATCTCACATTGTGAGATATATTGATTACAAATAAAATATGTAGAAATATTAAAAAATAACAATTAACTTTAACCGAAGAATTAATAAGAATTAAAAAAATTCTTTTTATAAATAAAATATATTTTTGGAAAACCAATATCTCACAGATAATTCTATTGAAAAAATGTTTTATTCTAGATTTCACAATCGATGAAATTTGCATTGTTTTAAATACAAATGCAAATAGCGGTATTGAGTACAACGTGTTGTCGATCTCTTTCTCTCCCCCCTTTCCCCCTCCCCCAAGTCTTTTGACTGGCTCCCCATGCTCTTCTCCCTACTGATGTCCCTTTTGCTTTTAGACTGTTTCAACCGTCTGTCTTACCACGCTTATAGCTATGTTGCAAGAGGACAGATTTTTCCATCGAACTGCAGGAGGTTGATTGTGTATCATTGTAGTGAAAATTACAATAATGAGCAAATTTAGGTTATTGATCAATAAGATCATAAATACGTTAGTAAATATGCTTACTTTTGTAATTTTCATTACATTGCATAATACACAATTGACCCCCAGCTGTTTGGATTTGGACGACGTACGAAAAAATGTATCCGAAAAGAAATATACGTCGTACGGATTTTCTAGCATTTTCTTTTTCGATGCCGCAAAGTGAAATTATACTCGGCTTATATCGGCTTGAAAAACGCTTTGTGTGTTCTCGCCTTCGTAGACATATAAATAATAAAACAAATTCTATTATCCCAGTAGAAAGCAAAGCATTTGATAATGTAAAAATATAAAACAATGACAGACACTGTAATATTTTTATTAAAATCTTTCAAAGTTGATCAATGTTTTATTAACAGTGTACAAAAATTATCATCGCGGTAAATCTGAATCGTGATAGATAAGCCGATTAATGGTCAATCCGCGCCGTTCGACCATTTAAATCCCTGCTTATTTTGCATATTTTATTTGTAGTCAAACAAATGTAGTCTACAAACAAAATATGCAAAATAATCGGAGATTTAAATTGTCGAACGGCGCGGATTGACCATTAATCGGCTTATCTATCACGATTCAGATTTACCGCGATGATAATTTTTGTACACTGTTAATAAAACATTGATCAACTTTGAAAGATTTTAATAAAAATATTACAGTGTCTGTCATTGTTTTATATTTTTACATTATCAAATGCTTTGCTTTCTACTGGGATAATAGAATTTGTTTTACTATTTATATGTCTACGAAGGCGAGAACACACAAAGCGTTTTTCAAGCCGATATAAGCCGAGTATAATTTCACTTTGCGGCATCGAAAAAGAAAATGCTAGAAAATCCGTACGACGTATATTTCTTTTCGGATACATTTTTTCGTACGTCGTCCAAATCCAAACAGCTGGGGGTCAATTGTGTATTATGCAATGTAATGAAAATTACAAAAGTAAGCATATTTACTAACGTATTTATGATCTTATTGATCAATAACCTAAATTTGCTCATTATTGTAATTTTCACTACAATGATACACAATCAACCTCCTGCAGTTCGATGGAAAAATCTGTCCTCTTGCAACATAGCTATAAGCGTGGTAAGACAGACGGTTGAAACAGTCTAAAAGCAAAAGGGACATCAGTAGGGAGAAGAGCATGGGGAGCCAGTCAAAAGACTTGGGGGAGGGGGAAAGGGGGGAGAGAAAGAGATCGACAACACGTTGTACTCAATACCGCTATTTGCATTTGTATTAAAAAAATACAAATTTTATCGATTGTGAAATCTAGAATCAAAAATTTTTTCAATAGAATTATCTGTGAGATTATATTATATTATATTGTCTGTTGTATTGATTATATTATATTGGTCTTCCAAAAATATATTTTATTTATAAAAATAATTTTTTTAATTTTTATTAATTTTTCGGTTAAAGTTAATTGTTATTTTTTTTTTTTTTTTTACATATTTTATTTGTAATCAATATATTAATATGTTGTCTGTATGGGAATCACTGGTGACCGGCGCGCTCTGGGATTTATTTAAAATATTTCCAAATAAATTCCGCTCTTCAAAATTTTAAATAGGATATTAAAAATGAAACAAGGAAACGCCGATACGGAAAAGCGGAACTCATTCCGCTATTTGCGAGGCAATTAATGTGCTGCTGTTAAATACAATACATGATCGATCAATAAGACTAATTAGACGAAATGACCTCCGCCGTTCGCAATTCGAGATAAAGCATCATTATCTAATTCAGAATTTCCTTTTTCAGAGGAAGAGTAAGTGCCAGGAGGCGAAGTTGAAGGCATTGAAGGCACGAAATGAGTATCTCCTGTGTTTGGAAGCATCAAATACTACGATACACAAATATTTCGTTGACGATCTGTCTGACCTTATCGACGTAAGTCGCCTATTTAGAGTGACTATTTCTAATATCGATTAACATTAACCAACGATTTAAACTTGTCGACAAAAATACCAACATAAATTAAATATCGCACGTCATCAAAGAAGAAAAAGGTTTGAATTTTTTTTTTAATGACGATATTTTTATTTTTTATATTAGCAATTCTGTCGACAAGTTTAAACTTTCGATTAAAGTTAACTGACATTGAAAATAGTCACCCTTAATCACATGTAGATTCGATTAAACGCACGATCACAGCCGAGCTGTTTTTTCGTAACATTTGTACTTGTTCACTATACTGTAATTTTGCAATTGTAAATGCTAATAAAATGTAAATATTACATATTAAATAGAATCAAATTTTTAACATGCAAGATCTAAATATTTTAATGATTTACATAATAGAAAGTGAAAAGTAACGATAAAACTTACTATTCCAAGATATATAAAAGTATAAAAGATGTATCAATGAAAAAAAGTGTATGAAAAAAAATTCAACTTTGTCTGTTTTTCTTGCAGTGCATGGATTTCGGATTCCATAATTGTCTTACGAGAGCATTACATATGCACCTCAGCGCAGAAGAAGGAAGGCGCTTTTCGTTAAAATCTAGCGCTGATATGTTGGGCGCTACGGTGAATTCCTTGGATTCACGTGGCGATAAACAAAAGTTTTTGGAGTCATACAATACGGCCTTTATGATTCCAAGAAAATTTGAGTTTGAAGGCCATGAACACGAGGTACAAGCCGAGTTTGAATTAAGTTCTTAATTTATCATTCTCTAATTTACATACTTAAATTTTTAATTTTATTTTAATTAATTGTGTTTTTTATTCTATATATGATTCATTTTTTTATGTTATGTTCTATAATGCTAAAAACATATATGTTACAGTATAATATTTATTTATAATAATTTGCATAATATAGAAAGAAAATAAAACAATAAAGCAACAAAACATATATCTCAAATATAACAATAAAAAGAAATTTATTTCGAAAATATTTATGAATTTTGTTTATCAAATCTTTCACGGCTGTTATCGCTATTAAATTACAGTTTATTGATTTATTTGTTTTTTTTGTAGAATACAGAACCCGAATTACAAAAGTTGTTGCGCACGGAAATGGAGCAACGGCTACAGCAACTGCAGAGCAGAGTAACAACACTACGAATAGAGTCGGAAGAAGTATACAAGACCCTTGAAACGACCGAAAAAAGTTTACTTGAAATGCAAACTACGAAAGATGATTGCACCAAATATTTTGGTGAAAATGCGGCATCGACATCTAAGCCGCCAGAGACACTGCAAATTAAATTACGGGCTGACAAACAAGAAACCGAAGAATTTTATCTCACTGTAAGTAATACAAGACTTTCTTTTTTTTTCTTGCGAGCGAACGGCACAGTTGTGCAATAGTATATTGATCATCGCATTTATACTCAAAGAACAGAGGAAATGTGTGTAGAGACAAGTAAACAAATAGTTCAAAAACACATTGTGCTTGGTACTTCAATCTATAATTTTTCTAAAATAAAATAACTTTTACATTAAAATGTTTGAAAAGAAAAATTTGGAAATATAATAAATATTTAAAATTATTGCACGTTTAAAATTAAGATTGTTTCTATTGCTTTTATTTCGACGAAAGTAAGATTCTCCACAATTTTTTCAATTAAAACATAATTCGGATATTGCGGATAATTTCTGACTTACCGTAATAAAAATCATTATAGACAAAATACAAAAGAATTCTTCCTGAAAATAATCAAAATGTAAGAAATTAAATGTGTATAGTTGATATTAAAAATATTTGTTTTGCTTATATTTAAATCACAATTAAAAATAATTAGACAAATAATTTAAATTAGATTACGCTCTGTTCTATAAAAATTTATTAAAATATAATAAATATAAAAAACTCATACAATTTAAAATTCAATGACATGAGAAATGACTCAAAAGCTAAGACAAGATTTTATATGTCAATACATATTTTTTTCATTTACACAAATGTCTGAGAATTCAAAGTCTTTCATTACAACACTCGTGAATCCAATATTCTCCTTATACATATTCCACTTCCTTTAATTTCCTCATTTTCTTTGTTTTTGTTCTAATGACATCGTTGCTTGCGATATCACTGTCAACGAGTACGCATAACTTATGACATCTAGGTATATATGCAACATCACTCCAGTAATCACAAATCTCAATTTATAAGTCTAAAGTTTCTCAAGTGACATATTAATATTTTTTATCTAAGTGGACAATTTTTGCGTTTCGAACATTTAATTTATTGTATTCCAAATATTAAAATTTTGATCAACCAAAACGTTTATTATTTACACTCTTTCAAAGACATTTGTGTGAATAGAAGAAATATTGACATATAAAATTTTCATAGCTTGTGAGCTGTTTCTCATGTCATTAAATTAAAATCTGATAAATAACGATTAATATAATAAGTGATTATCGTATATTAATATATTCATATCTCTTGTTACAGAAATTTAGGGAATATTTATTGGCAACATCAAAAATAGCACGACTAGAAGCTAAACAGGATTTTATTAAAGAACACTTGCTAGATTCCAATGACAGTATGACTGTTCCAACTGCTGCAATGATTAGACAAAAAACGCGCAGGAAAATTGGCCGCTTACAAATAAACCAACAAACTAAATTATTTGGAGGATCATTAGAGGAATATTTAGATTCAACTAAAGAGGAAATACCTCTTATTATTAAAAGCTGTATACGAATTATTAATTTATATGGAATGCATCATCAGGGTATTTTTCGTGTATCCGGTTCACAAGTCGAAATTTATAAATTCAAGGAATCGTTTGAGCGAGGAGAAGATCCTCTCGCTTATATTACCGATGCATCAGATATTAATTCAGTTGCGGGTTTATTAAAACTATATCTTAGAGAATTAAGGGAACCTCTGTTCCCTTTAATTTATTTTGAAAAATTAATAGATATTTCGAAAAATAATTCTCCAAATGACATTATTATAAAATTAAAAGAATTAATTTCCACTTTACCAAAATCTATAATTATCGTGCTACGATATTTATTTTCGTTTCTTAACCAGTAAGTATTATTTATCTACATGCAAATATAAAAGAGATACATTTAAATTAAATTGTAATCTATGTTTCAGCCTGAGTGATTACGCCGACGAAAATATGATGGATGCTAATAATTTAGCTGTTTGTTTTGGACCATCCATCATAAATATTCCAGATAATTACGATCCCGTTATTAGTCAAAATTGTATAAATATTGTTATTAAATACATTATTATTTATGCCGAAGAAATATTCCCTGAAAAATTAGACGGGATAAAATATGAGAAACATTTTACAGAAGATTTAGACGATGTGTAAGTAGAAAATATTATTTATCAGTGTTTAAACTGTTCTTCGGTCATTTCAGAAATCTTTAAATTTCTACATTGGTTTAATTTATGTTTTAGAGAAACTGAAGAATCTACATTAGGCACAGAAGAACCGGATAGTAGTAACTATTCGGAAGAGGGTAATGTGTTATTTGAATATTGTCATTGCTAGATATGTAACTAGCATCTATTTTCATTAATCGTATTTTGTTTTGTTCTTTTAGAAATTGATGTGTCTATTGAAGAACTTATAAATTATCAAAATTTCACTCAATTAGATCCAAGATCGTCTAAATCTTCAAGTGACTTACCGCAGCCTGAACCATGTTGCAGTAAAGAGGTATTGGAAACCACCGTTTAACACGTTCCATGCCCCGTGTACCACCGATGGCCCACGCTGAACTTTCCATTCAGGCTGTGTGTGTTTAATATTTTATATAAACAAATACATTATTATAAAACATTTGACAACTTATTTCTTTTATTCTACACTATTTTGATAATACGTCAATCTTAAAGTTATTATAATATATACGTTTTGAGCTGAAATAATAAATGCGCCAGTGTGAACCATCGGTGGTACACGCAAAAACGGGCTGGGCACGGAACGTTAATAATTTATCATTCATTCGATGCCCAATCTTTTTCTTTTCGTATTTTGTTTTTGCTTTTTATTGTGTTGTACATACCGACACACCGCGCGAGCAGATTTTAGTGTTTCAGATTCTTTAAACGCACATTTAGTAAAGAAAACAATCTCACCCACTGCAATAACTTTTTTTAGCCACTATTGACTTCCGGACAATATAAAATAGTATAATAGATAAACTAATCTGTTATCATTATGCTGATACGACCGCCGTCTATGCATTGTACCTATCTACCTATTACTCAGTTTTACGAGCAGTTTTTAATCCCGTTTCTTAAATGGTACTGCCGAGTAAACACAAAGTAATAGACATTTAATAGACGTTTCTTTGACCTGCATTTCTCCGTGGGACATTAATGTTATAATTTCCCACTCAACAATATAATTGTTACGTACAAGGCATGTTATATTGCAGCTACGTTGTTGAGTGGGAAATTTATAACATTGACGTTATTACGTTATTGTTAGTGTTTACTGGGTGTCTCATGTGTATCTATTTTATTTATGCACTGATTTTGCATGCGAATAGTTATAAGTGTCTCAATATTGTGCAATTTTCACAATTTTATTCTTCATCAGTTGTGTTGGAATGAGTCACGAATTATGTTAATTTTTTGCAATAATCATGAAACATAATCATGAATCATTTGAATGGAGATCTTCAAAATCAATCTTTATCAATCTTGCCGAATCGATCAGCACTTTTTCACATATTATTGTCTTGTGTTGTTAATGAATTATACAAGTGTCAGTGTATCACACAGATGTGGATGTTTCACGAATTCATTCATTGTGATCACTTTCATCTCCATTATTTGTTATATGTAAAATTATATACGGGGTCCCACCATTACCGGGTAACCTTTGAAATATATTCTTTTAAAAAATTTATCATCTTCTCTTTGCGGAATAAATCTAACAGCTTAATATTCTATATATTACATATTGACATTTAATATATTGAAATAATAAAAATGTAGATAAAACTTAGCTAAGATAAAAATTTAAGATTAACTTAAACTTGAGAAAAATAAAGAATTTTGTTCTGTTGATTCTAAAAACTTAAAAATCTTTTTCAACAACTTGCAATTCTAAAATTATCAGCGTTTTAATAGAAAACGCTGCTTAAAAGAATTATTTTTTTACTTTCAACCGCGACGCTACAGCTACCGGTGCCGAGACTCCTTGTATAAATAAAAGAAATGTGATTTAAAGTAAATAACGATACAATAATTCGTATCTCATTGCAGCACGCACAAACCCCGATAGAACAAGATGACGTCGTAGATCCTGCGCATCCCCTGCTAAACTAAATGAGACACGTATACCGATTTCGCTCAGGCAACGTTAATTATTGCCTCTTGCGATCGCGCGCGATTCAAACCTCGCTACGATTATTCTTGTGATTGTTCGCAGACGAATACTGAGATTCCGTTGAGACTGGCCAGGGTGTCGACTCTTTATTGTTCCAATAATATTTCAAGTACTTCTCGTTCTCTGAAAGTCGATGGCGTTCTCCAAGTCAAACCGGAGCACAGAGTCGAATACATTGAGGATGATGGTGGTAACGCGAGCTTAGATCAGCAATCTGTTGTGACTGTTGATCTAAGTTCGCCACGAGGTTACCACGAGAAACGTAATAACCACGAAACATCAACGACCATAACACCGAACAACGAGTCGCAGCAGGAGCTGCAAGCGACAACAAACTTTTCTGTGAATCGCGAGCTCTGGCAACGTCGCGCCAGAGTTCGCGATTCACAGAAAAATTCGTTGTCTACGACGCAGACACAGCTGATGCCGCCTACTGCAAAACCATCTTCCTATTCCCGCGTGTCCCAGGAATTTCGCGAGATGCGGCAGAAGCATACACCCGACTTGGTGATGGATCTGCCATTATTGACGCAAGATTCAGTCGGCAGGAAGTCCACATCATCCAGCAGTCTGAGTTATGCTCAAACTGCTGGACGATGTGGACTTCCTGCCGACGAGGAAACGATGCCATCGTCGTTGCTGGTGCCACAGCAACAGACGCTACCATCGCGCACGGAAGCTACCTCGCCGAGCGGTGGTCCCGAATCACCGGACATGAGCACTGCTGCCGAACGCTTTGCCAAGCAGAACCAGTGCACCCTGAAGAAGAACACGAAGATCGTGAATTTGTGCACTGGTGAGAACGCGGTCGGCAGCAGCAAGCTGAAACAAATTGAGACGACGGAGCACGAAGAATCAAGCGCCGTCATTGACACAGAAAACGGGAATCAGATGACTGTCGACAGCGGTGGCAGCAGAGGTAGTGATTTGATTCGAGCTGGCCGATCGGACGATTTTATCGTTCTACCGGCTTCTACTCCTAAGATTGTCGCCAAATTTACAGACATGCATCTGACTGGCGGCAGTCAAATGATGTCATTCAAACCACAGATCAAGGTCAAGCCAACGATCCTTCGTAAACCAGTATTACCATATCCGCGCATGAGTCCCGAGCTCGCGCGCAAGCAGGACGGAGCATAATCGCCTAACTTATGGCAATGTAGTTAGATTGCTCTGTGTTTACAATAATGATCGACCTCCCTTTGCTGATTTTCGTCGAAATCGTATACTTCCGCAAATATTATCCGCTTCTGAACTTGACAATAAATGTTCCTTTTTTCGCTTGGATAAAATTATATGTAGAACACAAAATAATATGTCAAGTTACAATTAATTGTTCTTTCAGATTATGAAAGTTCGCCATTTCAAAAAACAGCGTGTAGATTTACATGTAAAACGGTAGCATGTAGATTCAGATGTAAAACGCAATTGGATGAAGTAATTAGGCGATGATGGTTGCGTTTTACATCACGTTTTATACCTATCGTGACCATCTATCGACTAATTACTCTGCCCAATTGCGAGGACTTCTATTGTATTAATTAATGTATCCGTGAAAAAAGCTGCTGCGGGATAGCGTGCAGAGTAGTAATTATACACGCGAGATTACGGCGCTATCTTTACGAAGATGAGTTTATTTTTTCTACAGATATTATCCATTTCCGCATTATTTTTTTACCAAATAATCGATATGAAAAAATGTTTCTAGTCATCGATCAAGATAATAAAAGAAAAAAGTAATGAACAAAGAGTGAAAGGGAAATAACAGAGTACGAGAGAAAAAGGGGTGTATACGTGTGTAAGAGAGAGAAAAGAGTTATTTTCCGCACATAAGATCTCCAGAGAGAATCACATTTCGGGTTTGGAGCACCACAGTATAATTATGTTCACTCATGTCAGCACTTTTTATTCTTTTTTTTTTCAATCACATGACTCGCCGCTATTGATTTAATATAAAAGCCAGTGTCATGTTGCACAATTATAGGATCTTTAATTTAATATTCTGCGTAACTTATTCTCCGTTTATCGAGTAAACATTGTCTATCTTATTTTTTAATAGCCGCCTTCGTGTGCGACAAGAACATTCTTTGTCTTTTGTGTAATCTTTTTCTCTCCAGCAATTCTTCTATCTAAAATTCGGCAGAAAAATATTTTTAGGTGTCTCTTGAAAATTCTGACGTAACAATGCAACATGGGTGTACATATGTCTACCGTGTGAAAGTTGTCGCCGTGTCAAGTACATGAATGTATGTACTTGACGGTATGTACTTGGCACGGCGACAGTCTTATTTTCTCAGATTTATGAGAACTTGCTATTTTGAAACGGTAGCGTGTAAATTTATAGATGTAAAACAATGTAAAATGTGACCACCCTAATTACTCCGCCCAATCACGAAGACTTCTATTGTATTAATTAATGTATTCGTGAAAAAAGTTGCTGCGAGATAGCGTGCAGTCGGTATTACGCGGTGCGGTGCGTTGCGTTGCATTGCTATAATATAATTGTACCGCAATGCAAATATTATCCATTTCCGCATTATTTTTTTACCAAATAATCCATATGAAGAGATGTTTCTAGTCATCGAACGAAGATAAGAATAAGAGAAAAAAAGAATGAAAAAAAGAGTAAAAGAGAAATAATGAAAGAACGAGAGAAAAAGAGAAGTGTATGCATGCGTGAGAGGAAGAGAGAGAGAGAGAAAAGTTTTTTACCGCACATAAGGTCTTCTCCAGAGAGAATCACATTTTGGATTTGGACTGCATAACCACAATATAATTATGATCACGTCAGTATTTTTTTCGATTACGTGACTCGCCGTTATTGATTTAATATAAAAGCCAGTGTAATGTTGCACAATTATAGGGTCTCTAATATAATATTCTACGTAATTTACTCCGTTTATCGAGTGAACATTGTCTATTTTATTTTTCAACAGCCGCGTTTGTGTGCGACAAGAACATTCTTTGTCTTTTGTGTAATCTTTCTCTCTCCAGCAATCCTTCTGTCTAAAATTCGGCAGAAAAATATTTTTAGGTGTCTCTTGAAAATACTGGCGTGATAAGACAACATAGGTGTGCATGTATGTATACGATATGTACGTATATGATCTTATTAAATAGTATGTGTATGTTAAAATAATTTATGTTTATTAGTATGTGTATGTCAAAATAATTTATGTTCATAATTAAATAATGATGTACAGAATAATAAAATTTATTTATGGCATTCTGTAACTTTTGTTTGACGACAAAAATAAAATTCTATGTTAATTAATCTTTATAATTTTATTTCTAAAACCGTCAAGTAATCATAACTTATCCTATATATAAAATCAATATAAAGATTTTTCCCTCTCGCTTCCCTTCCCTTCCTCTCTCTTTATTCAAATTTTTTTATTAAAATAAAATCTAATCTTCATATATGGTTTTAAAAATATAAAATAAATCAAATTAATATATATATAATATATACTTTATTATTGAGCACATATCTTAATAACAATAAAAGATATGAAAAATATGTAAAAAAATTCAGCAACTTCTTCGCGCATGAGTTGTTTGGTAAAAATTTATTAATAAAATATGTACATATATATATGTATTGTACATATATATATATTTATCAGTCTTTTTTTGACATCTTAGCTTGCTTAATGTTACATCAGAAAAAGTAAAATTATCTCTCGGTTGTCTCTGAGTTATAAATTAGCTTGCCCAATTTCGTTGCAATTCCGCATGTGAGATATATAGAGAATATATACAATTGACTGTTATTAACAATAACAATTCTCTAAGCTTCACAGATTGTGTGATGTCTAACTTCCAGTTCAATTGTATTTGTCATCAAACACATAAGCTGTCTCTGAGCTGTCTGAAGCCGATAATCAGCTGTGGTTTAACCGGCATTTTGCGTAGATCCTCAAAAGCCTCAATGAAAACGACACACATAAAAGCGCCGAGCGCGATCAGAAAAATTGCGAAAGCGATCAACAGGCGATCCTTGTTCAAATATAGATCTAGATCTCTCAAGAGTATGCTCTGTAGAAGACAAATCCCTGGCAACACAAAGATAAACATTGCAGATAATGCTCCAAGTAAATTGATCACTGGCGAGATGTCCGGCACCAGAATAGCGATGACCAACGATGAGATAAACCAGACCAATGTAACGATCACTCGAACGCCGATTCGATTGAGATCTACGTTGAATATACCGAGAAGCGCGTCCCGACCACAGTACAATACAATGGGATAAGTGGTGAAATTTTTTACGGCGACCGCGATTATCGCAACGGTCAGCATAATGCTCTTATCAGTGTAGCCTTGCAGAATATCGCTTGGTACTTTGTTACTGCCAAACATGGCATAGCCGAAATAACCGACCGTAGTGTAGGCGACGAAGCAGATCAGCATGCTAATCACAGCACAGAATGAACTTGCCCAGACGACGGTCCTTCATGCAGGCGTAAGTTGGTATCGCAGTCATGTGACTCTGTAAATACGTACATATGCATTTTTACATGTCGACATTATAACTTAAATATTAGATAGTATATTAGATAATAAGTAATAAAATATTAAAAAATTATTTTTATTATACATAAAAATTATTATAAGTTATTGATATGTTATTTAAGAGAGTAATATAAATCATAACATATATATATATACATAAATATAAAATAAATTTAAATTTAAATACCTGGTAAGCAAAGCAAATAATAGGTACTATCTGCAGAATCTCGTACCCACTATCTGGCCAAATTTTCATAGGTGGTACAGTATTGTCATGCTCGGTAAAGCTTTTGTAAGTTATCAACCATACAACATATACAATAGTTACACAGCCAACAGAACTTGCATAACTTAAAACGTCCAGTCTTTTAAAAAAGCACAGTGGCAGTATAAATATACTGCAAGTTAAAGCTGTCACACATGGTCTTGATAAATACCTGAAAAATTTAACAGTTTGTAGATTAAAATAATTTTGCAAATTGTAATTGTTTTTTATTTTGTTACCGTGATAATTACCAAGTATGACAGTAGTCGAGCCCATAAAATGTGGCGAGCACTCTGTCAAATTGATCACCAACAATAATTAAGAACGTTAGGCAACAGCCAAAGCTGTAAACCGCTACGCAAATTCCACAGAAAATAAGTGATTTAGATCCGCACAGGCTAGCGAATGCATCTTGCATGGCATATTGGTGCCTGTACTGTCGCTGCAACTGGCCAGTATCACTAAAGCAGCTGTGATAAATATAAGAAAACTAAGCTGTGCCACAATGGAAGTTCCTACTCCACCTGCTTTGTCAAAGGCCTGAGGAAAATTTAATAGTCCAGCTCCTAGTGTGGCATTCACAATTAAAAAAATTGTTCCCAAGATACTGGCACCTGAAATATGAAACATACAAAACCTGTTTTATTTTATTGCTAACTCTCCCATTCTGCATCGATTTACACTGCCTTGTACTAATCTATAATTTTTGAAATCACATAAATTTGTAAGAGATATATTTCTCCCATTAATTTATTTTAACTTTACTCTGTCAAGGATGGTGACTCACATGTGGTTTATCTCTTCCCTTTTCATTTTTTTATGTAACTAACTTTCACGTTTTGTGTGGCTTTTTAAATATCTTAATATTAGGATATCTAAAGAGTGTCTCTGAAAGGGTTAAATAGAAACAAAAAATATAGATTTAATTTATTATATAATTACTTTCAATAAGATTTACGAGAAATTCATAAAATAACCTCTTATGTTACGTATTATACACTTCAATACATATGTACTATATATAATTGGTAATTATGCAGAATACCTGCTTCACCTCCGATTTTGACCCAACTGGTTTCATTCGATGCGTTTTTTCTTTTAAAAAAACTTTTTGTCCCAGGAGACGAGATATTAAGCGTCAAAGTTGACGACTTTTCAGGTTAAGAAACCTGTCACTTTGACGAATTATAGCGATGTGAGCATACGCTGCGGTCAGGCGCGCATGCGTTGTAACAGAATTGTGCGCGAAGTATAAAATATATTTCCGATAATCATTAATTGCAAGTCACAAACCCATATAAAATAGTATAATTATGGACGCAAACCCATATAAAATAGTATAATTATGGACCCTGAGGGGGGGGGGGGCGGACCCCCTGTGTCTACGCAAAGCAAGGTCCATAATTATACTATTTTATATGGGTTTGCGACTTGCAATTAATGATTATGTGACCAAAATATGTTCACATAGCGCTGCATCGTGTGGATATGACAAGTATCTTAACCTCTAAACTCTCCAACTTTAACGTGCGATAACTCGCTTCGCAAGGCAGACCGCGGCTTTTTTCAGATCCTTTCGTTTTAAGTGAAAACGTGTCGATTGAGTGCTCATTTATTAAAATCGGAGGTGAAGCGGGTATTCTGCATAATTACCATACAATTTATATACTATAATACTATTTATCATATTACCTTTTTGTGTTTCATTATTACGTGTAACTGTGGTGCTCGGTGCAGTCGACGAAAACAAATCATTGTCAATCAGCTGCTCAGTATCAAGCGTCAAATAATCCATGTCGCAAACGATTGCAAATCCAATTGTTTGTATGTATGTACATACATACATACATACAACGTTTTGCTTTTTTGTGACAGACGCTCCTCCTCTTTTCCGGAGCTCAAAATTTCTTATCTATATACGTTTCACGGGACAGAGTTCAGAATACTTCGAAAGAGAATGCAAACTCAGCACGAAAGCACAATATGTTACAGCTTTACACATGACAATATATTTTTGCCTGAGTCTTGATATTATATTATTTATTTGCGTTATTAAAACGTTAGATCTCTCTATTTCACGACACAATTTGATAGATCGTTTCTCTAGGTTTGTTTTTTTTAGCTGAACTGGCTGCACTAGTTCAGAGTTTATCTTTTTTCTTCCAATGTGGAATATATATTACAGCTTTACCTGATGTAACCTAATCTAACCTAATTACGCGTGCGCTAATGAGGTTAATTCCGAGTCGACCAGTGATGTTCTTCGTTGATTTTCTCGATTGTTTTCAATGAAAAAATATCTTATCAACGACGAAATCCTGAGAAGAAAAATAAATACACGATAGAGAGCAATCGCTTCATCCGGCTATGTTTCAACGTGTGTTTACGTCGAGTTTTCGCGGTATATCGGTATGTTAGAAGCTTAGAAGCTTAGAAGAATGTATTTTTACATAATTTATATTTGATCTTTTTAACTATATTTTCTTACAAATTTTCGTCTTTATGTCTTTCTTCTAATGCTTGATGATATATTTAAACCTAAATAGAATAAACCTTAATCTTTTTTTTCTCTTATTTATTTTACAATTATTTTATTTTATTTTATTTACAAAGATTACAGGACTAAAAAAATAGACCTAATTTAAAACAAAGACATATCGGAATTTGATGTAATTAATAAATGTTTCACTTCAGTCTAAGTCTATCTATTTTTTTTTAGCAATATTTTGTAAACTATAGATAAGCAATGAGTCTCGAAAAGACTACAATGACAAAGATGCATAAAACCAAACTGTTGCAGTTGCTATCTCGGCTATGGAACGGACCTAATGGCGTACTTGCAGGTAAACAGGCTGAGCAAAAAATGATATCCATTCTTACAAACAAGTTTCCCAATGCCCAACTGATTGAGGTCACTGATGTATCAGGTAAGAAACATTTTATTAAAAAATATTATAGTAAGAACTATACATATTTAATTTGATATAATTATAATTATATTTATAGGAGGATGTGGTGCTATGTTTGATATAAACGTTGTTGCTCCAGAATTCAAAGGACTAAATACCGTAAAGCAGCATCGAATCATTAACGAGGTAGAGTCTAATCATTTTTTTTTTATGAGAAACTATATTAAAATTATTTTATAAAAATTGTTTTATGAATAATTGCAGGTTCTTAAAGAAGAAATCAAAGATATGCATGGCCTTCGAATACGTACAAGTATTCCATAAATTTTTGTATAGACAATTGTGTTACATTAGTTTCATGAAAGTGAAAATGAGTAATATTTAATATAAATTTTTAAATTAAACTTATATAAATCTAAAGATCTATCAGTGTGTACATTTTTATTGTAAGATGTAAATCTTATAAATATTGTAAAAAGAAATAAGTTGTGGAATAAATTTCTTGAATATCTTAATTATAGTGTGTGTGAAGAAGTTATTCATATACAACAAGGAAATTTTTAATGTAAAAGAAGAAGCATTCTGAAATAAATAATTTAATTCCATTATGAAAAAATATAATCCTTTTCCGTGCAATGTTTCTCAATCTTTTTCAATTTCTAACTAATAACTATCGGATATATGGAATATGATTATATGAAGTAAAAATGTAGTAACATAGAATCCATAATAGTGTACGATATTTTTATGATATAACAGTAATAATATTGATATATATAAATAGTGACGTAATATAATAATATAAATTTAAAAACATATAAATATAATATAAATTTATATTTATCATATCAATGCTAACAATGCCTTAATAATAATAAATCGTTTTAAAAATTCAGCGCGACATGAAGCTTTTTTTACTGAAAACATAGTACATGTACTGTACATACGAAATGAAATAGACTTATACAAGGTGTCTAATAAATATAAATTAGATATAAAATATTTCATTTGAAAAATGTATGTATAATACTATATTCATATATGTATATACTATATATATACTATATACCCACCGACGTGATTTGAGGCCAAAGCCCTCATAGAGTTTAAACCAGTGCGGACTCTATCTTCAAAAAGAGATAGTCCCAGCACCCACTGGCTAATTTAGGGCCACTTTTTCCAACGTCGGTTAACTTTAACCGACTGTTACAGGATTGCCAACATGAAGAACAAAATATTGTAGTAGAAAGAGAAAATTTCTCTCATAACCTAAACAACTGTTGAGCTGCTGTCATGGATATTATTAATGATAATTGGTTTTCGGAATATGACAATTTTTATAATGATGAAAGTGATGAGTGTGATAATTTAAATAAAAAAAATTTCAAAAAATTACATATTATAAAATTACGCAACAATTATTTTAATATTTGTGAAGAAAAAGATTTTCAAAGAAGATTTGTAATATCAAAAAAAAGTTTTGAAATGTTATTACAAAAAATCGAAAATAAAATACAATATAATACTAATCGGTATAAATAATAATATTTATAAATACAAAACCAAGTAGTATAAAATAAATTTTCCAAAAAAGAAGTGTACACAATTACGTTTCTATGAACAATATTTTAATATCATTTTATGTGTTATTTCAGTAATGCTGCTATTCCACCAGTCATTCAATTATTGGTTGCACTCAGATTTTATGCAACTGGATGCTTTTTAATAACAGCTGCTGATTTTTGTGGAATTAGTGAAACAAGCGCTCACAAAATTATTCATAGAGTATCTCCTGAGATTGCTGCATTACGAAACGATTTTATAAAATTACCTCTTTTATCTGAGGAAATTCGAGAAAATGAACAAAAATTTTTCAAAGTAGCCAAATTTATTCGTGTTATTGGTTGTATGGATTGCACACATATTAAAGTGGAATCATTTGGTATGTAATACTTGAACTTATTCTTAGCTTACAAAATTATATATTTGTAATTAACAAATAATATATTTGTATTTTAGGAGGAGAAAATTGCGAATTATATCGCAATAGAAAAGGCTTTTTTTCTATAAATGTGCAAGTCATAATAAATGCCAAATTAGAAATAATTGATATTGTAGCACGTTGGCCAGGATCAACACATGATTCTACAATTTTTAATCATTCTAGAATTAAAACCTTATTTGATGCACATACATTTGGTGACAGTTTACTTCTTGCAGATTCTGGGTATCCAAATCTACCATATTTAATGACACCGTTGTTACATCCCACAACACCAGAAGAACATTTATATAATGAAGCTCAAATTCGAACACGTACAAGAATTGAAAGATGTTTTGGCATTTGGAAAAGAAGATTTGCTATTTTATCAATTGGAATGCGATGTCGCACAGTTGAAAATACATTTCCTATTATAATAGCAACAGCCGTTTTGCATAATATTGCCCAACAGGAACATAATTCAAACTTAATTAGTAATTCTGAACAATGTGATAATACTATTATACAAATACAAAATGCTGATTTAAATTCTAGAAATAATAATAATGAACGAGAAAAATTAATTTTAGAATATTTTAAAAGGTAATATTGAAATGAATTATATATATTATATATATATATATATATATATATATATATATATGAAATTATTACAAATAAGATATAATATGAAATTATGTATCTACAAATTTAATAATTGCAGGTTACTTTGAAGCATGTCAAAGAAACTTCAAAAAAACATTAAAGGCAACAATAATATATTTTATTAATTTTTTAAATATAAATAAATAAAAACAGATTATCAACTTAAAGAAAGAAATTGTTATTATTAATAACCTTTTACAAAAAATAATGACATTTTAGATGTATTTATAATAGTAATAACATTAAATACAATAAAAAATACAGCACCTTTATATTATTTTTTTAATATAATGCATTTGTCGTTTGAGATTAAAATTTGCACATTCGTGGTTTTGACATAAAAGGCACGATATAACATTTATACCTGTTTTATAAATTTCTCGCTTAAATGTAGCGCAATATTTTCTTGTTTCTTTTTTTATATTATCCCATAAATATTTTAAATTTTTTTCTGTTCGTTGTATCGTATTACGTGCATTAAATTCCTTTGTAACATTTGCCCACGTTTCATCTTTTTTTAAAATTATATTATTATTGCATTCTTTATTTTCTATTATGTGTCGATATAAAAAAATAATGTCTAATAAACTATTTTTATCACTAGTTGTGAAGTTTCTTGATCGTTGCATTGTTATCTATTTTTAATTGTTAATATATTTATATACTCTTTCACTTTTATATCACTTTCTTTTTATTGTGTATTTAACGTGCCGTCACCGTGCTAAAAGATTACAGGTTAGGATCAGTTAGAATCGATGACGTGTATTTTAGTTACAAGTTTCGAAGTTGGCTATTCTGAAAAGTTAACGGACGGTTAGGCTTAACCGACGTTGGAAAAAGTGGCCCTTAAAAATAGCGTTTTCGAATAAACGGGGTTTGAACGATCTAGGGTTGATCAATCACTATTTTACTATAAATGCAAGTCTTTCATTGGTGGAGAGGTTGCAATGACGTCATTAACCAATCTTGGGTCGTTCAAATCCTGTATAATCGAAAACGCTATCTGAAAATCTCGTCAGTGCGGACTCTGCCATTTAAAAATTGACAGTTCCAGCACCCACTGACGTGATTTGAGGCCAAAGCCCTCATAAAGTTTAAACCAGTGTAGACTCTGGGTGTTTACGATAATTCAAATTCGAGTTAGTTTCACTAGGGCCAAAAAATGAGATAGACATAACCATCTAGAACCTTTATGATTTATGACAACTCGACGCTGTCTTGTATTGCTTGAGTTATATTCATTGAATTTATTGAGTTTATTGAGCAAATTTTATTGTAATAGAAAAATGTCATTTATTATTATTATTAATTATATTATTATTAATTTATTAAAGAGGTATACCAACATACATACCAACATTATTTGTTTCTTTCATAGATTGATTTGCAGTTGACATTTTTCTATTACAATAAAATTTGCTCAATAAACTCAACAAATTCAATGAATTTAACTCAAGCAATACAAGACAGCGTCGAGTTGTCATGAATCATAAAGGTTCTAGATGGTTATGTCTATCTCATTTTTCGGTCCTAGTGAAACTAACTCGAACTTGAATTATCGTAAACACCCATAATCATCATGACTAAAACTTAAATACGAGATAGATTTTGCAACGCGCGTCGCATAGCGGTAAACGAACAAACTAGCAATTACCGAATATTGCTATTGCAATGTTACTGGAATGTTGCTGTCACATTCTCATGAAATATTACAATTACAGGTTGCATTGCAAGATATTTGAGTGGATTGTTTAAAATGGGACACCTTGTATTTCTCATTACTCTTGATAGCATTGCAGGCATAATAAATACAAAATATATTTTGTATTTATAAAAAATTATAAAGTAAGTAATTTTCCCAACTCGCCAATATACGCGCAACGCGCAAAAGTACAAGTACAGTGAGTATACAAAGTACAGTAAGTATATAGATACAAAAATACAGTGTCAACTACTGTAAATTATTTTAACCTGTAAATAACAGGTGTAAAAAAAGTGGTACAATAGGGCTCCAGGCGACGATCCACTTAAAAAAAAATCGAACGCGCCATAAGTGGAACCTCAAAGGTGGTGCGAAAGACCACTACTTATTAATAGTATTAATAAAATTACCAATCTACATCTATTTGACTGCAGTTTTAATATGCTACTGTGTTCCTCCACTAATCTCCACAGTACATGTATATGTAGTTACTGCAGTAACTCTTGCTAATATGCAGTAGTTTAAAATAAATAATTAAAAGCTTTGCAGGCGTGTAATCTTTTATGTTGATAAATGTAAAATAACAAGCATGGCTAAACGAGTAAGGCGAATGGCAAGAATATTAAAAATCTCGTGTTTGAAAACTGTGATTTTGTAACTTTTTTTCCTTTTTTGATATTTATTTTAAGTAAATTATTAGATAATGTTTTTGGCTAAAAAAAATTATTTTATCTTTATTAAAAATATTCGCATATGTTAAATTAGCACTTTGTTGCAACATTGTAAAATAACTTCATTTTTCTATTAACAATAGCAGATCTGTATTATTTCTAAAATTGTTAGTTTAATATATGCGAATATTAATAATAAATAAAAAATATTATTTTTTTGGGCAAAAAAATATTATCTAATAATTTACTATGTTAGAAACAAATGTGGAAAAAAGAAAAAAAAGTTGCACGAAGCAGGTTTCGAACAGGTGATCTCTAATATTCCAGCCACTCGCCTCAGAATTTCTTTTCTGAATCAGAAACGCTTGCTTTTAACATGCAAGTAGCATGCATTTATCGTCTGTTGTGTCGGCTCGGTGGAAGGGAGCGTTCGCTCTCTTCCATTGGTTGAACGGCCGAGCTCACACGGATACGTGACGTAGCGCTTCTGTAAGGTTGTGTGAGGCAGCGGAGCCGGGACCGCTGTGGGAAATATCGCATCACTGCTGGGTTGCAATAATGTCTCAACAATATTACATTGCAACTTGCAAGATTGTAACATTGCTGCAATGTAATTGCAATGTTCTGTGCTGTATGGGCAGTAAGAGTGACTTGATGAGGTCCTTTCTTAAAAATCTCTTCTTTAAATACTCCAAGCACTAATTTTCGAACTATTTGTATCATTCATAAAATGTATTTATATCTCATGTTATTTATTTTTCTCATATTATTTAGAAATACAATAAATAACATATATTTCTTATAAATGTAAAATAGTGTTTTTTTATTTTATTTTGTTTATATTCCTCTCTTGCATGCACGCGCGCGATGAGAAAAAGGTATAGAAACTTTTAGAAAAGTAAAATATTTTTAAATCAAGGCATTAAGTGAAATTAAGGAAAAAGTGACACAATTAGCCAGAATTTCTCGTTTATACAAAATCATATACAATTGCGTATGCCCTGGTAGAAAAATCACCATGGTGCTAGGCTGGCGCTAACTTACTTGCCCCACTGCCTGATAAGGAGCTAGTATGGCATGTAGACTAGCGCCAGACATAAAATCATCACATTCTTCCAGTTTAATACCCGATTTAATCGACTAGTCAGGCGTTAGCTAGCTCTAGTGTAGTGCTATCTAGCCGTGGTGTGGCGCACGGTAGTTCTGATGTTGTACTATCTAGCCATGATGTGGCGATAGCTAGTTCTCACGCAGTTCTTATTTTTATAATCGACATCCAGACGTTAAAAATAAAATTTAATATTTTTCATTAAAAATATATATAACAAAATATAAAATATTTAATTTTCGATAATTCTCTCTTAATATTTTTACATACACATGTCCGTATAGAATTTGACGTTGCAATGTTCGGAAAAGATCTAAATGTTCACAGAAAATGATATTCAATAGAAACTCAATGTTTTATATCCAAAATTATATTAACATAAATTTTTTAAGCACTGTTAATCTGGACATTTAAATATGGAAGTTATATGAAAGTATTAATATGTTAAAACATTGAACAAAATTGTTTCAACTATTGTGTGAACTTTTTATTCTATATGGATGATAAAATGAGAAATACAATTAAGGAATAATTTAAGAATAATTTTAAAAAATTAACAACTTGAAAAGACAGTTATTAGGCGTTTAGAGTTTGGTTTTTAATTCGATCCTTTCGGTGTCCCTCCCAGTCTTTTGCATTCGACAAAGTATTGCTGATTGTCTTCAAAATGTGGGATTCTTTAATATATTCTCCCTTTATATTTAATCCGATATATATGTCTGAAATAATTGTAAATAGAAATAATAAATTATGCACATACACGGTATGAGTTCAGTTACTTACTGATAATAATTAAATAATATAGTTATTTTACCTTCAATATACTGATACAGACGAGTTCTTTTGAAAACTTTTTTCCCGTTTATCTCTTTAATTGCCGTGTATTTTAATGCAATCTCTCTTGACATAATTATTTTTAATTTGTTGCTAATGTTTTTCGATAATGTTTGATCTACATCGATGTACTGACGTAAATAAGCACACTGAAAATATAAACATAGAAATTGTTAGACTATGCAAAACACTATCAAAGAACTGTTATTATATTTTACATACACACACACACGCACACATACTACACACATTTTAATTATACTTATACCAGATTTATTATACTTATACCAGAAGCACTTACAAATTCAGAACAAAAATTTTCCATTTTTAATTTTGTGTTAAATTACAAGCAGCCGTTTGATTAATCAGAACACTTTTTATTTTTTTTATATCAAATGCGATATTTTCTACTTTTGAAAGTAGCAAATTTATTTTTGTAAATAAAAATTTATTTTAAAAAATTTCGAAACATATATACATAAAAAATTATATATATATATGTGTGTGTGTGTGTGGAAAATTTCGATTGCGTTTATAATTTCAACTAACTTGTATCATTTATTTCAATCGCAGATTTCAACTGTTGTATAACATCAGCGGAACCCTCGTTTAGCTGGTTTGTTAAAATATTCGGAATAGTTGATATGACGGGTATTTCATTTTCAAACAGTAAGACATTTTCCTCCTGGCACTGTTGATCTGAAAAATATACAAACTTCTAGTAAAAATTAGTCAAGAAATATATAGTATAAGTTTATCTAAAAATACCATACCTAAATTATTTGAAAACAAGTCCAAGTCATAGAATTTTTCATCTGAAAAAAATACACCATAAAATTAAAGAATTCGTAAATAATGTATTCTATAAAGAAACATTTCATCATTATGAAATCATTGAAACGTATTTTATTATTTATAATTATACGATTTCTCATTTGCCATTTACTTCTGTAATTCAAGATAATTAAGAATATCAACATTTAATGTTGTGAACAAATCTAATCTGAATGTAAACGAATATAAATAAGAAATTTTATAAATTACCTTTGTCATGTTTATCTTTACTAGATTCTTCATAAGAATCATTTTTCATTGCAGTGTAATTTTTGTCGTTGGTTTGCTGTGACATACACTCATCTGGAAAATAATTATAAAAATAATAATGTGTAAAATTATAATAAATGATGCAAAGTATTTAATTACGAATGTAAACACAGAAAAATGATGTTTGTTCAAGTGAATTAATTTGAGAATTACTAGCATTTTTTACAAACTTCATTAGATTTCTCATCTGTATATTACAACAATTAAAATAATACGTATAGTAAAGAAAATTAAATATATTATTTAACTAATTATGCAATATAATCAATTTTAAAATATTATTCTTAAACAAATAGACTGAGCAGGAAGAATTACTATATTCATCAACATCAAATGATTTTTATACCAAAATGAATGTTAAATTATGTTGTATAAAATTATAAAAAATTTTTAATTATGTTGCAGGCGTTGTGGATTGTAATGTATAAAAATATAATAATATATAGTTATGTAGAGCAATTGATGTAAATGTAGTGGCAATAATAAAAAAGTAACATACATAATTGAATTATATGATACATATGCATTCAAATAAAGTTACCTTCGAATAAGGTATCACATATTGCAGATTCGTCCGTGCATTTATTCTTTTTCTCAAGTCTTTTTGATAAATTTTCGCCTAAAAAAATAAGAAAATGTAATTATATGCGGTAAAAATTTAAATAGATACATTAATTATTAAACTTAGACAATCACAAAGTACATTTAGATGAGTTAGATAATTTGGAAGAACCAATTTTTTCTGCATATGATTTTTCGCCAGTCTTTTTTAATATTTTAAAAGCTGAAAATGTTAAAAATAATTAATAATTATAAATTATTATTGAATATAAAAATAGATTATTAATACATCTCATCCTATTAATTATGCTTTAAATACACATTTTACAAATACATTCGTTTGGAAGACGATCCTCGTGAAGAAATTCTTCCACTGTCGTGACAGAATTGAATAGTTCGTTTATCTGTTCTTCATTTTTTAAAAGTTTTTTTTTGCGAATTGAATTTTCTACTTTCTTTGATTTTTCATTTTGATCTTCATTTGAATTACTTGTAAAAGCAAATTCCTTGTCATTTAATAATTGTAATCTAAGCAGAGCATCGGCATACGTTTCTGTAATAAGTTTATTACAATAATAACAATAATAAAAATTTGGTAATATTTTACAGTATTAACTTCTTATATAATTAATAGTAAAATTACATAAATTCATACTTCCATGTGCTTTAATTTCCACGGTGTACTCCGGCCATGATGTTGGTGCAGTGTCTAAATTCTTTACAATGTTATGTAACAGTTCGGAATCTCTCTCAGTGTATGGTGGCGGAAGAAATTTACATTTTATTTTTTTTGTCTTCGCGTTCCAGTCGAGCCAATTTCTTGGCACAATGTCCAGTTGTTTTATGGACCCTTTTCTTCCTCTTGTCACGAATTGGACGATCACGTATGGACGACTTTCGTCGTCACTATCACTAGTGTCAGACATCTATAAATATAAGATAAACAAATTTAAATATACCCAGCAACCTGTAGAAAAATTATGTCACTGGCTATGTTACAATATCACTTACTGTGAAAATTCGATTTTTATCAATAGCGATGTTCAATCTTGTAAATACTTTTCGTTCAGTAGATCCTGCCATCTTGTTCGTGCTCGTGTTTTCTGCAACGTTTTTTGTTTCTCGAGCCTTGGTAGCGTTTCTATGACAACATTGTCGACATTCACACATGAATATTGACACCGTCTATTTTGACATTAGATAGACACTATTTTCTTCAGTTCGAATTCTGCAGACGTTAGCCTGCGGTATACACAAAGCATTTGCTTTGTGTAGTGGCTTAGAGTGCAAAAGTTTGGAAATTGCAAGCTTCTACACGACTATCACTGCCAACCACACTACATTGTTATAAACCTTTCTATTTGAATCCATATTTTCATGTTTTGCACACTGCACTTATCACCGCACCACATCACACTAAGCCAATTGTAAACTTAAATATTCGCTTTTATATTAATGCAAAAGTTCCAAAGCAAAGACTTTTGTATTTTCTTTATTTTGGTTTTAAAATCATTAATTTTGTTGAAATTGTATTAATTAAAATTGATTTGTCTGTTGATGCTGGTTTAGGATTTAATTCATAAATATCTACATTTGCAGAATTACACGGATATGTGTACACGAAATCCTTTACTTTCATAATGTCGACGTTTGCTTTAAAAATACCATCTGTGACATATATTTTTTTTATACGACAAATATTTTTATTGTTTAAAATAACAGTATTGTCGGGTGATTTTGTTGTAATGGTTATTTGTTTATATTTTAATTTTTTTATTTCTCCATTAGTCTGTTGTAGAATTTCTATTGAAGGGAGAGACGGTTTTTCATTAAGACATAATTTTTTTTCGTGCATTCTTCGAGCTAATTGAGGAGCAACATTGTGTGGTGAACGTAATGTGTTTTTTATTTTTCCTAAAAAAATTTCAAACGGAAACGCAGTTATGTAATTTAAGTTACATTGCATATTCTGTACGTCGTCTGGTATATGTTGAAGGCTGTGTACGTTCATTACCACAAATTCTGGACCATACAGTTCTTTTGATATTAAAATGAACTTTTGCAACAGATCTCTGGCGTAATCGACATAGTTTAAAGCATTTTTTGAACATAACATTCGACATGCTACATGTAAAAGAAGAAAATGCTTGTACATATTTTTATCAAGAATATCTTTAAATAGAATTGGCCCGCCGAATAATAAAATAAATCTATAATCAGTTACTTTATAATTTAAATGGCACGATACAGGTCTAATTTTTCGGTCAAACTCGATTGGCTGCTGGTGTTTTATAATTTCCATTTTCTTGCATAATTCGCTTCTCTGCTCTTGACTTAATTTAACATTTAAATCATTAGACATCAACGCATCCAATATTTTTTTCATGACTCCTAAAAAACAAAGATGCATTGAGTCGAGAATAAATTGATCTATCATATTCAATGATGGCTGTATTAATACAAGCGGAGAAACAATTGTGTGATGTTCGATATCGTTGAAATTTCTGAAAGTTTCGTCAGTTCGTTTTTCACAATTATCTTTGGTTATGTATATGTCATTGTATTATTAATTTTTATTCCTTCAATTGTACACCGTTCACAGCCATATTTAGCATTGTGTCCTTTTATACCTTTCAAGAATGATCGAGCCGGTGTATCACATACAAAACATTTGATTTTTACTTCATATTGTTTACCGTTAATATCTATGCCACTATGCTTAAGATCGTTAATTTCTAAAATAAATTGACATAAAAATTCTTCTACATCCTTCGGTTTATGATTTCCTGAGTATAATGCTGTGACAAATGGAGAATAAACGTCAGGTTCAAAGTAAACTTTTACGAGTATAGGTCATACAACTTTTGCACTAGATTTAAATAGTTTTATGCCATCGATATTAATAATTAAATTTAAAGTATTGCTGTTATGTATATCGTTATTTACACAAGACTGTAGGCCTTGTTTAATACCAAAGTAAGTAAATTGTCCCTCAGTGCCGTCAGAATCTGTCATTGTAATTATTTTGTATGTTGCAGTATTTGTCTGCAAAAAGGTTTTTGCGGATTTTGGCAATGAAGGCATTAACCTAGTCCGAAAAATATTTAACAACTTATCTAAAGTTGATTGCGGAACTTGACATTCTAAAGCCCATGCTCTTAATTTTTTTTCTTTGTCTGCATCAGTGGGTTCAGTTTCTACGTGAGTCTCAGGATCATTAACATCATTATCTTCGTTTTCTTCATATATCTCATCGTTGTTACACTCACTAGAATCATCACTATTAGTGTCTTGATTATTAATTTTATTTTCAGAAACTGAAATAGATTCTTGGGTGTCAAATACAGGTTCTTTTCTTAAATCATTGGAATTGCCACAATGCTCTTTTATTTTTGATTCCACGCCGCTCCTCAATTTTTTGTTTTGCCTATTAATACTAATTTGTTTAATGTGTCTTTTCAATTTTAAAGTATTTCTATATTTGGAAGCTCTGTATCTCGCAGAGAATAATTTCAAATTTTTATCCATTTTAAAACGTCTAGATTATTTAGATATATTTGCAGACTGCAGTACATAAATCTCTCGATTCCTAGCCTAACTAATTCCGAATGTCATATTTTATGCCAGAAATGTCATATTTCATGTCAGAAATGATCTTTTCCCAGCCTTGAATAGCCCTGACTAGAAGTAGTCTGGAAAAAACTAGCGCCAGACTACTTCTAATTAGACATTATTAACATAGTATATTTCTAGCACCTCGTTAGAAATAGCTTGACGCTGATTCGCGCCACTTCAAAACTAAATTTATTATATTAAATAGGGATACAACATGACAGTCAAGATAGGAGCTAGCTAGACATCAGGATCTAGCGTGGCACTTTCTACCAGGGTGACTATATCTGAAATTTGCTTCTTACTTATATATGTTTATACATGATGCAAGACTTATACATAATCATATATTAGACTAACAGAGATTCATATATAATTATATATAAAATATTGTGGACATTATATATAAGTATGTATAAAAAGTACTTACATGTAATTCTATACTGCAGTCGCTCCATTTATATATATATATATAACGTTTTATATTTCGTCATGTATAATTATACATATTTTTACACAATTATGTAAAATATTGTATAACTCTATTAAATGCTATATGATTATATATGAGAAATTTTTTACCGGGCCACTCACTGCCGAGGACACATGTGTAAGATTGTTCTTAATTTGTTTGTCAGGAATTCAATAGACTATTAGTTAACGATTAACAATGAATATATTTATTAATAAACAAATCGTGAATGTCCGATATAAACAACTCAATTTAGCACGGAAAAGATAAATGTCTTAACCACTAGACTTAGCTTTCGTAGTTATGTATATTTTTCTTCTAACTCGTAACTGGCCAGTCCTTATCCAAAGTCCTTCTTGGAAAATTGACCAGTTAGTTAAAGATCGATTGGCAAAAGTCCCTTATTGCCTCTGATAATAGCGGAGCTTTCCTTAAGCGAAGTTCCTTACGCCGTGAAACCACTCGCACTTATATCTCGATACTTTCTCTCTACTAGCAAGAACCGAAAAAACCTCGTGGCCTCTTTGCACTCCTTTATATACTCTCCTGTCTTAGAATGTTCTCGAGCTTTCTCGTATGTTCGAATTTCCGGAGCCACAGGTGCGATTTGCGCATCCTTGGAAATGTAGATTAGTGCCCCTAATGATATACATGAAGACTAATCGATTCAATATCGTTTACCGACATCGGTGTTATCATAAGAGAATCTTACACATGTCACACTTTTAATTTCTCTTTACACAATTTTGATGGGCTGTTCAAGATGGTCCATAACTTCACACATATATAATAAGACTAACTACAAAAAATGTACAAACCGTAGTATCAGAGGATGCGTTTCCTAAATTATAACCACGTTCGAAGAGCGTTTGTATATTAATTGTTCTTATCAACACTTCTCTTCTTATGTACTAAATTATTTTTGTTGTCTATTTTACACTGAAGATGGCTACATTCCTTGGCCAAAACGTATGTAACAATTTTTAATAAAATAAACTTTTGAGCAACTCGATCCGACTCCTGCTCTATTAGCTTGATGTCAACACGATCATTATTTTAATAAAGAAGAGCAATAATCTTAATTCCTAATATTATTTGTATTTTTATATTATTAATTATTATTAATATATATTAATCATTGAAAATTTTGTAATATTTTTTTGTAATATTTATTAAAATATTATTTCATATTTAAAAATGTAAACACATAAAACACATTTTATCATGCAAAATGGGTCACGGAAATCATGCGCTTGTATTCTATAATAATGATGAAAATATTGAATGTACAAAATTTATAACACATAATAATTAATTATTGCAATCAGTTTGTGATTATCATGAGTTGACAATTTAACATCAATATGTGAGCTCACATTTTTCCTCATGTGCACGTTAACTTGTGCTCATGATATGTATCATCATAATATGATTACAAGATATACATAATTTTGCGGTAAATATCTGAAGATCATGACGTGATTAGATCTGATCATCAGGCATTGCTATCTGGGTGTATCTTAATACTTTCAAACTAATAAATGAGGCAAGTAAATTAGTGTAAAAAAGGCATATAATTGCTTTAACAACATAATTATAATTTACTACCAGCAATAATAAGTTGCGTAATGTAATTCTTTTAAACTAAATTAAATTAAAATTAATGTGTGTGACCTATTATATCAATGCTATTTTAAAAGTTGCACAAACAAAAACTTATATATTTTTGAAAAAATCTATGTCTTTTCTTTACATTTATTGATTCTTCTTATTTAATATATTAAGATAAAATACTAAAGATATTATTATGATAAAATAGAAATTATGAAGATATTTTATATTTTGTGTCAAAATATGCCATTAAAATATTAAAGTACAAAGAAGTATAAAATATCAGATAAATTATATGATGTGACCGTATACTTTTATAATACAGAATAACTAAAGCAATCATGTAAAAATAAATAACTTTATTCCATTTCCTTTTTAATTATGAAGACTACTTGAATTAATTTATTAATAAATCTATGTTTAGACCCGATTTAATATCCGCGCCCTATGACAATAGTCAACTCTAGCGCGTCGATCGCTTGACGATAGATAGTTTTTTGTTTTTCTCGACGCGACATCAATTCTCTATGGCCGCTGATACATCAGCCATGGAGGACCTGGAGAGAGCATTAGGTAATGAAGACAATGCTTGGTAGTGTAACGGATGTGACGAAATACAGGCCACTTTTCGCACAGATTTAACGCATGGTGCGCTATCGTCGGGCAGAAAAACTAATATGGCTGCCTCCATGTATTGACACTTGACACATGAGTGAACCCAAATTGACTTTAGATCTGTTTTTTTTAACTGAACTGGCTACACTAGTTCAGAGTTTATCTTTTTCCCTCTACATTAAAAAGAAAAGATAAACTCTGAACTAGTGCAGCCAGTTCAGCTAAAAAGAACAGACCTTTTATATTGTAATTATTTTAAAAAATGGGTAGTTGCAAAATTTGTGGTCGATCAAAATCGAAATCCAAAAATATATCTATAACTTTTCACATGTAAGTAAATAAAATTAACAATGCTTCGGAAACGCTGCTTTCAGATGCCTTTTTTATGCTTATGTAGAGCGTTATGTTCTAAACAAATGATTTGACGTTTAAAAATAATAAAACTTTGTAACAAAATATTCCTTCAGGTTTCCAAAGATCCGGAAAGACGGAAGAAATGGATACAATTTGTTGATCACCCAGATTGGGAACCAACAAATTACGCCTATGACCATTTCAAAATTTCCCGCCCAGAATTTTGCTTCCGGTACATAGGCCATCGCGGTTAACGCTCGATCGTCTAATGCTCTCTCCAGTGCCGGGATTCTGTAACTCTTTAACGACAAAAATCGTTATCGTTAACTATCGATATCGATGATAATCGCAAAAGGTTATTCTGTAACTAGTGGGTATCGACAATTCTCGATATTTGAATCGTTAAATTCCGAAAAGTATCGAAGCCGTGTCAATGTGATTGCGATCGATGCCGGAGGTCTCGCTAAGCCATTAACGATAGTTGATGTGAGTCGGTGATACGTTAGTGTAGAATGCATACATATATATGTAATACATGTGACAATAAAATGTTAGAAGTTATTGATAAAAACAGCTAATACGGATTGAAAGTAAGTGTAAATACTTCCATTCTTTAAGCCTTGAACTTTTATCTTTCATATATATACAGGGTGTTTCATTTTTGTTTAAAAGTAAAGATTTAAGTGACATATACAATATTCAGTTTTCAAAGTGAATAAAACAATAAAAAAAAACATAATCTCAATCTTAGATAAACAATGTAAAATAAAAATAGTATTGTAGTCGATTTAAACTGTTAATAGTTTCTCTGATAAAACAATTTTATAATTTTTTATTTTAGGATGGCTCTCGGCTATCTTACTTTAAATTTAATAATGATGGAAGATCATGTCCAACACCTTGAACGAAGAGTAGAGAGACAATTGTTGCGAACAACAGAAAATCCATTTGATTTGACAAATAATGAATTTAGGGAGTTGTACCGCTTAACACCGGACTTAATTTTTGATCTTGTCGATGCATTAGAACCTCGATTACAGCGGACAAGGATCACTGGTTTGGCTGTAGAAAAACAAGTAATACAAATTACAATTTGTAACTGTATATACAATATTTTTGTTTTATTACATTTATTATACTTATCTTTTTCTTTATTTGAGTTCATGATATTCATATATATTTTATATGTTATAGGTATTATCGGCAGTAAGATTTTATGCAACTGGCTGCTTTCAACGTCCAGTAGGTGAACAGTGGGGCATTTCGATGAGCCAGACATTGATTAACAGATGTATACACAAAGTAACAGATGCGATCAATGAATTAATATTTAGACAATGGGTACAATTTCCAATGACTCCAGGAGCCAGGCAATTAGCAAGAATGAAATTTCAAAATGCACGTCAACCGTTTAAAGGAGCTATCGGAGCGATTGACTGTACTCACATAGCGATCCTTGCTCCCAAAGAGCATGAAGAAGCCTACATTAATCATCATTGATATCATTCATTGAATGTGCAAATGGTAAATATTTAAATCATTGATTCATACAAAACGTGTTTTATATATTTCAATTAATGACATTCAATAACTTAATCTATTAGATATGTGACCCTAATTTAAAAATACTCAACGTTAATGCAAGATACCCTGGAGCACGACACGATGCATATATATGGAATGCTTCTGCTGCGCGACGAGTTATGGAACGCGCGTACAATCGTGGTGAACGACAAACATATCTTATTGGTATATAATCTTAACTTTTTATTAAAGATGTTTGTTGTACAAAGTTTTTATTTTGTCGATTTATTGTCGACATAATACTTTATACTCTACTGTTTATTCTAATGCATAAATTTTATGTTGTGTTGAATTTAAAATGTATTAAAAAATTTTTAACGGAGCTGAAATAAATCTAGAATATTTTATTTATACAGGTGATTCAGGTTATCCGTTAGAACCGTGGCTATTAACTCTTTTGCCACGAGAGCCGGAAGGAACTCCACGTTTTGCATATAACGAAGCATTATGTAGCGCAAGAAATTGTATTGAACGTCTCTTTGGTGTTTTGAAGTCTACCTGGAGATGTCTGTCTCGCCACAGAGTTTTGCAATATGAGCCTGGCTTTGCTGGAAGAATTATCAACGTTTGCGCAGTCCTCCATAATATGCGGAATTATTACGGCATATTTAATGATGATCTATTAGATGAGTATAATGATAACGAACATATATATGAAAATTGTAATAATGCTCATGATATAAATTTGGATAATAATATTCGTGGACCTCTTGCTATTGCACGTCGCATTCAAGATCGTTTAATAGCAGAAAGATTTACTAGATAAAATTGCACAATGTATAATGTATAATATATGTATAATATAAGTATAATGTAAATTTAAAATAAAAGACTGAAATTTTTTAAAACTTGAGTTAGCATACTATAATAAAAATGTTTATAACTAGTTAAAATATAGCAAATTGTATTCAATCGTGAATGATTTATAAAAAAAAATAAGAAAAAAATATAAATATTTTTTTATTATGATTATGAGTTGTTTATTTATTTCAATCCACTATAGTGTAATAAAAAGCAAATAAAATTAACAAATTGCCAAATAATTTTACTCAATTAAAAAATATTATTAGCATATAATCGACAATAACATACATGTATACACAGGTTTGAATATAAAAATTAAAATACACAAATCTGTTACAAAAAATACATTACTATGTTATACATTTCTTTCATATCATATTCATAATATTATATCTTTGATAATATCACATCTTTAGTATGCTATTTTCACGTATATGTTTATAGAATTTTAAAAAAGGTACTTAACTTATCTTAAAACTTAACTTAAAATTTAATATTGCAAAACTTAACATTGCAAATGTTATAAATATTGCATAACTTTACATTGAAAATGAAATAAAAAAAATTATTGAATAAATACAGTTATTATAGATACTATAAATTAACTTATAGTTATAAAAATACAATGTACGGTAGAGCAAATCACATTTGGCAGAATGGTATTTACAGTCTTCAATTCTCTAGGAACTGGTCTCCAAAAAAATATTATATATTAAAATTTTATAATATGAAAACTAACATAACTTAAATGGCAATACTATTAATTATATTAAATAATTTGCTGTAATAGAGAGATCACACCTCCTATTCCATAATTTATAACGATATCATTATATAAGCTCCATATATCACAAAAGTTATTCGTTCAGATAAGTAGGCGACAGATTTTCCAAGATTGTTGTAAGTTTCTCGAAAACCCGTATTCGTTCACTATCATTAACAGCTTGTACAGCAGCAGTATCTGCCAACTTTTGTATAGCATGTGCAATTTCAGTCATTGCAAGTGCACTCATTTTAGATGCCTCTGCTTGCACTTTGGCAGATTTAGCATGCATCTGCAAACATTTCAATATATTTCATAAATTTTTACATAATTTGTTTTAAAAAAAATCACACATTTTACGCTAATTGAAAATTTTGTCTTACAAATTCAGCAACAGCCTGCTTCTGAGCAATTGATTGGAAGTGCTCCTTTGATGAATACAATGCTGACGGTGTAACTCGATTAGCTATAAAATTAAGAGATGTAAAACATATTTATAAATTTTATGTACTGTTATTAAAATTATAAATAAATGTCAAAAAATAAAAAAATTAAAAAAAATTATAATCTAAATAGATTTTAATGTTACCTCTATTTGAAGAAATGGGCAAATTAATATTTTGTGAAGAACTATTTGACTATTTTGCTTTTGATGTTGGAAGATACGGGGTATTTCTATTTGTCTTAAGAGATGTAACAGTTTTTGAAGCCTTTCTTGATTCGTAATTAGCGAGGTTTTGATTGTTTTGGTTCTGAATGTGAGTATCAGAATTTTTAATTTCATTATGTCCTGATAAAAAATTGTTATCAAATGAATAATCATCATCGAGAATTAAGTCCTTGTCATTATTATTCAAGGAATTAGCTGCAAAAGAAAGAACAATTTCCAAATATTTTATATTTTAATATGTTAGTTCGAAAATAATCTGCATCAACAGTAATTATGTATTATATAGTTTAAAAAACAACTTAAGCAATTAGAAATCAAATAATTTAATAATTTTGAAATTTAATAATAATAAAATATTTAAAAATTATGACAATATGTTTTTATTCACTTAGTTATTACTTTATATACTCTTTAGTTATTATTATTTTACTGCACATATATTACGTATCATTATACAATTACTCATTATATAATTATTGTTAATTTTATTAGAATTTATTTATTGCTATTATAAAAAAAACCGAAAAAAATTTGTACAAATTTCATAGAACATATTAACATATTTTAAAAACAAAAATTAGGTTTCTTACCATTTACATATTGCGAGTCTTGAGAAATTTCGTGTGGAATATTTGTACAAACGCTTATCACTTGTGGAATTTCCGACAAAACTGAATTATTTCCATGTTCAAGTTCTTCCAGCAAATTCTATATACATAGACAAATAAGTATTATATATTTAAAAACAATTACTACTTTTATTAAATATAACATATTGCTGTATACATAACATGATTTTAAAAGTTTATAAAAATTACCTCCTCATCAGGGATACTATCTGCACAATATTTACTTCCTTCAACATATTCGGCTCCTATTATTCCAATTATACGTTGCTCAAATTCTGTCAATTCAGGTTGCGCGATAGCTTTATTCCCTGTTAATCTCTTCGCCTTTCGCAATTCTTTTACTTTTAGAGAAGTGCGACTTTTTAAGTCTCTCCAAACCTTAACCATATATGTAAATAAACCAACATATTAATACAGAACTTGTAAGATTTTGTATTTATACTAAATATATATGCATATAATTTTTCATACCACTTGCCATTGTTCGACTGTTTTTGTCGCTCCTTGAAAGGAATTCAATTCGTTTGCTAATTCTGTCCATTTTTCTTGAGTTTCTTCTTTTCCATGTAGAGCGTGAAACTTTCCTTCCGCAAGACCCTTGTTTAAATAAAAATAATCAACCATGTTTGTTAACTGTAACTGTGATGCTCTTGCAGTTCTTGTTTTTTTGCTGTAAAATAAAAATTAATTATGTTTTATTATATATATATATATATATATATTTTATATTATAATACATACTTACTTATATATGACTTGTGACATTTTCCAATTATTTTATAATTATTATTATTTCTAATGTGTTTAATTCTGTGACTAATAGCGTTTTCGATTATACACAGGATTTGAACGACCCAAGATTGGTTAATGACGTCATTGCAACCTCTCCACCAATGAAAGACTTGCATTTATAGTAAAATAGTGATTGATCAACCCTAGATCGTTCAAACCCCGTTTATTCGAAAACGCTGTAATTGTTTGACTGTCAAAATGTATTGAAAATCATAGACTAATTTTAATGAAGTCTATCCACAAGATCTAGTTTTGTGTATACGTGTTCTTAAATTCTCTCAAAAGTTACTAGATTTTAACTGCTTAAAGTCTGGCAACGTTGCACATCTATCGAATTATTTCGATACATTTGTAACGATTTTTGCATCGATTACAATCGTTAAGGCCATGTTACAGAATCACCCACAATGATGGTCGTCGGTCGCGCAAGCGACAATTGTCGTCAGTTAACGATAACGATTTTTGTCGTTAAAGAGTTACAGAATCCCGGCACAGGCAGTGTTGCTAGACGGGACGCTTTTTTTCACGAACGCACTTGAGAATCGGCCTCAACGGTGTACTAATTGAGGAAAAAAAAGGACACTTGTAGACCCTTCTATTAAAAAATTATTAGAAAATTTTGTTTATCGTTAAAAAGTGATAAAAAGTAATAAAATAATAATAAATTAAACGCATGTAAATATTATGTTTATTTTTATAATAATAAAATAATTAATAATATTAATAAAAAATAAGCTAAAAAAGGAAAGGATGTTTAAATAATTGTTAATAACATTTTAATAACAATAAAATATTTTATTTGGCAGAATTATTTTCCCGCTTTGCAAGAACTTCTTTATTAATATTGGTGCACTTTGATCGAGCCAGTGAAAGATCTTGCACGATTGAAGAATCTATACAAATGTCTTTTAACAAAGGAACTAAGTGATCTGCGGTATAAAGAGCAACGTTATGTTCAGAATAAAAAGCTGCTAATTTAATTTTGGCTCGTTTAACGTTTTCAATATGAGAATTTTTGAAATGTTGGCTTTGGCTTTGACTTATTTGAGAATTACTGTCACAATTTTTAATATGTTTAGCCCTTTGTGAATGTCGTATTAAATCTGATTTACAGCATCTAATGGTAATATTGCACAAGTTACAAATTGCCTTATTTTCCGTAGGATGAGGAGCCAGCCATCCTTTAAATAAATCGTCAGCTAACCAAGAATTTTGAAAATTTTTAATATGCGTCTTTTTAATGGCTCCTTTTGAACTATCCATATTTCGCGTAACAAAAAATACATAGAAATATATATATGATATAAATATTATTATTTTTTACATGTACTCACCTAACTTTCTCCTGTAGCCTGTCAAACGTCTAACTTTTCGCGCCAGCACCCAACACTATAAGCCGTATACACCGCTGGATTCATAGCTGCAGCGCTGCGCATGCGCGAGAAAAAGCGTCCCGTCTAGGGTGCGTTCCACTTTAAGGCCGGCGTCACATAGAACCCGTAGGCCGGCGTCACATAGAACCCGTAATCCGTAATCCGCACCGAAAGTCCGCAAAAGTTACTAGGGATTGCGTCCGTAACGTTACGTGTGTTTTTTCTTCTTGTGTCCCATGGAGCCGTAAATACACACGTAACGGTATTACTATTTTTTATTTAACAGATTATAATTGTTTATTTGTATTTTATTCATAAGAAAACTACAGAATATATTATAATTTTAACAAAAATTTTAATTAAATCGTCAAATTTAGTTAAATAAATAAAATTAAAAAAAGCATTACTAGTAATAACTAGTAACTTTTAGTAACTTTTACGGAAATTTCATGGAATTACGGCTCCATGGGACACAAGGAGATAAAACACACGTAACGTTACGGACGCAATCCCTAGTAACTTTTGCGGACTTTCGGTGCGGATTACGGATTACGGGTTCTATGTGACGCCGGCCTAACGCCCGCAACGCTCCTAGAATCATTTTATCCTCGTTTAACTTTCGATGAAAAACAAGGATAAAATGATCCTAGGAGCGTTGCGGGCGTTAAGTGGAACGCACCCCTAGCAACACTGTCTCCAGGTCCTCCATGACATCAGCTGATATCCCTTCCCTTCGCCTCTACCGCATCTATGGGAGCGGGAGCGGGACACGTCATGCGCGCGCGTTGTGCTCGGATTTTCCTCGTCAATAACGAGAAATTGTCAGCAGGAAAGCGCGTTTTATCGTACGTGCGGATATGGTGACGTCGATGGGTTTGCTCGTACGAGCTTGAGATTCCCTTTGTCTATTATTTGTTTTTGTTTTTCGCTGTGGCGGCTGCTGCTGGTTGACGCGGCAGATGAGGCGAAATTGTTCGCTCGAAGAAGTCACTGTGGCGATGTCGCGTCCAACTCCAAAGTAACCTGTCTAATTGCCGATCTAATAAATTTCTGTCCAGCGACAACGATGGACGCGAATGAGGTCTTGTGCAAGATTTTCGGCGCGAGCTTTGTCGCCGTCGAGCATGCCACCGGTTCTAGATCCAAGGAGGATCATCTCTGGCAGCCAAAGTGCGAATTTTTCTTCTTGGCTCCTGTCATTTAATTTATTCTTTCAACTGCATTTTTCTATAATTATATTATTTTTCTTTTTATCTATTTAAAGATTGATTATATGTTTATTTTATTTTAGAAAAATTCTATTATTTTTGTTTTTTTTTGCTGATATTTATTTTATCAAATGTAGTAAATGCAAAAAAAGTGTAGCTGAAAGAAGTGAAACCTTTCTGCTTATTTGTGTGAAGAAACAAGATCAAATTGATCATATTTATATTGACTTATTTGTTTGTCTTTTAATTAATCTTAATAATAATGAAGTATACTGTTTAGTTATTTTGTTATATCAACTAAAAGATTGCTAATATTTCAGAGCGCTACAGAACTTGACTCAAGTGAATGAGTATATCAGAAAATCGCTATTGAACCTGTACATTGATACCAGAAACTCTGAAGATAACAGAGAGGGCCGTATAGGGCCACATCTTGTAAGATTTGATGTATCTGTCCACCATGGTCTCTTCATTGTCTCCCCTGACAGATTAAGCGTCAATTCGCAGAGTAGCTTCAGCACGATGCGAGCTAATACTGGAGTATTCAAAGGGAAATGGATGTATGAAGTGCAACTTGGATCCAAAGGAGTGATGCAAGTAGGATGGGGAACCGCTCAATGTAAATTTAATCAACAGTTTGGCGTTGGTATGTCATTGTCACAAAGACAGTACAATCATAATTTGCTATAATTTTGCCATAAGTTCCCAAAATAAAAAGAATGGATATTACAGATAACATTGTTAATATTAATAATATTGCGATAAAATAGAATAATAGTGTTATTCTCGCAAAGACTAATTTGCTTCAACGACTATATTCTACTTTTTTATCTTTAGGAGACACCCCCAGCTCTTACGCTTACGATGGGAATCGTGTGAGAAAATGGAACGTAACTACGCACAAGTACGGTGAACCCTGGTTAACAGGGGACATCATCGGTTGTGCGCTGGACATGAACGACGGAACTGTAGATTTCTACAGGAACGGCAGAAGTCTGGGCAGGGCATTCGATAACGTATCCATGGGCGTTGGAATAGCGTACTTTCCCACTGTTAGCTTGGCATTTACCGAGAATTTAACAGCCAATTTCGGCTCGATACCATTTCGACACCCGATAGAAGATTATGAACCCTTGCAAGCGCCGCCAACGGCGCAAGTTCGTCAAGCCACGCTTCTTTTTCAATGGCTTTTGCAAGTGATCGAGCTATTGGAACATTCTAAGAACAAGCAAAACGTTCTGTTGGAGGATAAGACTATGAGCGCCCAAGCGTTTCTCATGTGTCTCGCGAGATCCATTCTGAAACACGTCGGTCCGCTACTCACCGTTCCTTATGTCACGGAAACGGTTTTCGTGCCGTTTATGCAGACACTCTGCAATCTGAGCGCGGACGATTCCATAACCAAGTCCAATATGTATTCAAATATACATAGTGCGCGGCCGGTCATCTGTCTGGATTTATTGTGGACCTTTCTGGAAGAGCATGAGATCAAGATGTGTCTGGAGAGCACGGTGCTCCATTTACTGTCCGCATTCCGGCACGTTTCTCTGCTGCTTGAGTATCCGGATCAGTGCAAGAGCCTGATGCTACTGACCAGAATCTGTCAGCACACCGTCACGCGACAACATATGTTGCAATACTTGCTGTTCGATCGTGTACGCTTCGCTAACTTTGTACATGTGAAACCGCTGGACGAAGGTGGATTGGCGGATGTGGTAAAGAATGTCTGGTGGGAGACGAATCCCCTGGATTCATCGATCGAGGCGAACAAGAGTAGTTATCACTATGCCTGCGACCGCATTAAAACTGCCATATCCGGTACGATTAAATACTTGCATCTCTTTTAAGGCATTTAAGATTGGAATATATATTTTATGAACTACGATTAATTTTATACGTGTTGCTTGCTTAAAAAAAACTTTATTTTAAAATTGTTAAAAATGAAATTTGATTGCACATAATTTATTACATAGACATAAATTTAATGTTATTGTTTTATTAACGATTGCAAAATTGTATTTTTAGAGGTAGAAGCGTTACAAGTCGAGTTATTAGTCACTCTGCTGAATAATACTGATGGAACGGCCAAGAGGCCAGCGTCGAGGACTATCTTTTTGAGAAAGTTTAAACGTTTCGTTCAAGAGAACCTGATATCCAGTCGCGTAAGTATGATATTTATGCCAGTAAATGCGGAAATTCTTATACGCGCGAATTGTCCGCGTGATTATCGAGCATTCAGTCAGCAAACCTGCAGACGTTTTACCAATTCTGCAGACGCCCTTGCCGATCACATTATGTTGCTTTCACCGACTTCTGGTTGCATTCAGAATTTTATGGGACACTGAAATTGGGACAAGTCCTGTCTATATACCCTGCAGGTGATAAGGCATTACCGAGAATTATCAGACACACACTTGCAAAAGGAATCTACTCACTATCTTAGTAATGTAGACACCTTCAATCAATCTAATGTATCTTCACAAAGCTTATATGTATACATATATAAATAAGTACATATTTTATATATATACATATATAATATATAATAGTATATATAGTTATATACTATTTACTAAAACGCTTAAGCGCTTGCATTACTTTTGTTTATCGCGTTTGTTAGCTGCATATTTGTATTTTCACATATACATGTGAGTAATTACCTTTTTTTTTTCCTTTTATTTACAAATATCTAAGCACTCTCTCGCTTCGTACATTTATATTCGCAAATATTATTGAGCGACGTTTAATTTACGTAATAGCATTTCCTTATAAATTGGAATGGGCAGGGCGTTCTACGATGCATCGATCAATTACTCTGGAATCGACAGACTTGGTGGCGTAATAACCTACTTAAACAAGACATTCAAGAACGAATTGCTACGCCTCCTAGGTCCGGATCATGAGGTAATCGTTGCTATGGAACAGCAGCAGACTTCTACGACGGCGCATGAAGCGTCGAATAACGCGTATGCCGTGGTCGGCGCTGCCGCGAGACCGCTGGCCGACTTGTCCGTGGCCATACCCGCGGCCATTTACCCTCGCCTAATTAACGTCAACCAGCCGTCGGCATCGGCGAGCCAAGGTAGCTCTATGATATTGGAAAGATTCGGATTCTTTACGCATACTAGAGAGGATAGGACACCAATACGTCACGGTCCTGCAGATCCGGCGATCTCGTTGATGGAATTATTAGACAGTATTATCTTGTTCTACCACGTAGCGGCGAAGAAGCAGCTGGCCAAAGTGGCGAGTCTGCGTGACAGTATGTCTGCATACGTGAACGCGATCGCCGACACCAAAGCGAGGCTCGAGCATGTCGAGCGGGAAACGATTACGGCGAAAGATCCTGACGCGGAGACAATTCAGAGAGAACTGCTTCGCACGATTGAAGTGTTCAATAAGAAATTGTCGGAGCAAGCGAGACACATGGCGTGGATACGAGCCGTCGTGTACTCGGAGGAGAAGCAAACGCAGCTGGCTTGGCTGCTCAAGTTGGTCACGCTGACTCTGCAAACCGCCAGCCAGCAGGGCAAGATGTTCAGTTTTGTGCCCGATTTCTATCTGGAGACGCTGTCCGACTTGTGCGTCAGTCTGCGCGTTCACGTGCATCCCACCGCGCCGATCGAAAATATCCCGGATTATCGGCACATGCTGCGCAACGCCGCCGAGTTCCTCTGCGATCACTTCCTCGATTCGCGCATTGTGCATGCCAATTCCAAGGACGTGTTGATACTCACGCTCGCCGGATTTGTATCGAACCCGTTGACGCTAGAGGCATTGGAGAACGTACCGCTCGAAAGCAGGATAAAGGTCGTCACGAATCTTCTGAAACCATATGAGAATCGAGCATGGGCGCAATCCAATTGGGTCCTGGTCAGATTCTGGCAGGGCAATGGCTTTGCCTATCGATATGAGAGGAGTCCACATCTCTCAAAGAAGGTCGGTCCGAAATTGTTGCAACAAGAATCAATCTCTCAGCCTATAAGTACGTTTTCGTTATAATATATTCATGTTTTATTACCAAACTTATATAATTTATTAAATTCCAAATATTTTTCTAATTCGGCGCTTTATCATTTCAGAGCCATGTCCATCAGCGATATATCAAACTCACGTGAGAGATGTGTTGCTGGGCAATCCGCAGGCAACTACGCAATTTTTAAACTCACTGTTGAATCAGTTGAATTGGGCATTTTCCGAATTTATCGGCATGGTACAGGAAATTCACAACGTGTCGTCGAGACCAGAGCGAGTGTTTATCGAATCGAGACAATTGAAGATCTGCGCTACCTGTTTCGACCTCGCGGTCTCGTTGCTGCGAGTGTTAGAGATGATTTCCACAGTGGCTCCAGGCGTTTTCAGCGATCCCACGCAGTCTTCCAGTGAAACTCTGTTGGCCAGATTGTGTCAAGTGAGTAAAATTGTTATTATTGTGATTAATTGTCTGAGTTATACAAGTAATGATGAAAATCTCGTTATAATTTCAGTTACTTTGCCAAGTGTTAAATAGGATGAGCTCGCAGACGAGCTGCTTTCAGCACGTTGTACTACTGGAAATACCAGATCTAGAATCTGTAGATCATTTTCCTATATTAGCCGCCGTTATCGGTATTCTGCTGGCTCTTCTTGAAAAAGAAATGAAAGATTTTGCAGGCAAGTGTTACAATTTTAAGCAGTGAAACTAAATTTTGCACATTCAGTGGATCTTAACAACTATATCTTCTTCATCAGCGAAACCGACGCTCGAAGTGCCCAAAATTACACAAAGCTTACTGACAGAACCGAGCTTCCAGATGAGTTCTCTGTATTTTGTTCTGGGCGATACAAAATTGAAGAATACGAAGACAAAAAATGTGAAACCATTTTCATTTTTAAATTGTAAGTATTTTTTAGTGAAAATGTATAACGTTTAATACTTTTTATACTTTTTATACTTTTTTATACTTTTTTATACTTTATACTTTATACTTTATACTTTAATACTTTAATACTTTTATACTTTAATTAGTTGATTAGATTAGAACTAAATTAATAATGATTTATTAAGAATCTTATTAATTACGATATGTTAATTTAAAATTATAATATATCATGTTTCTTTTTCAGATCAGGAAGATGTGACAGGGGAGGAAATAAGTCGAATGGTGGAAATGATAAAGTATCTTGACACTTGCCACACGCTTTTGCCCGATACCAAATTAATTAGCGACGATGATAACATTTGTACAATTTGTTACGCGTTTCCGATCGCCGCGACGTTCAAGCCGTGCAATCATCAGACGTGTCGAACTTGCATAGATCGTCATCTGCTCAACACCAGGGAATGTTTCTTTTGTAAGGCGACTATAAATAAAGTCGAGGATCTAAGCGGAAACGTGCTGCACGATTTTACCGGAGAGTTTACGATTTCGAGAAAGACTTCTTGATCCAGTGACAAGATCATTTCACAAGTGTTGCATATATTGTATTAAAAATTGTTAAATTCTCGCAATATTTTCGATGCGTTGAGCATCGAATTCTGATAAAACTGCCGTGTAAATTTAATTATATCATAATAAAAAAATTCTTCTGTAAAGACAAGGATAAATTAAGCGGCAGAAAGGTTGTGTAAAGTATCAGATCTTTATTTATATTCACAAATATAATAATAATATAATATACCTATATCTTATTGAGCATATCTTGATGGCAATGGACGATATCAAAAATATACAAAGAAATTGACTTCGAACAACTTCTCTGCATATAAGTTTATCGATAAAAAACTTACTAATAAAACTTGTACATATACACGAGTATATCAGTCTTTTTCCGAGACCTTATTCAGCTTAATATTACGTTATAAAAGATAAAATTATATCTCTCTATCCTCTCTAAGTTATGCATTAGCTTTTCCGATCTCGTTCCAATTCTATATATGAGAACTATGGAGCATATAACAATGGATTGTTAGTAACGATTTTATAAATTTCACAGCTTATGCGACGTCTAGCTCGATCAAATACATAAACTGTCTCTGAGCTGTCTGAAGCCAGTAACCATCTGTGGTTTAACCGGCATTTTGCGTAGATCCTCAAGAGCCTCAATGAAAACGATACCACACACAAAACCGCCGAGCGCGGTCAGAAAAATTGCGAAAGCGATCAACAGGCGATCCTTGTTCAAGTATAGTTCCGGATCTCTCAAGAGTATGCTCTGCAGAAGACAAATCCCTGGCAGCACAAAGATAAACATTGCAGATAATGCTCCAAGTAAATTGATCACTGGCGAGATGTCCGGCACCAGAATAGCGATAACCAACGATAAGATAAACCAGACCAATGTAACGATCACTCGAACGCCGATTCGATTGAGATCTACGTTAAATATACCGAGAAGCGCGTCCCGACCACAGTACAATACAATGGGATAAGTGGTGAAATTTTTTACGGCAACCGCGATTATCGCAACAGTCAGCACAACGCTCTTATCAGTGTAGCCTTGCAGAATATCGCTTGGTACTTTGTCACTGCCAAACATGGCATAGCCGAAATAACCGACCGTAGTGTAGGCGACGAAGCAGATCAGCATGCTAATCACAGCACAGAATGTGAACTTGCCCAGACGACGGTCCTTCATGCAGGCGTAAGTTGGTATCGCAGTCATGTGACTCTGTAAATACGTACATATGCATTTTTACATGTCGACATTATAACTTAAATATTAGATAGTATATTAGATAATAAGTAATAAAATATTAAAAAATTATTTTTATCATACATAAAAATTATTATAAGTTATTGATATATTATTTAAGAGAGTAATATAAATCATAACATATACATAAATATAAAATAAATTTAAATTTAAATACCTGGTAAGCAAAGCAAATAATAGGTACTATCTGCAGAATCTCGTACCCACTATCTGGCCAAATTTTCATAGGTGGTACAGTATTGTCATGCTCGGTAAAGCTTTTGTAAGTTATCAACCATACAACATATACAATAGTTACACAGCCAACAGAACTTGCATAACTTAAAACGTCCAGTCTTTTAAAAAAGCACAGTGGCAGTATGAATATACTGCAAGTTAAAGCTGTCACACATGGTCTTGATAAATACCTGAAAAATTTAACAGTTTGTAGATTAAAATAATTTTGCAAATTGTAATTGTTTTTTATTTTGTTACCGTGATAATTACCAAGTATGACAGTAGTCGAGCCCATAAAATGTGGCGAGCACTCTGTCAAATTGATCACCAACAATAATTAAGAACGTTAGGCAACAGCCAAAGCTGTAAACCGCTACGCAAATTCCACAGAAAATAAGTGATTTAGATCCGCACAGGCTAGCGAATGCATCTTGCATGGTATTGGTACCTGTACTGTCGCTGCAACTGGCCAGTATCACTAAAGCAGCTGTGATAAATATAAGAAAACTAAGCTGTGCCACAATGGAAGTTCCTACTCCACCTGCTTTGTCAAAGGCCTGAGGAAAATTTAATAGTCCAGCTCCTAGTGTGGCATTCACAATTAAAAAAATTGTTCCCAAGATACTGGCACCTGAAATATGAAGTACATAACACATGCTTTATCTTATTCTTTAAATCTATTTTACTGACTTGCTTTACGATTACGATTATGTAGTCACTTTCGATAATATTTACGAAAACAGTCCATAATAAAATAACCTCTTATGTTACGTATTATAAAACCAAACACGTGCTATATATTATAATTTTAATAATATAAAACTATTCATCATATACACATATGCACATACCTTTTTGAGTTTCATTGTTACGTGTGGCTGAAGGACTTGGTGCAGTTGACAGAAACAAATCATTACCTATCAGCTGTTCAAAAACAGGCGTCAAATAATCCATGTTGCACACAATCGCAGATGGAACTGTACGTATGACGCTTTGCTGTTGTCCCTCGTGGTAAGTTTTTTTCTTTTCCGGAGGTCAAAGTCTCTTATCTGTTAACGTTTCATAAGACAAAGAATTCAGAATACATTGAAAGAAAATACGAACTCTGCACAAAAGTCCAGTATTACCTTGCACTTGACAAGACATTATTTTCCAAGCCTTGATATTGCTTATTTGCGTTGTTAAAACGTCAAATCTATTTCGCGACGCAATTTGATAAATCGTTTTATTGTTGTCTCAAAATTTTTAAAGATCCATGAAGGCTCGATTATACATTATGATTTAAATTTTTTAAATTATAATAGTATTAAATTTATAAATTTATTTTTTATTATTGGTACATCTAGATCATTAATACAAATTCTTGTTTTATTTCGTAACAAAAAATAAAGAAAATAGACCGCGTATGATTCAAATCTCGCAAATAAGATATTGTTACAACCGGTAGTTTTGAGTGCAATTAACTATTTTACAATATTTTTTCGTTTGTGAAAAATATAAAATTATAACAAGAAAAATAAATAAAATACATACTTATAACATAAAATGTCTGTAAGACACTTTTGTTATTATTAGAGTTTCGAGATTTCAATAGCATTTTCGGTTGTAAAAGTAGTTGCGATTAGATATACATATTTTGAAAAGTTACGTATTCTAATAGATTGTTGTGAAGCATTTTGCGAAACAAGTTAAAAAGGTAAAATGATATCTATCACGTGAGTACTTCCATGTGTTAATGTGTAATTACAAGAAGTTTTATGTAATTCCATTCTTTTGATTATTTTTCATTTCCATTTATGTATATTTTATCTTTTAAAGTAGAACACTATTATCAATAGAGCACTATTATCAATATTATTCTCATCAATAAAATGATAATTACTTGGGCTTCTTTAATTTAAAACGGCGATTAATCGCCACATTTTAGTGTACGAGAAGATGGCTAAACCAACATCAACAGTAGATCCGAAAGAAGTTGAACATTATTCTAATTTAAAGAACGATTGGTGGAATAAGAACGGCGTGGAGCTTGTCTCCATGTATTAATTCCGTTTCGAACGGAGTTTGTAAGAAATAGTTTGGCTAATACTGGATACAAAATGCAGAATCCAACTCTCCGTTGGAAGGAATCAAGATTGTGGATATTGCTTGTGGCGAAAGTATATTATCCGAAGCTCTGGCTAAAATAGAAGCGCAAGTAATCGGAATATATGCATCAACAGAATTGATAGACGTCGCAAAGAGCATATAAAATTGAATCCTGATATATCGAAAAGAGTGAATTACATTCATACAAGTATAGAAGAGTTTTCCTAAACCAATGAAGAATCGTATGATGCTGTTGTAGCTTCCGACGTCTTAGAGCATGTAACAGATCTGAAATTATTTTTGAAGGTACAACACTATATCATAAAAGTGTTATAAGAATTAAGAAATATCAACGCAATAATGTTTTGAATAAATATTTTGTAGGAATGTGTAAAAATTCTGAAACTAGGCGGATCAATTTTTATAACAACGTTAAATAAAACTTTATCATCATGGCTCATTGCTATTATAGCGGCGGAATACATCACTAAACTTATACAATGTGGCACTCATGAGTGGAATAAACTCATTACTCCACATGATGTACAACATATAAAACAATTGTAAGTTTATTATATATCAATTTTATGAAAATTATTAAAAGAAGTATTTTGCGTAAAAATCATGCCTACGATTCTAAAAAGTACATAACTTGCATATATTTTTCTTTTTTTATAGATGATTGCCAAACGAAATTAATTCGTGGAATAAAAGATCTTCCATTTAGAGGCCAACGGTCTTGAACGTCATCTACAGCAGTTTGTTATGCACTTCACGCAGCAAAACAAAAGGAGACTGACACAATTGGTATCTCCAAGGAAAATTAGCATATTAAAATTGCAGTGATTTTTGTATGTATCGTTTGCTGTAATTATTATTGCTAATCAGCAATTTTATTATGTGCTATATACTTCTTTATACACACAAAGCAGTAATCAAACTTTGATATAATATTTAAATAAAGTTGAGGAATCAATTCACAGAGTATATAAAATCAGCATATGGTATGAAAAGAATAACATATCTTTATTTTAACAGACTTAACGACAATCACATATTATATCTCTTGTAACAATACGGTACATTATGCTAACAAAATATACAAAATCATTAAAACAACATAGCACATGCTTTCGTGCTAAGTTTTTAAAAATATTACATTGTATATATGTTTAATAATGTACCGCATGGATACTCACAAGTTAAAATTACAAGCATAAAGCTCGCTGTTGAAAAAAATTTGACCTAATTGTCTGCAAAGTTGGTATTTAAATCCTAACGTTTAGTAGTAACTTCAAAAGAAAGCAATCAACGTTTATTTTGCCGGAGCAAATCCTACTCGGTCGTTTCCCATATCAAATTCGGTATAATAACGACCGATAAATACATCACCCAGAATCCATAGCGGTTCAGGCATATCCAGTGCCATGAAGCCACTCATACAAATCGTCGTGCCCATCTCTTTGATCTGTGAGGAATAAAATGTCGGATAAGATTTCTATTATAAAATGATTTAAACTAAGCTATGATCTAGGATACTCACCTGAAGAACGTAATCTTCACCTTTAAGAGAGAAGTTCTTACCACTCAGAACAAAATTAATCAGAGGCAATTCAGAAATCAGACTGCAGTTGACCTTTAAATAAAAAATATCAAATTAGCAATTTTTAATTTATCGAACATTAATTTATTTTTTAATTTAATAATTTTTATAACAAGCTATATATATTATTGTAAAAAAATACAATAATTTACTTACTATTGCCTCTCCAGAGATGGAAGTAGCTCCGATCATTTTGTTGATGATTTCAATTTCATTAGTTGGACCAGTTATCAAAGAAGTGCCCGTATCAGCGATAGCTTGGCAGCCTGACGCGCAAGCGACCGTAACAGGATGCCCGTCGGCCTGCGCCATTTGCCCTGTAGTTTGATTATCCACTTGTACCCTACAACGTGATAATGTTGACATTTGATCGGTATAATTTAAAAAATAACTACATACTTGTCCATGGAAAATTGCCAGTATCCTTTGCGAGTAACGGGAACGTATGTGAGCTCGCCTTCATAATGATTGGGATCGGAACCGCCCAATATCATTTCTCCACCCACTTCAGCTGATGGGTCTCTGCATGAAATGTATATTTTATTATATTATAATATAGAAAAATAATACAATTAAATATAACATTTGATTAAAAGAACACTTTTAGGAACGCAGTGTATAAAACCAAAAAAAAATATGTACCGATTCAGATAAAAGCTGAAAACAGGTTGTGACACCAGCCCTTGTTTAACCATGTTGTAGAAGACAGGAGTCACTCCATCGATAGATATCGTGGAATAACCCATTCCCAGGATACCATCAAATTTCGCAGCAACAAAGGCCAAGCCTGGTTCACTGATCGCTTCTGCGAATGTTTGATCCTGAACATTAATGCTAGCAACCTGCAAGAATATTAATACGTTAATAAAATATAATACATATAAATTTTCTGAGAACAATAATATGAATATTTTATAAAACATTTACAAACATCTATTAATAGACTATAATGACTTATTAAATTACTCATTTGATGATGACTTACATTGACTATATCAGTTGACAAAAAGCCAGACAAACTGCCAGTGCCGTATTGAATAGCAAACTTAGTGCCGTTTTTTTTGTATGTACTAGATTTCTCGCTGTTATATTTATTATGTAGCACTGTAAAGAATAAAATTAAGTCAGTATTAAGGATTTTAGAAATAGAAATGTTCTTATCAATTTAAATTTAAATATATACATCATAATCAATATTTATTTAAATTATCAAACATATTTTAGATGAATTTGTCATTTTTCCATATGTTATCTTAATATGTCAAAGGTTGTTTATATCTTGGGAATAAGTATGATAAATTGTGTGAATAAGTCTATATGCAATAGAAAAAGCTCAGCTTTATAATATTTACATTATTGGTGATTTTAATTCTTAAAATTGTGTCTATTCAACTTTGTTAAAGATTTTAAGATTTTATTTTAAACGTGAAAAAACAAAACTCTAATATTAATTATTCTTACTTTTTTATTTATTATTTTACTTGGCAACTAATTTATAATTAATATTATTAACAAAATATGATAATACATATATGAATAATGCTAAATATCAGATAGATAATACTGAAATACTTACAGCAAGCAATGTTGGTAAAGTGACACTTCTTGGATGGCACCCAGAGATTTGAGGAACCAGTATCAAAAATTACTTTGAATTTTTGTGGAGGAGTTCCAATGGTGATTTCACCATAGTACTGAGCATCCAGATAATTAGACAAAGGTTCTGGCACAGATCTATTATCGTCATACAAACGAACTTGTCGCAATTCTGTACCAACTTGTTTTAGAGTTTTTCGAATAGACTCCGTCTTGTGCAATGGAATTCTTGAAGCAACATAAACAACATTTCATTACATTATACGTATATATAGATCTGTGCATCTTTAATGAGATGATAGTAATATCTTTAATTGGGTGGCAACAGTCTTTCCAAGAAAAGTATGAGTCATGAGAGGGCTATTTATATCTGTATTAGCACAACCTTTGTTTTAGAAAAAGTACTCTCATATATTTAGACACAAATATCAAAAAGTCCATGTATTTAAGTTTAATTATATTAAAAAATTAATTAATTAGAGTCAATAATTTTTTCTCAATTATAATGTACTGTTAAAAGAATATATATAGGATATGCATATATAGAATCAAAAGAATAAAAAGTAATTCACTGTTATCTATAAATTTGTCTGCATATAGCAAGCAGCATACAATTTAGTTATTCTAAATGTAAATCATGAAGCTCATAAAGTTAATCTTGTTTATAAACTCAGAATACAAGGCTTCCCAACAGATTTGTTAAAATTCAAATAACAGAAAAGTAACTTCCGTTAGATTGAAATAAAAGGTCAGAAACAGCTTGAAGAAAATATGATAAAAAAATAAACATGGAGAATTTCAAAGATTCATTGTGTTCAACGATTATGATATAACAAAGTAAAAAAAAGTTAATGTTCGAGGAATGTTTCTCGAAGAATCTTTTTCAAAAATCTGTTTCTTTACTAATAAACAAAATTACATTATCTCAAAAATTGTGTTCAATTATTATCGAAATATTAATCATTTACGCAGTTTGTCATTCCAAGAAGCCGGAAACGGTCACGAGAATATAATCTCTCGGTGTTTATCACAGGACGAACAATGCTTACCTCTGAAACCCGTGTGCATCGGTCAACACGCAGAGGGCTGCGATCGCCACGAAAAGACGAAACATATTTCCAAAAGTACCAGCGACTTCAAATTGCGATACAACTTTATGTATCAAATTTCTGTCTATACCTGCAACCAGACAACGTACAAACGTATGATAGTTGATTACTAGCGCTCTCGCTAACACTGTTTATCGACGTATGGCGGCGCTATATATACGGATGCATGCGCCTGCGTATAGTGGAAGGGTGAAAAGGCGGCTTTACAAAGCGTTCGAAGAAAAGTGCTGATAGAAGAACGCTTTCTTCATTAATCAAATCTAAAAATATCATACTTTGCATATGTATGTTTTTTTTAATTAGTATAAAACATTAACATGCTTGCTTAAATAAGATTAATGATTAATGAGAAATAAACATGTACGCTTTCAAAAGAACATTGTTTGTACTGGCGGAAAAGATGCATGCAACAATGCACTTTGTAAATGATTTTGCTGAGCTTGAACAACGTATTCTGATTGGTGACAAGCCATATCACTTGCATTCGAAAGTTAGTATCGCGTCATTCAAGGTTAAGGTGTTGCAATTATGCAAAAATTTATATTAGTAACATGCAAAAATTTACGTACAACAATGAACAGAAAATTTGAAGTTTTTGCTTATTAAACTTACATGCGCGGTTAAATTTTAATCAGGCTAATAAAAGCAGAATGTGGTACTAATGTGATTATGTTAGTTTTATTTATTAATTATTTATTTAACTGTAATTACTAGATTTAGGATAATTGGAAATGTATGCTTCTATATAATTTATTGCAAGACAATACTAACCTCTGAATCGGTCAATACAGAATGATTGCGTATTATAAAATATATATTTGATTGTTTTATACTAAATATTATGAGAATAAATTTATAAAATTATTATTTTTTATCAAATATCTTACAATAAGGATTATAAAATGATTAGAAAAAAACTTATCTACAATAATCATATACTATATATTTGCAATTAAAGTATTAGTTGTAATGTTTCAATAAAATTTATTTATACAAATAAATATTATTTCTATATAAATAATTTTTTATGTAAATAAATGTAAATTTAATTGTAATTAATTGTAAATAATATGTTATAATTATTATAAACAAAACTATGTTATAATAATTCTAGTTTTTGTTGTAAACACTAACAAAAAGTCAAACTGATAGTTTTCTAATTTTACTTCTACGTATTCTTACAAAAGTACATTTAACGCTATGTAAAATATATATTCATAGAATTTTACTATGCTATCTGTGCTTGTATCTTAGAAAAAGAACGAAAAACGGGAAAATATAGAGTATGTAAATTCAAAGAAAAAAATCATGTATTGTAGTTCATAATTTTTTTAAATAATTTTAAATAGTTTCAGTGTTTTAATAAAATATCATTTATTATGTTCTACTTTTAAAGTATTATAATAATTAATAAATATTATTTCTATTACTTTTTAAGTCATTTATTTTGTTCTTCGGAAAAATTTTAAATCTTTTTCTGAATTATTCTAAGATTACGATTTTATTTTCATAACATTAAAAAATTTTGTTTTTATTTATAATAAAATAATGTTTGCTCACACACACATACACACACACACTTTTAAAGAAGAAATAAAACAAGTATAAAATGTGTAGCTCAAAAAAACATATTTAATAATAATCAATCTTAAATTTAATAAGAGATACAATATAAAAAAATTGTTTTTATTCAATATTTCAAGAAACATCTTTTAAATAAAACAGTCGAATTTTCATCATTTATTTGTTTTTTCGCGCGTTATTTCACGCATTGCATGCCGGGTCGATAGAAGATCCTGATAGAAGACCCTGCCAGTCAGCCAATCACGGACCAGCATCGCGCGGCGACTGGCCGCACTCTCAGTCCCGAGCTCGATTCGTGGAGTTATCGTTCCTCTCTCTTGGCCCCTAGAGCCAGCGAGCCCAAAATTTCCCGAGTGTGTGAAGCAACGGCAGCGTCGAGCGGCATCAGCAGGAAGCGACAATCGTCGTCCGTTTGTTATATCGTGTTTTTCAGCGTTTCTGTCGTGTCTATTCGCGACACGCACGTCGAATCTCAAGCGCGCGCGCTTAAATAAACGCGTTCGCCGACTCACGAACGGCCACTCATACGGACACCGGAGAGGAGGGCGAGCCCGAGTATAGTGTGATCCATTAAAGACGGTGTCAACGAAAAAAGGTACGATAAATGAAAAGAATGATGCGCGAGAGAGCATCGCTAATGCGGCGGCGAAGCACAGAGAGATACGTTTGTCTCTATCCGGAGCAGCCGCCGAAATCGGAGATCCTCGCCGGATCTATCCGGTCGCGCGCGCGTTTCTGGTCTTACGTCAAATGCACGTTTAAGATGCTCTGTCGGAAAGACGAAACGGTGCTCGTCGTCGGCGTCGTCGGCGTCTCGATGAGCGGCGTCGTCGCGACCCACTTTTGTAGGCTGTACATTTCGCGTGCCGGCCGAATTGCCATTTCTTTATTGTCTCATATCGACAAAACACTTGGTCCTCCCGCGCCTTTCGCCCCCGTGCGTTCATTCCGTCTCTCCCTCTTTCCCTCTCTCATACTCTTGTTCTTCGAATGCTTTTGGTCTATCTTTGTTTCATTCTCTCTTCTTCTCGAACTTTCTATGTGTCTTCCTCCCTCTTACTCTTTCCCATTCTCTATTTTGTGCATCGCACCGATATTCGCGCGATAATTCTATCTCTTTCTCTCGCACTCTGTCTCTCTTTCTCCTTCTTTTACTCAGAGCAAGCGTTACCCGCACTTAACTTGCCGCCGTATTGTCATGCCGGTGCTGGACGTATACGCTACTGTCAAAGTCGTGTGCTTCCCGCGGTCCAGGTTTATTTCTTCCATTTCTCGATAGCATGCGCGTGGAATCATCGAACAGCCGTTAATTCGCGCGTTTTATCTTTATGGCATTTACCTTGAGTTCAAAACACCGATAATGTCATTTATAAATAAGTTACTTATTTTGAAAGTCATATGAATCTAGGTGTAAAAATGGCAGACTATATTGTGTCACAATTACAATTTATTGAAATTTATATTTTATAACTATGCTTTGAAAATGTTTATGTTAATATTTTCTTGACACATGTACATAATTTTATAAATATATTTTTTAATTGTTGTTTTGCTAAGGAATAATAAAATATTTCTTGTATGATATGTGCATTGAAATGTGTTTCACTGAATGATAATGGTGCATCATGTGACATTTTACTGTCTTTGTATTGTAGAAAAGACAAAATGTCAGACAGAAAGGCAGTAATCAAGAATGCTGATATGTCAGAGGAGATGCAGCAAGATGCTGTTGATTGCGCTACCCAAGCTCTTGAAAAATATAACATAGAAAAGGTATGTAATCACCTTGCTTTATTTGGTATGACTGTGCTAGATAACACATTCTGAATATATTATGCAAGCCTGTTATACAAAAATGAAACATCTACGACATGTTCAAATACATACAAATGCTGCTCGACTTATGAACGAGATACGTTTTAGACCGCCGTTCGTAAGTTGGAGATCATAAACCATATCAAATTAAATATATGTTTAGTGAATCACTGATCTAAGTTTGATGTCCAGTAGAGTGCAGAAAAAGAGAATATTTTGAAAGACTTGTTAGTGACTATAATCACTATAAATGCTTGAGATTGTATTGATAGCGTACAAATCAATAAAAAATTAGAAACTGTTAAATATATATTTGTGTGTGTATGCGTGCAGATTGCATGTTGAAAGTGCAAGTTTGAATTTTGTAACTTAAACATAATGCCTCTATAAATATATTTAATAATAGATTTAAACCTTTTTTTTATTATAATTTATTCAATAAGTATTTTAATAAATAATTCATACAAATAATTCTATTAGACACTGGAAGTTAATTTACTATAAAATTTGACTTAAATTGTACAACAAAATACATTTTGGTTAAAAATAAGGTTGTACACAAAGAGTTTATAATTTAAAGAAATTAAGTTTTGGAATTAATTTATATGGAATTTGTTTTTTTGTTATACAGTTTAGTAGTGCGCAAAGAAATACAGATTTATTTAAAAAATAAGACTTAAATATTGCTATTGACGTTGAGTTTTCGGAAACCTGTTTTGTTTTCTATAAACGGCTTTCGTTATTATATATAAATTGTCAAGTTGTATTTGTTGTCAAGTTGAAATTGTTAGATCAATATCATCATTGATTTTACCATTAATACCCATTGGTATTGGCTTTCAGGATATTGCGGCATATATCAAGAAAGAGTTCGATAAGAAGTACAACCCGACGTGGCATTGCATTGTAGGACGTAATTTCGGTAGCTACGTGACGCACGAAACAAGACATTTTATCTATTTCTACCTTGGCCAAGTAGCCATTCTTCTCTTTAAGAGCGGATAAGCTCGTTTCTCTTCTCCTAAACTCCATCCTTCCTTTTTCCTTCCTCCTTCTCCCTCCCTTGCTCACTATGCAAAATACAGACATTTAAAATCACCACCACCATGTGTAAAAGGAACTTCATTATGTATATGTATACATTAAAAAATTTATTTTAAAAAACAACGCATGCGCTCGATAAGCAAGTAAACAGAAATATCAACTTGATATATTGTTCGTCGTTATAAAAGTGGGAGATTAATGCGGAGAAAAATTTTAGGGAAACACTGAAGGGTAGGGAGATAAACTGGAAAAAAATGACATACAACCTTACATGTTAAAATGTATTTTGTATGCCAACAAGTTTGTTGTGTTCTTGTTTTATATTATTAGGTGAATATGCAAAATATGGTTGAGTTCAATACTGGCGATTTTAAATTAGCAAATTTTAGCATAATTGTTTAATATATAGTGTTCAAGTAACACTGTAAGTGCACTACCATATAATTAGGTGGGCTCGCGCGAAGCGTACCCTGCTTGATTCTACCTAAAGATGGAATACGTGATATTCATAGCTAATCGCCAATAATGAATATAAGCCCAAATGAGAATTATTACTCCCGCAATTGTTATTTTATTTTAATTGGAAATCGTTGTCTCTTATGTGCTACTACATTTTGATTAATCCGATCTTGTACTTGCTCCAGCGATTGACATTTTTTTGTTTAGATTAAGAACTGTCAAAATAATTGAACAAAAAAAAAAAAAAAAACTGAGCTCAATCATTGTCTCGACGTACGATATCGTCATCGTGCACACAATACTCTATTAATAACAACTTTATTTCGATTGATATAAAACTAACATGCTACTGAATAACGATATCTGACTCATTCATTGCTACCTTCACGATTTTTATATTGTGCACAGATTATAACGTAAAAAGAAAAAAGAAAAAAAAAGAACATTTTATCTTGAGGCGATGTATAACTTAGGGGAGTATTTATTTCCAGAGAAGAGATATCACTTTTTGCCCATATTAAATTCTATCTTTTATGTAATATTCAACACTCCATATGGTACTTATATAAATATATATAATAAATATAGATTATACATATATATATATATATATATATATATATATATATATATATATATATATACATAATACTATTTATATATAGTGCAATCTTCAAACGATTTTTCATGCAGTATTTGATTATCATAAACGTTGCTACATATTGTTCAAATTTTAGACTGATTATTAAATAATATCAAAAGTACCTACACTACCATGCATAATGTTTTTTTATAGAGTTCACAATACCACACTTTTATAAACAGCAAACATGTTTAGCAGTGCTCTAAGTAAAATTACATAAAAAAATACAGTTATATACTGAAGATCGATTTATCACCGAAAGTATCTAAGCTGACACGTGTTATGTTTCCTTCTTTTATTTATTTATTGTACATATATTTCAGCAGTTTTATTAACACATAAATATTGCATATATAAATAGTAAAAAGAATGAGCTGTACCTTTATGGTATTATATGATACACGTTATGCTTTCGCCGTACTTGCTACATGAGATTCGGTTCAAGAAGTATATCGTTAATGGGTTCGAGTCGAATCGTCGGTATAGCTCCTACAAACTTCCGATTATACTTTGTATACACTAAGCGAAGAATCTGTCACGCTGTAAGCGGCAGTTGTCACACTCGTTTAATTTGCCAAAAAAAAAAAAAAAAAAAACTTGAAGATTTGCTTCCTCAAAACGCGCTTTCTCAAAACATAAATACAGTGTAAAGTGTCGGAAATGAAATAAACTATTTTTCCCGAGGAGTTGATACGTGACAGTAAATATCCGCGCGACAACGTCCATATTTTTTGAGGATCGAGCTTTTCGGGGGTGGAAATTATTCTGTGTACCACCACCACTCCGAGAGATATCTTCGCGATCGATTCTGCATGCAGAAGATGCGGTAAAAGCAGATGAATATTATGCTTAACAATAAAAATCAGTTCCACATACGAAGCGATGTACTTTCTTTTTTTTTTGCTAGACGCAATGTACAAAGTAGAACAGGAAGCTAAAGCTACCCTATAAGAGCGATGTGTTGAATGTCACGAGGTCGAATTTTCCCTAAAGTTACGATACTGAAATAACAGAGAGGGAGAAACGAATTTACGGTCGCGGCCACGTGCGCGCCCGCGCGCACATACACACTTACGCACGCGACATTACGGGAACATCAATAATATGTTTTTCGATAAAATTCAACCTTGTGACTTACAATGTGAAATGGTCGAGTAGGTAACCGTCTGTTATGCTCTGCATAATTTGCGTAACTTCGTTAAGTTGATGTATCTCATTTCCGCCCCCCAACAACTATAAATATCTACGCTTTTGCAATGCTGTGCACAACGTTGTACGTGTACGTATGTAGAAGCGATACTTGCTTCCTTTTACAACCCTCTAATAAGAATTATTTTTTAACTGTTACATGTGCAATCTGTTCATTTTATTTTAAATATCTCTCAGCATTAACAATGTACATATTACCTTTATTAATATTCATTTTGATTTAGCTTATTGTCGCATTATACGATTCTTAAAACATAGTTACGTACTTTTTAATTTTATAAAGTAAATTTAAAAGCTAAAATTACTAATATGTTGCAAATCACTTTCTTCAAAAAATATACAAGTCTAAAAGTATTTTTAACTTTTGTCATATTTAATAGTATCCTTGATAAGAGTTCGGACAATATTAAAATATCATCGATGCTCAATGAACATTAAGACTTACATTTTTTATATTAATGGTTGAATGTGAGATCAATTTAGAACAGAAGGTTTAATTTCAATCAATATTAATTGCGTGAAGTGTAATTACATTTCTTTTTTCAAACACGTAACTGAAAAGAATAATTATATATTTCTTTTGTAACTGTTTTTCTATAATTCTACATAACATTTAAATATTGTTTTATTTTGTTACATTAAAATACATATTTTGTGAAGAAGAAACTTTTATGAGAGTTGAAAAGAATAAATTATTTGTTTTGGACACAACACTTAAATCTTTATCAGGTTCGGAAAGGATCCAATATGCCGAGCTGCACAGAAGACTATGCATCATGAACGTAACAGGTTTTTGCACCGCATTACAATTAAATTACCCTTTTATTCTATGTTGCTTCAAAATGTAACCGTCGATAGTGACCACTTTGTGCAACTCGCCATTGTAGCCATATTTGTTCACCAGTTCAAGCTGCATAAAATCGGCGATTTTTGCTAAATTTAATTTAAAAAAATTTTTTTTTTACTTTTTTTTATATTCAAACTTGGTAGCTTAAAAAGTTAACAATTGCATTTACGGTGATAAGTTTCACCTTTGAGGGTGGAAGTTTCGCGAGTTCTTGATCCACATTGTCTCGATTACGGATATCATGTCCATTTCCGAAAATGGACATTCATATATTCTATCCTTTATGTAATCATCTGATCCATCATATAATTCAGTGTTTGCGGATATTAGAGAATCGAAGAAATTATAATTACCCAGTGAGAAATACAGTGGTTGAAGAAACGTCTATTAGATGTCTATTAGATGTTTATGGACGTCTATATACCTCTTTTTCATTTATCATTTCTCACTGGGTAGCAGTGAGTTAACATAATAGCAACAATAAGCATTGCCGTTTATTATTAAATCACTGGGGGTTGGATTGCGTTATGTCTTTTTCCTTCTGAATATTTATATGCGCAGCGCTGTTCATTTATTAGAAATATTATAAGATTGTTATATATGCGATCTTATTAGGTCATGCTAATCTGCTGTGACTTTTAATTCAATGAGCCATGATTGAAACATGATTGAAATATTGCGAAAAGAAAAGAAGAGGTATTGCCGTCTAGATAAATTGTTTATTAGCTTATTTGCAAAATTACACAGTATTTTGTTTTAAGTGTTGGTGCAAATTGCAAAATTGCTTAATTTTTAATTAAAATATTGGTCTAAATATATAAAACAACAATAAAATGAAATAAAAAGACAAACAAATAAGCGGTACGTAAGAACGCAAAAAAATGAGTAACACGATAAGAAAATAGGAAATAAAATTATAGACAACGCAAAAATATATGTTAAAAATATTTTGTAAAAATGCAAAAATAGTTTCATGAAAATTAGATCAACAATTTTGTATTATTTGATACTTAACATAATTATATTTTTTAAAGTTTTATAAAATAATTTGTAAGTTGATATTATTAGTATGTTATAGATAATTGCTTTTGAAAGACAAAAATTTAAAGTATTTTTATTATCATATAATATTCTTCATAATTTGAAAGATCAATACTTTGCTATACTTTGCTTACAGAGATATAAATAGTAAAACTCACATTCACCAAACCAATGATTAAATATGGAATCAATCTATAAGAGCAGAAAGGTTTGAGTTTCAGTCAATATTAATTGCGTAAATGATTAAAATTTTGATTTCCAGGAATGCAAATAAAAAAAAAAGATTATTAATTCTTTATAATTGTTTTTTAATAATTCTTCAATATTGCTATAAGTTTTATTTTGATCAATAACATATTTTACGAAGAGACGAGCAATTCTGTAAAAATTGACAAACAATTTGCGATAAAATAATTACTGGCGCTAATCATAAAATAAATTCCTTAAAATTTCATGAATACAAGTGTATAACGTTTTATGAATACAAGTGTGTAACGTTTGATTCTATAATAATAAAAATAAACATGTTTGCTGCATGTTGTTTACGCGTGATCGCTATTACCGGTTAAAATTCTACTAAACTGAAGAGGACCTAAAAATCACGCTGAAACATTTTTGTATTTGTATCATTACTCTGTACTGATTTGTAATAAAAATTTTTTGCGTTTTTATATCCGCGCTTTGGTTCTCTTAATTTTTTTTCTATTAGTTTTTTATTAATAAACACGTTTAAAAAATGGTAAAAAAGATCTTTTACAAAGTTTTGTATATTAAACTCTGCGATGTTTGAAAAATACGATTGCAGTTCAATGCGGGAAGTGCGTCATTAGACTTAATATCTTTTCATACAGAAGCTCCTTCACATCTATAGCCCACATAAAATCTAGATGATTGAATTTTTCAAATGGCACTCGGAATTTACCGTAAGGATTTCCTAGCTCCTTGTACAATTTATGCACGTCCTGTGAAAAAATATATGAAATTTAAACAATTATGTAATTAAAATATTACTATATATAGGGTGTCTCAAAATAATCACGACAACGCTCGTGAGCGAGTAGAGGAAAGTAAGCTAAACGGAAAAGTTCTTTAATGTTTTGCAATTTTTGCAATAATTATGGAAAAATTAATTTAAAAAGATTAACAAATAAGTGCGCGTGCCTAGACTGTGAAATGTTTGTTCTAGGTGTGCCAGTGGCGAATGTCACACGACAACGAAAAGTTTGATCGAAGACAAAAGTGACCGGGAACAAAGTTTTAAAAAATATAAGTTTAATTATCATGATTATTCTGAAACACTCTGTATATAACAGTTTACTTAACTTGTGCATCTTTAACATTTTTAGGAAATATATTTTATAATAGAATATATAAATTTACGTAGAAAGAGAGAATTCTGTGAATGTTATGTTTCATCATATCACACTCTCGTCTTTTCTTTACAATATGATACGCACATATTTTTGTATTTCTTGGAAGGAATCAATATTCTGACTAGCACAAGATTTTTAAATTAAATAAACAATAATTTAGATGGTGATATTGATAAGTATAGTACTACAAACCTTAACATTCGCTAACCAATCATTGGTGCTATAATGCAACGAAACCGGCACTTGGATCTTGCTTAGATTGTAGCTTGGCGGAATAAGCCAGCCATATTCTTTTAAATTACCGAATGGGCCGTAATCATACTGTCTAAATTTTCCCGGTCCAACTAATATTCCTAATAATCAATTTATTATTATTATTTTTATCAACTTATTGTATATTTTATAAAATTTTAGAAAATGTTTATAAGATTCACATATAATGAACATTTTGCTTTTCTTATGAATATTTACCAGAGTTAATAAGCTGCGCATAATGCATCATTTGTTTTGTAGCTGTACCAGCGGGAATATGCGCTAACGTTATTGGTAAAAGGGTCTGCAAATATCATAACAAAACACTCACAAACATAAAGCTAACATACAACATAAATCAATACATATTTGGTTAAAATTATTTAAATTATTTAAATTATTATATTAATATTTAAATTATTTAAAATTATTTAACTTTTGTGGGTGCATATATAAAGATTTTGAAATCTTCTTAGTATTTATTTTTTTATGACTTTAAGAGTATCATACCTTGTTAAGCTGTTCACTGTCAAATCCAGTAATTAAAAAGAGCAAATTCGAGCACAAGGATTGTGTAATAGTGTCTTCCGCACACACAATTTTTTTGAATATATTCATAGCTTCGCTAGTAGGTTCAAATTCGTACTTTCCGATTAATTTCAACAGCGCCTATAGCGAGAGTTTATAAAATATAATATGTAAAAAAAATATGAAAATTTCTGTGATTTTTCTATCGGCATCAAAGCTACATACGTTAATGGAACAAGAGAATTTCGCCAGGAACTGCATAACAGGACTTGGCATCCTGCCGCAATAAACAACTGGAGCCATGGCAAACATCGCCTGAATGTTCTTTTGGTACTCAGGTAGTTCCGCTGCCATAACAAAAAAAGTGGTAGTACCCTGGCTATGCCCCAAGTAAAACAATTTTTCGCGACCAGTCGTGTTCACAACATAATCTATCATTGCAGGAAGGTCGCGCGTCCCGATCTCGTGCCAGCTGCGGAAAAGATATTTTCATAAATCATTTTCTTGTACAACATTATATGTCTTGTGTATGCAAAATATCCAACAAGTATTTGCTGAATGTATATATTTTTAAATTTGATAAATAAACATTTGACTAAAGAAAATATGTCGGATAATCATTCAGATAATTATAATTAATCAGATAACATTATCAGAAGCGATAAAAACTTCACGATACTGATGGATAAAAACAAAAAGATATTGTACATGAGTATTATTCTTAAGGATTATCACAGTTGTCTAAATATTTATTACAGATGCACTTTGTAAAGGTTTTTATCAAATTTTATACACCTTACGCAGTTTTTGCAGTTTCTATTTTAAATGTTTTATTCGTGAAGCTTGAAATAAAATTCTAGTATTATCTCCTTAGTGCCTATCTTTTTAATCGAATAATTGAAAAAACATATTTGATTAGCAATATATAATTTAATTTTTGTTTGTTAAGATAACACACGGATTAATTTCACTTTTAAATATACTGTACGAAAACTTCTTTCTTGCCGCTTGTATATATATATATATATATATATATATATATATATATATATATATATATGTATATATATAATATATTTTAATTTTTACCTAAAATCCCAGTACTTTTTGTCTTGGATAGACAAGTGTCTATGTTTACGAGAATACATGGTACCGCGCGCGTTAGCCAGCCACACATCATATCCCGCATCTGCTAAAATAAATGCTAAAATTTCAAAGAAGTAATTAATATATAATACCAATAATAAAAAACAAAAATAGCAGCACACAGATGGTACAAAGAATAAAAATTTATATAAATTTTGTGTAATAGTTATGTGTCAGATCATTAAAAAATTAAAATATTTTAATATTTTATTTAAAAAATAATTTCATAATTTATCTAAGTAAAAATAATGATTAACTTATTTTATACACATATTCCCCACCTAAGCTTTTTTCAGGTCCGGAAAGAACCCAAATTGCCGAGCTACCCAAAATACCGTGCATTACAAACGCAACAGGTTTTTGCACTACACTGGAATTAGATCGCCCTGTTATTCGATGCAGCTCCAAGATATAACCGTCGTAAGTAATCACTTTGTGAAGCTCGCCATTGTAGCCATATTTGTCCACTAATTCAAGCTACATAAAATACATTTTTTTCAAACTGTTAAGATCGAAAGATCGGCAAGAATTGTAGAAGTAAAAAATTGCAATTATAATGATGACACAACATTAATATTAATATTACATAACAAATAACGAATTCTACATAATAATATTACATAAAGAATATTACATAATATTAATATAACAGTATTAATATTAATTATAAATTTAATTTAGTAATGCAAATTGTTTTGCTAATATAATTTTAATTTAATTTAATGAAAATATCTAGGAAGTAATTTTATTCAACGTTGTTTAATACACTATTGTTTTCATTAAATTAATTGATTAAAAGTAATAAAACATTAATGTTTCCATTAGTAAGACAGTCAGATATTTTAAAGTGAATTTCCGCGTACTTTATATTTTACAAATTAACTTTTTTATGCTTTATAATTGAAAAAAAATTGATGGTTGTACTTACAGTGGTAAGTTCCGCATCTGACAATATAGGTGCAAAGAACTGTGGCTTCACGAATTTTTCCTTCGATGCTAGTATCTCGTCAATTCCTGGACTATTTGATATCTCTTTCACAAAATAATCCGATGTTTTATTTATGAAATTGTTTGGCATCGCACTCGTGGATACCAGAATCAAAGAAGCAATTAGTAGCAGTAACATTATGTTGCCACATAGATCACTGGGAATTGAATGGAAGTGAAATATATTCTCTTTCTTTCCGAATGTATAGCGCTTATTTATCTAAAATATCTCCGGAATGTGGTTTTATATGATCTTATCACGTTGTCCTTTGTTAATCTTATAATGGTCGTAATTTTATAATAGGATTGACGCGTTGAGCCATAGTTGAAGCGTCATGGAAACAATCTATGAATCTTATTGACATCTAAATGGATCGATTGTTTATTTGCAAAATACTGCAACATTCTGCAGTTTTTTTAAATGTAAGTGCAATATCACGTTTATCTGATTATTTATCAAAATATAAATTTCTCTGCAAGATATTAAAGAATTGTTACAATTAATTAATTGTTAATAACACAATAAATTATATTAATAATTGAATTATTTCAATATTGAAGTGAATCAATATAGATAATTAAATTAAAAATTTAATTATCTATATTGATTCACTTCGATATTAAAATAATTCAATTATTTATTTGATATTTATTATCACACACGCTATTTGAAATATCAAAATTAATAATACTACAAAACAATACATTTATTAATATTTATTTTGATTTAGTTTATTGCTATATTATTCTTAACATAGTTACATATTTTTTTTACTTATACATATTCTTATAAAATAACTTACAAACCAAAGCTACAAGTACAACAGAGAATTCTTATTAAAAGACATAGAAGTCTAAAAGTATATATACTTATATATAACGAAATAAGGGACAAATTTATCGTTTTCAGGAACTTTATCAGATACAATGAATAGTAAGACTCTCATCAAACACCAAGTTTGAGCAACAGTTTGTTTTAACTTATAATCTTGTAGATTGCGAAGAGAAGCTAAGGTAAAATTTGCCGATGGTTTATTTTTAACTTCAGGTAAACCATACTGAAATAAATAAAGTCTAGCGTTTAATGTGTCTACATTGAAATCATATTCTTTGTTGGTAATAAAATGATTTAAAACTAATTTAATCTCCATTGGTGCAACGCCTTCAAAAATGTCATGTATCGGGTCAATGATGTAATTTCAGTGAAATAAAAATATCGCATCTCGTGCAGAATGCTTATCTCTCTGACTTCGCACTGTTTTCTCGCATTTTCGATATCTTTTTGAGTCACTTTTTCTTCGATCATTTTGATGTGTTCGTCGTGCAATTGTTTCGTCTGTGGAATTGCACTGGTGCCTTCGTGCCTTATAAAAATCAAATCGATTGATCATACATAGCCTACAAAAATATAGAGCTGCAGGACTCAATAAGTCAAATAATTGATGAGCAGCTAGTCCATCAGCAGTAACAGCAGCAAGAGATGCTCGCAAAACTCTCTCTTTTCCATTTTTAGACACAAGACTCCTTCGTCACTTTCCAATTTCCTTAATTCATAAATAAATGGTCTCAAAATCGCATCCATTCTGTATTTCTCGATATTAGCTGTATGACAAGGAGCCAAAACGTGTATCTTCCCGAGAAATAAATTTAGATCTGGAGGTAAATTTTGAATTACATAGTAAAATACATGAATTTTATGAGACTTTACCTTTGAGCCCAAAGAGTTATTAAGGGGATGCTGGAGTTACCGGCCGGACATTATATTTTTTCGAACAAGAATATTTTTTTATTGGTTGCATAGAATTGTAAATCCTTTTGCAGGAGTAAAGTGTACACAAAAACGGAATTCGGGCTGCTCGACTTTATTTGGAAAAAAAAGAATTAATAACAAAATTTGTTTCTATTCATTAAGAGGATGCTGAAGTGACGGGCGAACTCCGACGCGAAAGCGCCATCATTTCGATGGTACTAAAAATGAAATGACATTATCGGCACAGCCTACGGACCTATGCCGCGTAGGTCCGTGTGTACGCATTTGTTTGTAGTGGTGACTCACTACACTGACGTGTGGTCTGTGTACGTGTGTCATCGGAAGTTTGTAAACAAACGATGCTTGCGCTTGTTTCCTCGACTGAAATTTCGTCGCAAGGCTGCAATATAATGTCCGAGAAAACATAAGCCTATACAAGGTGTCAAATAAATACAAACTAAATATGACAAAATAATAAATGAAAAATATACATATAATACTATATATATCATTGAAGAAAAATGTCATATACTTTTCTTACTTTTATCCTTATGTAGTAAATACTAAATAACTAATTAATCAATTAATTAATATATACATATACACATATATTCAATAAATAGTTATCTTTATTTTGTATTTTATATGATAATGACTGAAATAATGAAAGTATATATTATTTCAGTTATATAAAATACAAAATAAAGATAACTATATTCAATATGTATATGTATGTATTCAATAATTAATTAACTTATTTATTTATTTTGTATTTATTACATAAGAATAAAAATAGGAAAAGCATATAACATATTTTTCCAATTAGATATATAGTATTATACATACATTTTTCAAATAAAATATTTTATCATATCTAACTTATATCTATTAGACACCTTGTATAAGTCTATTTTGTCTCGTATGTACATCATTCAGCCATACGATAGAATTTCATTTGCGAGAAAAAAGGTTAAATGACCTTATAAATTATCTGATAAAATATAAACAGACCACACGTGCAGTAAATTGCTAACTAAAATAAATACGTATTTCTTCAAATCTGTCAGCTGACGTTAGATCGCCTATGACAATATTTCTTAAAATCTGCCAGTTCACGAATAAATCGTCTTTAGCTCTCTTTTTTCTAAACTGTCAGCTGACGTTAGATCGCCTGTGACATTATTTATTAAAAATTGTCAGCTCACGATAGATCGCCTCTGACAATATTTCTTACAATTTGCCAGTTTACGAATAAATCATCTTTAGCTCTCTTTTTTCTAAACTGTCAGCTGACGTTAGATCGCCTGTGACAATATTTATTTAAAGAAGAAGAAGAATTAAAGAAAAATAATTGTTATCTTTCAATAACAATTATTATATGGAAAAACAAAAGTTTTGCAATGCACATTTGTTATTGGCCAAAGTTCTAAATCACCAGATATATCATCAATTTTAAAAATATTCAAGTTATCTGAATTAAAAGGATAAGTATACAGCGAACTATATGAACAAAATTTTTTACCAATAATTGAAGTAGTGCCATCTTTGTGTGTTACAAAGTTATGTATCTGTATAACTTTACTATTAATTATACAATAGCAATCAGCCTGAGAGAAACTATAAATTGACAATATATAATTATTAAAATTAATTTTTTTGTATTGTTTGCAAAATGATATTAATGGGATTGTCGGTCCGTGACAATGCTCAAACAAATGACTTGCAGGTAAGTTTTCATTTATATTTGAAACAAAATTCGCTTCATGTAACCTTTTACAAAGCTGGATTAATGGTTGTTTTGCAGACTCAATAAGACGCTTCAGCTTTCCTAAACAATTTTCAAAAGGAAAAGCTGCGAAATTATCCAAGGGTCCATACACTGCGACTTCTGCTGGTAAATGAATTAAGCAATAAACATTATAAATTAAAAATTCCAAACCATACAGATGTTCACTGTGTTCAACAAATATTCTTAAAAGTTGCGAAACTATCTTACAACCCAATACCGATATATGTCGCTTTGAACATAAAATTACAATGGCTGTATGTAATAATAAAAAATGTTTGTACACAGCTTTATCAACAACATTGCACAACAGAGCTGGTCCCAAATATAAAAGAAAAATCCGAAATTCTGTAGCTTTAAACCGAGCTAGTTCTCTTAAAGGTCTTGGTTTTCTATTTATTTCTTTAGGAATGAAATTACTCAAAGCGGTCATATTATCAGAAAGAGTTTGTACCACATTCGCAGACAATCTAACTTTCAAATTTCCATTAATCCAACATTGCAAAAGCTTACGAGTCACACCTAAGCAGACATTGTGCATATAATCGATTGGGAAAGAAGTCACAAGTCCAATGTTAAGCTGAAGTAAAGGAGAGTCACCTACATGGTGATCCTCATCTTGTTTTGATTTAAAGGTATCATCATTTCTAAGATCGGCGTTAACATTTCGAAATATCACTCTTCCATTAAAATAGTTCCCCGATACAATACATTTTTCACACGAGGAGTAACCCCCGTGTGATTTAATGCATTTTAGGTATGAACGTGCAGGAGCATCACATACAAAAGAATGAACTGTAACTCTGTAATGAATATTATTGAAATCAAAACCGTTTTTAAGCAGTAAAGAAAGCTCTTCTATAAACTCCTTTAAAAAACTAGCTAATGGCTTCGGCTTTGATGTTCCACAAAAAACACCAATAGGAAAAGGAGTTTTATTGTCTGAATTTTGAATAAGCCCTAAAATTGGCCACAACTGGGTATTGGCACTCTTAAATAATGGCAACCCATCAACATTAAAAGTTAAATTAATAACTGCATCCGAAAATTTTAGATTACGCGTTAAGTGTTGTTCAATGGCACTTTGAAGTCCCATATACACAAATTCTCCTGTTTCCATCATTTTCACATTGATTTTTGAAGGAGTTTTTAGCAGAGTTCTCACATCAAGAGGCAACTCAGGATGAAAAGGTACTAAAATTTGCAGCAATGAAATAATGGCCACATGTGGAATATTCACGTTTGATACAGTCCATTTTCTTAAGAGGATGCTGAAGTCATATTGTTACCGACCAAAACTTCAATTTTCTAAAAAAGGTGGCGTTTTTTATTGCTTTAATAGAATTACAAATCCTTTGGTGTAAATAAAGTACATATGCTAATCTTTCGGCAGTTGGTCAAATTTAAACCAAAAAATAAAAAAAATTTTTGAAAATTTACCGACAATGTCACCTCAAAGAATTATATCTTTTATATCAAAATTATACTGCTTCAATCTGCAAAACAAGACCATGTGCCGAAGAAGAGCGTATGAAACAATAATGGAAAACCAAAAAAATAGAGCTTAGAGACTTATTTTCAAAACGCCACCCTTTTCCAGATTTATGTAAAGCATGTGTGCAATATAGAAAGAATAAGGTAAAAAAGAGCTATAGATTAGTTCCGAGATTTTGGGATAGAGGCGCTATACAGTTCTCAGTGCTATCTGTCATATACAGAATCTTTTAGGTTAGTTATGTGTGTGTTAGTTGTGCGTGTGTGTGTGTTTGTGTTATGTGCTACGAAACCCGGCTGAAAAAAATGAGTTGAAGGCACTCTGAAGGATAAAAAAGTGTATGTATTATACATAAATTTTGCAACATTTTTGCAAACATTTGTATTATTTAATTACATACATTCATATTCTAATTTCTACAAAATACTTTTATTCATGTGCTTTATATGTATATATTATGTATATTATGTGCTCCATATTATGTATATTTACATCAAAGTATCTATGTAAAAAGTTAATATTATTTTGTATATTGTATATATTTTTATAATAAATGTATATGTCATATAACTTATTTATAAAGCATGAAATATAAAGGTATTTTTAGTTTCTTGTATGCATCATTTGTAAAAAAATCTTGATAAAAAAAACATTAATTTTGTGACTTGCAATTATCTGTTTCAATATATACTTCTTTTAAATACTTACAACTAGCCTTATTTTATGCGTTTACCTTGGTATCTAAAATACACATCAAAATATAAAATTAATTTCTAGTTCAGTAGAAAAAAAACATTGTAGTCTTACACCAGAGAGAAATGGGAAAATATCATGTATATGTAATAACAAATAAATCACTTTTCCACTAACATTATACACAACTTTGCAGAAATAAATTTATTCTGTGAATTTTGAATGTGTAGTGCAGTTTAAAACACACAGTCGAAATATGTCTATATTTTTGAAAAAATAATTCTGATTTTTCATGAATCACAGTGGTTTTATAAAATGTTCAATTTTAACCGTTTTTATTGGACTGTACTTTAGACAATATTATATTTTGCCATTTCTCTCTGTTGTAAGACAAGAATGTTTCTTTTCTACTGTAATAGAAATACATTTTCGATTTTGATACGTATTTTAAATACCAAGTTAATCACATAAAATAAGGCTAATTGTAAGTATTTAAAAGAAGCATATAATGAAACAGATTATTGCAAGTCGCAAAATTAATGTTGTTTCTTTTATCAAGATTTTTATACAAATGATAGACACAAAAAAATAAAAATATCTTTATATTTCATGCTTTAGAAATAAAAAATATGGCATATATCATATACATTTATTGTAAAAAGAGTATACAAAATGATGTCAATTTCTTAAAAAAATATTTTGATATAAATATAGATAATGTGGAGCATATAATATACATTATATATATATACATAAAGCATATGACGTAATAAAAGTATCTTACAATAAAGAATAAGACAAGCCAGAGGCGGTTTTCTCGTGGACTGGCAATATAGAATAAGACAAGCCAGAGGCGGTTTTCTCGTGGACTGGCATTAGAAAATTCTTATTCTTGTCTTCAAGCCAGAGGCGGTTTCCTCGTGGACTGACAATATAGAATAAGACAAGCCAAAGGCGGTTTTCTCGTGGACTGGCAATATAGAATAAGACAAGCCAGAGGCGGTTTTCTCGTGGACTGGCATTAGAAGAAAATTCTTATTCTTGTCTTCAAGCCAGAGGCGGCTTTGTCGTGGACTGGCAATATAGAATAAGACAAGCTAGAGGCGATCTTTCGTGAGCTGACAATTTTAAATAAATATAGTCAGAGGCGATCTAACGTCAGCTGACAGTTTAGAAGAAAGAGAGCTAAAGGCGATTTATTCGTGAACTGGCAAATTGTAAGAAATATTGTCAGAGGCGATCTATCGTGAGCTGACAATTTTAAATAAATATTGTCACAGGCGATCTAACGTCAGCTGACAGTTTAGAAAAAAGAGAGCTAAAGACGATTTATTCGTGAACTGGCAAATTGTAAGAAATATTGTCAGAGGCGATCTATTGTGAGCTGACAATTTTTAATAAATATAGTCAGAGGCGATCTAACGTCAGCTGACAGTTTAGAAGAAAGAGAGCTAAAGACGATTTATTCGTGAACTAACAAATTGTAAGAAATATTGTCAGAGGCGATCTATTGTGAGCTGACAATTTTTAATAAATAAAGTCAGAGGCGATCTAACGTCAGCTGACAGTTTAGAAGAAAGAGAGCTAAAGACGATTTATTCGTGAACTGGCAAATTGTAAGAAATATTGTCAGAGGCGATCTATTGTGAGCTGACAATTTTTAATAAATATAGTCAGAGGCGATCTAACGTCAGCTGACAATTTTAAATAAATATAGTCAGAGGCAATCTAATGTCAGCTGACAGTTTAGAAGAAAGAGAGCTAAAGGCGATCTATCGTGAGCTGACAATTTTAAATAAATCTTTCATTTCCTATTTTACATACATTATAGATAGTTTGTTATAAGCATATGTTACATTATTGTAAACTTTTGTAGCAGCATTTTCGATAAACTTTGTTTCATTACAGTGTTACGTCCTGATCAGACTACACGATTCTTTTCTTTTCATTAAATACCAGACCTAGTAAACGCGGAACCAACAAAACTCTTAAGAAATATTATAACGCCAGAGCTGTTTTTCTCATGAGACACCAGGAGCTCGAATCTTCTCACGGAGAAAAATAGCATGGATATTTCAAAATACCTTGGCCGCTCAGCGTGCCTATCGTCGCCAGAAAAACCGTAAAAGTCAAAACTTCGCGGTAGCTGGAGTCCTTAACCGACTCCAGACGGTTAGAGTAAGAGATAAAAAGAAAAAACTGGCACCAACTAGTCATACTCTTGGATTCCACCTACGGGAACTCTAGCTAGTAGATAGGGTTTTACCGAGTAACGATCGGGGAATGACCGCAGTCGCATGCCGAGAAGGCGCGACACCTGATACGGCGCACGTGTTTAGTAGGTCTGGGAAACCGAGATGCATTAGTCGCACTCTCCACGCGACACCAAGGGCACGCGACAGTCGTAAACTGTCAAATTTATTAGATCAGTGACCCAAGGCTTTGCGAACTTATATACCGATTCTTAACCACCCAATCCGAAAGCCGAGAATCGGGGCAAGCACTTCTATAGACCACCCATCATTCCATCGTATGGTCTAAAGACTACGCCCACCCAGATCTTAAGACACTGAGATGCACCCCACCTATACTAATTAACACCAACCGGGTTACGCCACCTCAAAAACCTACCCCCATCATATATGGACCCGAAACGACGCTATTCCTTATTCGTTAGGGCCTCTTTCTTCCTATCTCATTTCAAGTAACCTAGTCATCTAAACCCAATCCTATTAGCTAAAAATGACGCCATCCTCCCCCACATTAAAAATTTTCTCGCAAGACTAATTCCTATTCGATCCCCGCTCCAAAAACCTAAGATTTTCCAAAGGAATCTACCCCAAAGAAAAAGTATAAAAACCCGTGTTCTGGTGGCTCCGGACACAATCACACACAGTTTTTCAAGCAGTTTGCGCAGTTATTCCGTTTAGCTCAGTTTCTCGAAACAGTTTTTCGAGTAGTTCGGGGGCGCGAATCAAAGAGTAAAATCAGTTGATACTTTGTCGCGACCATCTCGTGGTGCATCTCAAGTAGAAGGCCCATCACCCTGACGACACCATCCCGCAGTAGGGTGCCCACTCGTTTACAAAAGGGTCCGACGCCTATACAACACCTTCCCTCAACGGGGCGCCTGCTCAGAACCACCGAACATATTCAACGCGATCCGAAACTACTCTGCAACGAGTAAGTCAGTTCATTTCTCTTTATTTTATTATTTCTTCTGTCCTCCCTCCGGAAAAATAAAACACTCACACACACACACACATACACACACACACTTGTAAAGAATACATAAATAAAATTATTAATATATGCGATTAAGAATTAAGTTTTTGTATCCTAATTATAAATTCAATCAAATTAAAATGTTGTCTTTAATAAATTAAACTTTTGTTCTTTTTCATTTAACCACACCCTCCTCGTTCGTCACCCCCCTCACACCTTCCCTCTCAAATTGCGCACAAAGGTTCCGCCCCGGGTAATAGGGATTCAATTCCTTGACCCAAAAAGGGAACCACGAGCGGTTGACTTGTTGACGGAGTAAAAACGACTCTTCCAGTCGCTGACCCGTCGCAAGTCCTAAACGTGCCGCTCGGCTCGTGCGGTCAGGTCCGTTTACGTCGATCGCCGAGCCCAACGAAAAAAATTCTACATCTATCAGGACGTAACAGACTTGATAGAAAGAATAAAAATTGGGGGCTCGTCCGGGATGAAAAGTGCAATTTTTGAGAGGTAGGAATGACAACGAGGTCTAACTCCGATAAAGATAAAATAGAAGAACAATTTAATGCCGCAATAAAAAACAAAAAGAAAACTAAATCAGATACATTAGATACACTTCACACATCCACTCCAGCAGCCTCCTCCGCTCGCGTCCCTAAACGAATTAAATTCAACGCTAACGAACCTGAAATTGAAGCGTTTTTAGTGGAACCTAGTGCTCCCGAGTACGGTTCCGACGATTCTGGTGACGAGACTATTAGACCGTGTGGTGAGAACGAACACTTAAATTTTAAACTAAGTCCAAGTGACAGTAAAAGGGTGAAAAATATGGCGCAAGGTAATCCGTTTGCTACCCTAAAATACGCGGTCGAAGCCGTTCCATTTTTCGACGGAAAAAATATCCCATTAAATTATTTTATCGAAGGATGCGAAGAGGCAAAGTCTATGTTGCCCCATGAAGCAGAGCCTCAATTTACTAAAATTTTACGAACGCGAATAGTAGGCGAGGCGCGACGAACAATTAGAGATCAAGATTTCGAAACAGTAGCTCAGTTAACTAAATATCTAAAACAAATTTACGGCGGATCTAAAAATGTGTATCAGTTACAGGGAGAATTAGGAAACGTATATCAAAAGAATGACGAGGATGTCGTCACTTATGCTAATCGTGTAAAACTCTTAGGAAAACAGATACGAGAAGCCTATCGTAGTTCAGAACACGCGTTAACAGATCACGACGTGCGAGCATCTTTAGAAAAAGACATGTGTAAATGTTTCATCCGAGGCCTAAAACCCGAAATCGAGCAGAGGATCGCTCGAAACTTAGACGTACAAGCGACTGTAACAGATGCCCTACGGATAGAAAGAGAGCTTCGTGCTATTACAGATTTACGACATGGACCTGCTAACTCCGACCGAAATAATGTACAAGAAAATCGTTCCAGAATTTGTCAAATTTGCTTTAAAATTGGCCACTCAGCAGCTAATTGTAGAAAACTTATGCAAATGGCAGACTCTTTTAAACAAAATAATTTAGGCACTGAAATCCTAATTTGCCAGATTTGTAAAAAACGCGGACATAGTGCAGAAAAGTGTCGATTACGTGATCCTCAAGCTCAACGATCAATAAATATGGTGCAGGAAAATACCATAAAATGTCAATTATGTTTTAAACCGGGTCATAATGCAAAAAATTGCCGCCTAAATAATTCTAATAACCAAATAAGTAATTTTAACAATAAGATCTCCATAATTTGCCAGTGGTGCGACCGACCGGGCCATTCTGCCAATAATTGTTGGAAAAAACAAAACGAGCAAACAAATCTTAATAATCAAAACAGAATTATCTGTCAAATTTGTAATAACTTGGGCCATACAGCTAAAAACTGCCGTTCAAATCCTAATCAACCAGCAAATTCTGCTGATGGAACGTTTTGCCGTTATTGTAAAGAAAACGGGCACCTAATTGAAAATTGTCAATTGCGCATTGCAAGTAATAATCGTAAAAGAGAAGGAAACACGGGAAATGGGAACGGCCCCTCGAAATCGGGCGTACCGCAGGGGTCCGACCAGACCTTACGCCCGTCGACCTCACAGAAAAATGCGTAAAAAGTGACCCTTCGGAAATTCGGCCCGTAACTGTAAATCTTAACAAACAGAGTCGCGTACCTACTGTCCAAATAAAAATTAACGAAATGATTTTGCCCATAACTTTTATGCTAGACACAGGTTCCGGTCCTAACATAATTAAGGAAAATTTTGTGCCTCAAAATTTAAATATTAATTATAATAACGTTTTACAGTTAAATGGTATAAATAATTACCCCGTTTATACACTCGGAGAAATCGCTCTTACTCTTTTCGGCGAGTCAGTAAAATTCCACATAGTAGCCGATGACTTTCCGATTACGCAATCAGGAATATTAGGAAACGATTTCTTTAAACAAACAGCTTCAACTATCGATTACGCACACGAACGACTAAACGTTTTTGGAAACTGCGTGACATTTTCTTCTCCAGAAACTATCGTAGCATCACCCAGATCAGAATCCTTGTTTTACGTGAGAATAAAAAATCCAGAAATAAAAGTAGGTTATTTACCAAAAATCAAATTAGCGCACGGAATATATTTGGGAGATACTATCGTGGAAAACGTGTCGGGAAAAGCTTATTTGAATGTCATAAGCACTTTGGACGAAGAAGTTGAAATTCGAGTGCCTACCCTTCGACTCAGGCCCCTGAGTGAACTGCTCGACGACCATAAAATTGATCTTAACCAGGATAGTTTAAGGAAAACGCAAGAGACGACGATACAACCTGAAAGCGACGAAACTCTTAAGATGCAAAATGAATTTAACAACGATGAACTCGACGATAGAGACATTAATAACGTTAACATTATTAATAATAATAAAAAATTCGAAGATGGTAGTAAAAATAAAACTAAGATCAAAGTAAACAAAAATGATGACGTGTCAAATAATAAAATTAAAAGGGAAATTAAAAATAAAGATAAAATTAAAGATAAAGATAAAATTAAAAATAACGTTGAAAATAAGAATGATCCTGAAAGTAGAGAGGGAAGTTGTCAAGTCCCTCCAAAATTATTGAACAATTCTAAAAACGGGGAGGAAAGCCGTCAAACCTCGTTAAAAGAAATGAGTGACTCTACATCCTTTGAAGGGAAAAGTTTCTGTACTTTTCCGAATCATCAAATCATTCCCGGAGGGGGAAGTTACCAAACCTCTCCAGACCCCGTCGGTTGCGAGGAGAGAAGTTACCAAACCTCGCTACGCAATTCGACACAATCTTCTTTTAAAAATATAAAAGGGAGAAGTTTTCTATCCTCCCTAAAAAATATAAAATTTCCAAAGGTTGAATCACTCTCGAAAATTAATGGAAAAGAAAATCAGGATACATATGTAACAATTGAAGAGCTACTGGATAAAATCCAACATTTTAATAAAAAAATGACGATTAATGACAGTATTAAGAGTAAAAATAAACCATCTTCGAAAATTTTGGCGTTATCAAAAATTAAGACTCAGGAAATAATAGATAAATTTATGCGAAAGAGGAAATCTAAACATAAACATGAAATTGTGAAAAAATTAGTAAAAGATTGCATGGAGAAGTTAACTCCGCGTGAAAATCTAAGTCAAGACGCTGTTAACACTCCAGTCCGTAGCAAGTGTCTAGTAGTAGCAGAAAAATCTGGAAAGGATCGTCTTACAGAAATCGTCGACCTACTACGTTTGGAACACTTAAACGCACGAGAAAAAGAAGGCATAATAAGGCTTATTACACAGAGTCAAGACCGATTTCACATACCTGGAGAAAATTTAACTGCCACTCAAATATTACAACATCAAATTTCAACAACGGATGATCGACCGATAAACACGAGGCAATATAGATTTCCGCAATCTCATAAGGAAGAGATAAATAAACAAGTAGAAGAACTGCTGACAGGAGGTATAGTTAAACCTTCGCAATCACCGTATAATACACCCATATGGATAGTACCCAAAAAGGAAGACTCGAAAGGAAATAAACGCTGGAGAATGGTTTTAGATTTTCGAGCTTTAAACGATAAAACAATCGGAGATGCTTATCCATTACCGAATATTGTCGATATTCTTGATCAATTAGGAGGAGCGCAATACTTCTCCGTATGTGATTTAGCTTCCGGATTTCATCAAATAAAAATGGATCCTGCAGATGGCCATAAAACTGCTTTCACCACTCCTTTTGGACATTATGAATTCGATAGAATGCCTTTTGGATTAAAAAATGCACCTGCTACTTTTCAACGTTTAATGGATCTAGTATTATCAGGACTACAAGGCCAGGAATTATTTGTTTATATGGACGACATCGTTATTTACGCCGCCTCATTGGAAGAACACGAAAGGAAATACAATTTATTAATTGAAAGGCTTCGAAAGGCCAATTTAAAATTACAACCGGACAAATGTGAATTCTTAAAAACAGAAGTAACTTATCTAGGGCATATAATTAGTAAAAATGGAGTTAAACCTGATCCTAAGAAGTTAGAAGCAGTAAAATTATTTCCTAGGCCCAAAACACCAAAAAACATTAAACAATTTTTAGGACTCGCTGGATATTATAGACGATTTATACCGAATTTTTCAAAACTGGCAAAACCATTAACTAATTTGTTAAAAAACGATACACGATTTGAATGGACGATTACTCAAGAAGAATCTTTCGAAATATTGAAACAATTATTATGTAAAGAGCCCGTATTACAATATCCTGATTTTTCAAAACCATTTATTTTAACAACGGATGCTTCTGGGATAGCAGTAGGAGGAATATTATCGCAAGGAGAAATAAATAAGGATCGTCCAGTGGCCTATGCATCTCGTACTTTAACAGATAACGAACTGAAATACGATACATATGAAAAGGAAGCATTAGCAATAGTTTATTGCGTTAAACATTTTCGACCATACTTATACGGACGAAAATTCACACTGGTAACCGATCACAAGCCTTTAATGTGGTTTAAGAATGCTCAAGATGCGAACATGAGAATATTACGATGGAGACTAAAATTAGCGGAATACGATTATGAAGTGGAATATAAAGCAGGTAAAATGAATATAAACGCAGATGCATTATCACGAAATCCTATAAACCTTGAAGAAGTCGATTGTAAACCAGTTAGAAAGGGCAGACAGAAACAAAAAATCTCTAAAGATGCTAAAACAACCTTAAAAACGCAAAGAGAATTTGACGAAGAAGAAGATAATTATAAATTGTATCTCTCCGATTCTTCAGAGGAAGATGATAATTACGAACTACGCCTCTCTGACACTGAAGAAAATGATAATTACAAATCGCATCTTTCTGATAGCGAGGAAGAAAATTACGAATTACATTTTTCCGACACCGAAGAAAACGAAAATGCAATTAAAAATAATACAGACTCGATACCATTTACCCAAGAAGAATTAGATGAACCAAATCAACAAATAATAGAGAGAGCATTAATTCACAGTCCACCTACACATGACAAAATACTAACAAGAAGTCGGACAGCACGACGTCGAATTATCGATCAAGATGATTTAATAAAAGAGCAAATAGACGATAACATTATATTGTTAGACGATAGAAATGATCCGCCTGATAAAGAAAACAGTGATGAAGACGAGGAACAAGAAAATATAGACAATAACCAAGAGATCAATATCAAAAATTATAGTAAACCCACTATTAATAATCAGCAAATAATAAAAAATAATATAATTGAATCTCGTGATCTATTATTCTTACGTAAAGACAACATAGCATATTTTGTTGATACAAACGGTAAACCTTTAGATTCCGGTTCGCAAAAGTTATTCGAACGAAACAAACTTCCAAATTTAAATAATCTTATGTTAAATCAACCTAAAACCATTAAAGTAAAAAATTATTATCATATAATATTGCCGATAAGCGAAGAACAACGAGAAGGCCCAACATTAACTTTATCTCGAATCATAACCGCTTTAAATAACTTAAAAGAAACTGTTGAAAATTTAAAAATTGAAACACTTAGTATTGCTAAAACGGATTTTATTAACAATGTACCGTGGAACAATGTCAAAAATCAGCTACAATTAATATTCCTTGACGCACCAATTAAATTAATTATTTGCAATGGATTAGTTAAATATCCACCTAGAGATCTACGACCAATAATAATAGGAGAAACGCACTGTTTACCCACTGGGGGACATCGCGGAGTAACTAAAACGTATAATAGAATCAAACATAATTATTACTGGGAAAATTTAAAAATAGATGTACAGCGTTTTATCCAACAATGTTTACATTGCCAATTAAAAAAACTAGTTCGCGTAAAAACCAAACAACCTATGATAATTACCGATACACCCGGATCATCTTTCGATAAGGTCGCCATGGATATCGTAGGACCTTTGCCTAAAACCGAACGTGGCAATGAATATATCTTAACTCTACAAGACCAACTCACTAAATTTAGCATGGGAATACCGTTATCCGACCAAACTGCTGAAACGGTAGCCGAAGCTTTCGTCGATCGATTTATTTGTGTATTCGGTTCTCCGAAAGCAATTTTAACAGACCAGGGTAGAAATTTTATCAGTGACTTAATGAAAAAGGTAGCTAAAATATTTAAAATTCGTAAATTCCGTACAACCGCATTCCATCCTCAATCAAACGGCTCATTAGAAAGATCACATCACGCATTAGGAGAATATTTAAAGCAATATGCAAGAGAACAAAAACAGTGGGATAGATGGATAAGTCTCGCGATGTATAATTATAACACTAGTGTACATGAAGCAACTAAACACACGCCTTACGAATTAATCTTCGGTAAAATAGCACGAATTCCGTCAAATGAACCTTTAGCATCTGGCGATAAATTAGCAACTTACAACGAATATCTTGTAAATTTAGTTAGTCAACTCCACGCAATTCAGAAAAATGCCCGAGAAAACGTTGTCGAAGCAAAAATTAAATCGAAAAGACACTATGATAAAAAGATAAACCCACAAACATTCAAACTTGGTGATCAAGTCTTTTTATTAAAAGGCCCTAAACCTGGCAAATTTGGAGATCAATACACAGGACCCCATGAGGTCTTAGAAATATTGAATAGAAATAACGTAAGAATTAAAATAAAAAAGAACAGTCGCGTTGTACACCCTAATCGCCTACGAATCTCACACATCAAACCAACTCCTAATAATTAAGTAATTTTATTATTATTAATTAAAATAAGTAACTATAAAAAAATATATATAAATATATTTTACACAAAAAAAAATTTATAAATAAATAAATGATAAATTGATTAGCAAATAAGGAAATAAGTAATAACAACAAGCTTGACAATTAAAGGTGCGCTATATTAATATACCTTAGACGTGCTAAATTTCAGATGGATCTCCGAGGATTTTTAATAATCGCCGTGCTAAATTTTTGGTTACGCGGCACTAAAGGCATAATAGGATATGACTGCGGATCTGCATCGACGAACATTACGACTCTATCATTACTGGGGATAGAGGAATGTGATATACCACAGCCAGAAGTAGCAGCTCAGAAGATTTATATACAATTGCTACAAATTAACGAATTTACCTACGCGAGAGTTATACAATGCAAAATAGAAATAGACAGATTAATCAGGAGATGCGGAATGTTCTCTCACTCCATGGACGTGTACAACGGAAAGCACGCGTATATAGAAGAAGTATCAAGAGACGCCTGCCAACAAATGCATATGTATGGTACTTACGAAATCGGGAACACTCGAATAACAGGATTGAAATCCAATCAAACTGCAACACGACCGGTAACACTGGCCGGACACGTGAACAATGATGGCACCTGTTCCGGAACAACATATAGCGATCCATTCGGCACATGGGAAAAAGCCGTGGTACTCGCAACCATAAAAATTACACTACAGGATTATATAGCTGACGTGAAGATAAACACGAACCGAGTCCAACTGAGGTCTGGAGTGACCTGTGCGTTGAGCGCAACACATTGCACCGACATCGAGGGTGGGGATACCTACTGGGCATCCATGCCCACGGATACCTGCAGGTTCAGCACTTATGGAGTATTATATGAAGGATATGCACACAGAATAATAGACATCGTCAACAAACAACAGCAAATTGTTTATTCCATGACTACAGAAGACACAGTTTTTGCATTGGCAAGCAGAGACTCCTATTCTACTTGTGGATACACTCTTTTCCACACGGAACATCCAAAATTAGTAATTTTCGAAACTTCACCAGGCGTAGCAATTTTTAAAAAAGAATCACGCATAGCTAATTTGGACATTTTCACCTATATGAATTCTAAATTTGTATATGTAGAGAAACATGTGCGGACTCAATTTAGTGAACTATATAAGAATATTTTACTGCAACAATGTCAGCTCGAACAGAAAATATTACACAATTCATTAGCCATAGCCACTCAATCACCGGATGTTTTCGCTTATCACTTTATGAAGGGACCAGGATACATGGCCTTACTTACTGGCTGGCGAAGTAATACACATAGTAAAATGTGTGCCTGTCGAAGTAAGAGTAGCACACACCGAAGAATGCTATGATCAATTGCCTGTGACGCGAGAAAACAGAACACAATTTTTAACACCGCAATCCCATATACTATTACGACAAGGAACGCAGATTACGTGCAATTTGTTCGCACCACCTATGTATCTTCTGGGAGATGCATGGTATAGACTCACTCCTAAACCAATACATACAGTACCGCCGATGACCATGAAACCGATGACAACACCTAGCTGGAAATATATTAGCCCCGGATCACTTGCTACCAGCGGCATATATACTGAAGGAGATTTAAGCGATCTCAGGGATCATATTATGTTTCCTGCTGAGAGACCAGCAATGTTAAACACCTTGGCCAGAGGAATGATGGGCTACTCTACGATTATGCACGATGGAGGATCTTTTGCAAACTTCCTAGATGAAGCATCAGTTGAAAAAATAGCTATGTCAGCATGGCAGAAATTTTGGGATCGATTCCTAATTTTCGGCAATATAAGCGCTGGATTTTTAGGAATTTACTTGGCAGTAAGAGCAGTAAAATTAATATTGGATACCATTGTGCATGGCTATGCTCTACACACAGTATACGGATGGTCCATATACCTGCTTGGAGCCATTTGGGACTCGTTAACTCAGCTCCTATTACACTTAAAACTGAAAAAACCACGCGATGGAAATAGAGAAACTATGCAACCGTCCGCAGAACGAAACCCGATAGAAGACTCTTCACAGAGGGGAACCTACCCCCTATTACCTGCAAAGGATGCATCCACTTATACATTCGCACTAAAGGACTGACCGCTTGATTTCTCTTTCCCTTGAAAAAAAAAAAGGAAAAAAAAAGGGGAAAAAAAAAAGAGGGGAACGGAAAGAAGGAAAAGAAGAAAAAAAAAAACATAAACAACAGCTTCCCTACCAACCTTACATAAGCGCCAACTCTGACAATTCTTATTTTTCTTATTTACGCATTTTATTGTTTTATCTCATTTTAATCTGTTTTGCTCCTTCTTATGGGGTCTCGCGGTTGCGACCCGAAATTCGCACCTAACCCCAACACCACCTTTTTGTTTATAGAAACATGGAGATCGAACACCTCGATACTCAAACACTGAGCCGCTCGCCGTTTGCTGTTAAAATAATCAGGGTGTTTTCGCCCACGCTGATTTGGATTCACCTGGAAAATAGTAAAGAATCTTTCCAAAAAATGATGGAAGACTTCAACCAGCGGATGAACAAACGCCGATTTTTCCATTCGAATACAAACTAGGCGACATTGTTGCCCTCGAAACGAATGGAGGATGGCAACGCGGCATCGTTACAAAAATGAACGGAGATGGGACAGCGCAGGTAGGACTCCGAGATTGGGGCGTGTATGTCCGCCATGCAATCGCTGAACTCTACCATCTCGAGGAGAGGTTTAGAGAACATTTCTGGCAAGCCGTGCCATGTAGCTTAGCCTACACAGCCCCTGCCACCACAGGACCCACATGGTCCCGCAGAGCCATAAATGTTACCAGAAGCATCGCCGAACAGCAAACCGGAATTATGCAGATAATCAAACCAATTCGTGACGAAGGTGCACTCATCAAATTAGATATTAAGAACGAAACTAACAACGTCTACCACAACCTCAGAGACTTATTAATAGAATTAGGAGTCGCGCAAAAAATAGCGAATATAGCCACACACACCGTACCATCCGCGTTGAGTTAAACACCACACCCTTATTATCACGCATAAGGATATATACATAATTAATTCTATAATCACAGATAATAACTGATAAGAATAACAAAAATATATACATATATATATTGTGTTTGTTATTAGGCAAAAGAAAAGTTTTTTAAAAAAAAAAGAAAAAAAAAAAAAAAAAAAAAAATTTTATATAAATATTTTTTATAAAAAGTTATCTCTAATTATCTCTTATAAGAGAGAAAATACATAAATATATATACATATATATATTCAATAGTATAAATAATAACCATAATATTATACACACACACCTATATATATATATATACATACATATATATATGAATACGTATATATATACACGTTTAAAATAATGTTAAGAAAAATCTATATATACATATATCTCTATATATCAAACATATATATATAGTACAAAGAAAAAGGGAAGAAAAAAAAAAAAAATTCTTTTTTACTATCTACTTCAATAAATAATCAAACATATATAATCTTATATACATATATACATATATATAGATACATACACGTCTAAAGCATATATATATATCTAAGTAAATAAGCAAAATAATTAACTTAGACGTAGGATTAACTTCTAGTATATATTTTACTTAATACATACATAAATAAATAATGTCGTATACTTAAAGGATTTTCACATATCCATAATTCTCTCATAAGTAAATCTTAGATAAAGTGGAATCCTTTTCATTAACAATTTGCTATAGGGAGAATTACTCGATGATCAGTCACAGTATAGAATGTCAAAGTACCAACTTTTACAAATACAAAAAAGGAGAGAGAAAGAAGAAAAAAGATCTATACATATAGTATATCGAAGAGTAATGTGCCACTAATCCACTTGACGCCACACTGAAAGATCACCCTGGAGCCTGCCCGCTGCTCACGGAACTTAATGTACGACCGCCCTGAGTGGGAAAATACATTAATTGTGGTAGACTACCACAATTCCCGTCACCAGTGTTGTCACAATCCGTGACTAAGGTGACTAAGGACAAACTTGAATACGCACCTATCACATTACCCTACCTGATCCATGAGATCAACCTATGTGAAGGTTGCGGAAACTTTATTAATAACATTGAAGATGAGAAGACTGTACAAAAAGGTTCCTGTATAAAGATGAAAGCCGAGCTGGACCAAGGGATGGAGAAGATAAGTGGCTACCCAGAAAAACAATAAAAGGGTACATGTGGTTGGACTGACCTACGGACCTTTGCACGTGACATTCTGGGACACGATTATCACGTAAATAAAACTCCATCTTTTCTTTTCTTTACTCATTTTACCATGTTCTATCGAACATTTGAAAGGATTCCACGGAAGAAGGCTTCATCAAATCCTTTATAGTAGATTTTTATTATTAGAAATAGAGTCAAAAGAAAAAATATATGCAGTATGTAAGCGACAGCAAAAAGAACGAAAGGAATAAGGAAGGGGTTTTGGAGGTCGCCTTTCCTTTCCTTCTCTTTAACAAACAAGCAGTGTAAGAACGATTCGGCATCTCAAATGGGAATGTTAACCGAGAAAAGAAAAGAATCTATCTTTAATTTAATTGCAAATGTTGCATACCCCCAACATTTGTCTAAGGTGGGGGGTGTTACGTCCTGATCAGACTACACGATTCTTTTCTTTTCATTAAATACCAGACCTAGTAAACGCGGAACCAACAAAACTCTTAAGAAATATTATAACGCCAGAGCTGTTTTTCTCATGAGACACCAGGAGCTCGAATCTTCTCACGGAGAAAAATAGCATGGATATTTTAAAATACCTTGGCCGCTCAGCGTGCCTATCGTCGCCAGAAAAACCGTAAAAGTCAAAACTTCGCGGTAGCTGGAGTCCTTAACCGACTCCAGACGGTTAGAGTAAGAGATAAAAAGAAAAAACTGGCACCAACTAGTCATACTCTTGGATTCCACCTACGGGAACTCTAGCTAGTAGATAGGGTTTTACCGAGTAACGATCGGGGAATGACCGCAGTCGCATGCCGAGAAGGCGCGACACCTGATACGGCGCACGTGTTTAGTAGGTCTGGGAAACCGAGATGCATTAGTCGCACTCTCCACGCGACACCAAGGGCACGCGACAGTCGTAAACTGTCAAATTTATTAGATCAGTGACCCAAGGCTTTGCGAACTTATATACCGATTCTTAACCACCCAATCCGAAAGCCGAGAATCGGGGCAAGCACTTCTATAGACCACCCATCATTCCATCGTATGGTCTAAAGACTACGCCCACCCAGATCTTAAGACACTGAGATGCACCCCACCTATACTAATTAACACCAACCGGGTTACGCCACCTCAAAAACCTACCCCCATCATATATGGACCCGAAACGACGCTATTCCTTATTCGTTAGGGCCTCTTTCTTCCTATCTCATTTCAAGTAACCTAGTCATCTAAACCCAATCCTATTAGCTAAAAATGACGCCATCCTCCCCCACATTAAAAATTTTCTCGCAAGACTAATTCCTATTCGATCCCCGCTCCAAAAACCTAAGATTTTCCAAAGGGATCTACCCCAAAGAAAAAGTATAAAAACCCGTGTTCTGGTGGCTCCGGACACAATCACACACAGTTTTTCAAGCAGTTTGCGCAGTTATTCCGTTTAGCTCAGTTTCTCGAAACAGTTTTTCGAGTAGTTCGGGGGCGCGAATCAAAGAGTAAAATCAGTTGATACTTTGTCGCGACCATCTCGTGGTGCATCTCAAGTAGAAGGCCCATCACCCTGACGACACCATCCCGCAGTAGGGTGCCCACTCGTTTACAAAAGGGTCCGACGCCTATACAACACCTTCCCTCAACGGGGCGCCTGCTCAGAACCACCGAACATATTCAACGCGATCCGAAACTACTCTGCAACGAGTAAGTCAGTTCATTTCTCTTTATTTTATTATTTCTTCTGTCCTCCCTCCGGAAAAATAAAACACTCACACACACACACACATACACACACACACTTGTAAAGAATACATAAATAAAATTATTAATATATGCGATTAAGAATTAAGTTTTTGTATCCTAATTATAAATTCAATCAAATTAAAATGTTGTCTTTAATAAATTAAACTTTTGTTCTTTTTCATTTAACCACACCCTCCTCGTTCGTCACCCCCCTCACACCTTCCCTCTCAAATTGCGCACAAAGGTTCCGCCCCGGGTAATAGGGATTCAATTCCTTGACCCAAAAAGGGAACCACGAGCGGTTGACTTGTTGACGGAGTAAAAACGACTCTTCCAGTCGCTGACCCGTCGCAAGTCCTAAACGTGCCGCTCGGCTCGTGCGGTCAGGTCCGTTTACGTCGATCGCCGAGCCCAACGAAAAAAATTCTACATCTATCAGGACGTAACAACAGCATTAAAAAACATTATTAGTTCGGACATTTGTAATTTTATTGTTTTTAAATACATTGATACAATTGTTCTTTATTTAATGTATTTTATTTTCCTTTTAAATTTACAATAACATCTCTAATGCGTCATGTAGAGATCTTTTGTTGATACTTTTTTAGTTATATATTCACGTCTACCTGACGTAATAAAATGACGTCAATAAGATGTGACATAATCACGTGATATGTACGTTAGAATCACGTTACTTTTATGTCATAATTGACGTAATTGCGAATCAAAAAGTCACGTCATTATCACGTGAGCTTGCTAGCTGAGTTGTGCTCACATGTAAATCTCCAAATAATTGCTGCTACTTAAAAGATGGATCGGTTCTTTGTATTAAACATATTGGTTTTAAAAATGACATTCCAGTTGTTTTGGGAAGAAAATATATTGATCTTCGACCCATACCGACATATCCTTGCAATTCACAAAATTTGAATATACACATGTTAAATGGCGAAACACTGGATTTAGAAGTAGTAAATTTAACAGAAATTTACATAAAAGGCTTTAAAGTCTTCTTTAATGATATGTACTATGTAATGCCTCTTCTGCATTTAATGTAGAAGCTATGAAAATTTTTATAAGTGATCAAAATATATTTAACATGAAGGTAATTTTTAATATGTGTATTTTTTGCTAAATATTTATATAATAATTATTTTTGAATATATGAAATAAATATTTATCTATTATAAATATTTTAATATGTAAAATATTATTTTAGATGTATTACATTATTTTTGTTGATGACTGGTGTTCAATTGTACCACATCTCTGGATCAACGAAATCACAAGAACTTTTAAATGGCCCATAAAACAAGCTAGTACAGCTATTAAGAAAAGTCTTCCGCCCAATAGTAGTTGGAGCACAAAGCATTATCGACGCATTGCAGGGCCGTATGGTAATTATAAATAAGTTGTTAACATTGTTAACATACATGTACATGTATATGTTAAAAATGTAATATATAATATATGAAGACGTTAGATACTGAAAAATTTAATTGAAAAGCTTCATAATTTTTTGCAGACACATATGAAATGGCACGACAAATGGAGAAAAAGGCAGCAAATATTTCTACTTCAGAAGATGGACAATTTGAAATGTTGAGTCAACCTTGTTCTCAAGATAGAGAAAAGAGATTAATAAAAAAACCGAAATTTTATGATGAATTGCAAGATGATTGTGATGAAAGTAAGTTATTGCATTTATTTTTATTATTTTTTTAACTTTACATAAATATATTTATTGTAATTAAATAACAAATTACATTTTAATACAGTAGTATTAATCAATTTTTTACAGCATGTGCCAAAAGAAAAACTTGTGTGCCAGATCCTCCTTGTAATTATATGCAACGTGCAATTAAGCACAATTTAAATGTATCCACTTCTATGCGATCTGCTAGTTGTACTTTAATGTTCAGTGATATTAATCAACAAGAACAAAATGGTACGTATTTGCTTTTACACACACACACACACAGCGCCTTAGTAAATAATAAAAGAAACTGTTTTAAAACTAAACATTATTTGATTTCTAATGTACAGAAAGCTCAACAACAGCCAACAACAATTCATCAGGACCGATTTCTCCCTGTAGTGCAAGCAGTATTTGTAACTATGGAGATGAAGAAGTGGATGGTATGTATAATTAAATCTGAAAAGAAACAAGATAATTAAAAATTATTATATTTTAGATCCGCCTCATGTTAATACTCCTCCTCTTGAATGGGAGTTCGATGTGGCAATTAATAACGATGAAAATGTTTGTCGTACTTGCTGCAGTAAGTTTAATAATTTAGTTATAAATATTTTTTACGAATATATTAATTATAAATTTACAGAGTGTCTAGTAATTAATGCTGCTTTCCTATTTCTATTATAGATTCATGTCGTTTAAAAACTGAAATGAAAATTAGTCAGAAAATTAGTCAATCAGAAGCTAGAGTGATTCGAAAACTAAATATGATTATGAATGTCCTTATCAATCCGGAAACTAAGCAGGAGGTCACAATACAATCAAATTTGTTGCCAGATTTTCCACTTTCAACAATAGAAAAATTTCTTGAATTTGAGAAGGATCTACAAAACGATAGAGACATCCGAAAACAATTTGTAAGTGTTTTATCCATTTCTTTTATAATTTAAAAAAAATGCTTTTAAGTTCTTAGTATCACGGCGCAGTTGGTATGTAATTATATAATCACTACTTTATTTGTCTTTATTCCAGAAAAACTATTTAGCTAAAATTGGAGGCAAATCGTTTGCCAATAAAATCAGAAATATCATGAAATATACAGTTCATGATAATGTAGCGAAGATGTTGTCTTGGACAGGGCAAAAGCAATCAAGAGGTATACAAAATACTTCATTTGTCAGCATTATTATAGGTAATTATAAACAAGAACAATTATAAATACACATATTTTTTAAAAAAGTATGTATTATTTAACAAAAAAATTATTTTCTAATTGTTTCAGATTATATATGTAGCACAGAAAAATGCACTCTTACTGATGCGCAGAAGGTTATACAAGAGTGGTTACGGCACGCAGGAGATCGCATAAACTACTTATTAAAAAAAGGAGAACAAAGAACGGTGTGTATAAATTATAATGCATAAAATATTATTTGTTTTATTATAAATATTTGTAAAGTTTTAAGAAATATTTAATTATGTACTATAAATGTTTATTTTAATTTAATATTTTTTATTTTGCAGTAATCGACGATAAGGACGGTTTTGCGCTCTCCTCAGAATCGGCATGAAGTGTAAATTAAAATTTTTTAAAATAAATATAATTTTTTAAAATATATTTAAATTTCTATAATTTATTTCACAAATCAATTCTAACCAAGTCCTAAAAACGTCTAAAATTGCGTCCAGGTGTACTAAAAAACGTCTTAAAGGTCGTTTTAATTGACGTCTTTAAGACATGACTTAAGGAGGTCAAAAATCGGGACATAAGACTACCTTAGGACGACTTAAAGTCGTATTTTTGACAGATTTTAAAGACGTTCAAGCTATTTTAGGACGACTATGAGACTACTTTAAGACGTCAAAATGTTCACTGGGTACAGTGGTAAGCTGCGCATCTGGATATATAGATGCGGATAACTGTGGATTTTCGAATTCTTCGATTGCCGGTATCTTGTCTATTACTGGAATATATGATATCTGATCCTCCAAATAATTCATCGAATAATTTAGTTTCACCCCCGCAAACACCAGAATCGAAGAAACAATAATCAGCAGTAACATTATGTTACTCGTCACGCAGATTGTTGAATCAGAGATCACCTGAATTTAATCGCGTTTTCCTGAATGCGCGCATATATATAGCACTGATTGTTTACTAAAAATATCACCGGAAGTGATGTTTTACGCCTTATCAGGTAACATCTGCTAATCTACCATAATCTTTGGTTCTATAACTTATTAATCCCAGATAGCATTTGCACGGCACAATATCCGCACGGTGAAGCTCTGAAACGGCGCGCCGTGCGCGCACGTTGCACTCATGTGAGACAGTGTGTCTAAATTCGTGAAGTTACATGAAACAAATCATGTAAACAGCACGTTACCGGCACGACGTTAGGCTTTATAGCTGACACGCAGTAATGTTGTAGTAGCACGTTGACGGCACGATAAAGTTATACGTATACAAATCCTGTCTTTTTGAAACAACACGCTACGCGCACGATCTTGTTCCGGCGTGCAAAATTTTTGCACGCCATAATAGAGCCGTGCTGGCACAGAAATTGAATCATTTGTATCGCTTACTTATGCAAAAAAAAATGCGGGCTGAGAAAGAAACCAGAAAGATTTCTCAGTATTTAATCAATGCTTGTCATAATTGAAATATCACGAAAAGAAAGATTTATGGATTTTATCCGCGTAATGAGCAGCGTTTTGCAGTTGTTTGCAAGTGCAAGTGTGCAATGTTACGTATCAAATTGTTTGATTTCTTTTCGGAACAGAAATCATTCTAAAAAAAGAATAAAAGAATCGTAGTAATTATTAATGATATAATGAGTTGTATTAGTAAATTAACATTAAAATTTTCAATATAATTATATTTATTTGGAAATTCTCATTTTAAAAATTTCTATTTTTAGAAATCATCGACTTTGAAGATTATTGATTTAATATTATTATAATAATTGATTTTTAGCATTTATTTATTTTAATTTTTTAAATTTATTTATTTTAGATTAGTTTTTGACCGTAATACGAATTACAAATTTTGAACTATTGATAGTTTTTCAGTATTATTTTTAGATATTAATTATTTTAGATATTAATCCATAATGTTGCAGAGCAGTTCATGTGTATCTTATAAAACTTTTATAAATAACAAAATTTAATTTTTATTTATTATCAAAATATAAAATATCAACAAGATTGTTGATAAAAGAAATAAAAACAATAGACAAAAATGCTATATTGAAATGGATAAGTGACATGATAAGAAAATAGGAAATAAAAATATGTACAACGCAAACTACACGCATTAGATTTCAAATTAACATTTATGAGAGTTATTATGAGAATGCAATTAATTTTGCGAAAATTATCAAGAGAGATGACAATGTATTGTAAATCAACAATTATATCATGCACAAACATATTAAACATTTGCAAAATAATTTCGTTTATGTATTTGTGTTTTTTATCAATTTAATTATTCCAGAATTTAAACAATTAAATACAAAATAATTTATCGATATTTGCTTTGATTTAGTTTATTGCTATATTATTCTCAACATAGTTCTATATTTTTTTAGTTATACAAATTCTTGCTAAATCACTTATAGACCAAAGCTACAAGTACAACAGAGAATTCTCATTAAGAAACATAGAAGTCTAAAAATATTATTAACGTATTATCAGGGTCGTTAGGAAATCATTCGCGCGCCCCAGCTATAAAAATATGCAAAACAAAAAAGAAAGGTCATACTTTTCTGATGGTCACGCGATTAAACGAAATTTTACAAGCAGGCAGCATTCAGTCAAATAGGAATGGGTCATTGCAAATCAAGCGGTGTATTTTTCCATGTCTTGGACATTCCAAAAATTATTGCGTCCTTTTAATAAAATTTTGCGCCCTACGCTGAAGCGTATATTGCGTATTGCTTAGTAACGCCCGCGATTATCACATTCCATAATATCTTTAATACATAAATATTGGAATAATTAGACTTATCAACAGTACTCAGCAAATATTAAGACTTACACTAATCATACCAATGATTGAATATAGAAATCTATAAAAGTTTAACATTATTCAATATCAATTGCGTAAAGTAATTAAAATTTTTTCAGTAACACAACTAAAAAAAATAATTTTTTAAAATTGTTTCTCTATTTGACATAACGTTTTAGTATTGTAACAAAATTTATTTTGATCGGTAGAATATTTTATAAAGAGAAAATTCTATTAGAATTAATTAAGAATTTGCGATGAAATAAAATCTACTATGATAATTTAAGTCTATAAATATGCTATTAAATACAGACATTGATTACAACATAAATTTCATTGATAAATCTATTCACAAAAAATTTCTAAAATTTTGTGCAAATTAATTTTCGCAATGTTTGGAAGATACGATTTGATGCACTCTCGCAATTCATTGCGAGAAGTGTGTCATTAAACTTAATATTTTCTCGTACAGAAGTTCCTTTACGTTTATAGCCCACATAAAGTCTAAATGATTGAATTTTTCATGCGGTACTCGGAATTTACCCAAGGGATTTCTTAGCTCCTTATACAACACATTTACATCCTGTAGAAAAAATTAAAATGTATGAAATACATTTATGCAATTAAAACAGTATTATATATATATTATATATATAAAACAGTTCATCTTTAATATGTTTAGAAAATTTATTTTATCGAAAAACAAGAAATTGCATAAAATATGAATGGAATTTTTGCAAGTTATATTTCATCATATGCTACTTTTGCTTCTTTTTTCCTATTTATAATACAAACTCATAATCTTTTATTTTTTAGATAGAATCAGTATTCTGACTTAAGATGTATGAATTAAGTAAACTACTATGTAACGAAAAAATGTAAACTATTAGACATAGAGATACAAACCTTGATATTTGCTAACCAATCGTTGGTGCTGTAATGCAGCGAGACTGGCACTTGGATCTTGCTTAGATCGTAGTTTGGTGGATTAGGCCGACCGTATTTTTTCATATTACCGATTAGTCCGTGATCATATTGTCTAAATTTTCCCGGCCCAAATAACGTCCCTGATAATAATTTTTCCGCATATTGTTACATTTATATATTTATCATAAATTTATAAAATTAAAAAAAATGTTTATCAGATTTGAATGCGATAAACAGTCAGCGATTCTTATAAAAGTATAATGTACGGAAAGAACACTTTTACTGAAAGACCTAAAAATTCTGTTAAATACATATCTAAAAATAAATTTTGTTAGACATTTTACATTTTTCGACATCAATAGAGCACTCGATCTTGATTGATAAATTGTCAAAACAAATGAAATGAAGAAGATCGAGTGTTCTGTAAATTTTAATTGTCCAACAAAGTTTATTTTCAGATCTGTATCTGGCACAATTTTTAGATTTTTCAGCAAAATGTCTCCTTCGGAAGCACATTAAGAGAAGAGGATGCTTACCAGAGTTTATTAGTTGCGTATAGTGCATTATTTGTTTTGTACTTGCACCAGCGGGAGTGTGTCCCAAGATTATCGGCAAGAGAGTCTGCAAATATTACAACAAAACACACACATAAGATTAATATTATTTATTAAATTATTTATTAAATATTATTTATTATATTTAATAAAATTACGAAAAAATTAGACTGAAAAAGAGAGTATTATATTTGATAATTATTATAATTTAAATTGTGCAATAAATAATGAAATATATATACAGGGTGGTCCATTTAAAGTGTTACGAGCTGTTATCTGTGAAAGTACGCATCATAACAAAAAATGCTTTAGACAAAAATTGTATGGTTTGAAGGGGATCAAATGATAGTGAAGTTAATTTTTGATAAAAGTTAAATTTTCAAGGTTATATAAAGGTCATCATTAATCTTAAGTAGAATGCCGTACTTTTGATAGCAGATTCTTATAGCTGATATCGAGATGTTTCCCCTTTCATTAAGAACTTCCTGATTTATGAGTCTTTAAAGTTACGATAGCATTGATATTATTCAAAGTGTATCAGGTGATGATAGTGTATCAAGTGCGAGGCTTAATTCACATCTCTATTTGTATTTCTGTATGTATCTGTATGTAAATGTAAGCGCACGTGTTTGATTAGCGTGAGCTCTCTTGCCTCTCACATTTGTGTACATTTTGCACACACACACACACACATCAGAATTCTTCGTTTCAATTCAATTAATGTTTAAAATTTACCTTCTTATTGTAGACATTGTTGCAATTTTCGTTGAAACGGGGGACTCATGCTAATCAAGCACCCCGTGAGAGGAAAGAAGACTCACGTTAATCAAGCACATGTGCTTACATTTACATACAGATACATACAGAAAGACAGATGAAGGTGTGAATTAAGCCTTGCACTTTATCATCACCCGATACACTTTAAATAATATCAATGTTTGTCAACTTTAAAAACTAATAAATCAGAAAGTTCTTAACGGAAGGGGGTTTAATTATACCATTTTGGAAACATCTCGATGTCAACTATAAGAATCTGCTATTAAAAGTAAAACATTCCATTTAAGAAATTAATGTTGACCTTTATATGACCTTAAAAATTTAATTTTTTTCAAAAATTAACTTTACTATTATTTGACCTTCTTCAAACCATACAAGTTTTGTCTGAAGTATTTTTTGTTATAATGCGTACTTTCACAGATAACAGCTTGTAACATTTTAAATGGACCACCCTTATATATAATAAAAAGCGGTATCATACCTTGTTAAATTGATCTTTGTTGAACCCTGCGATTAGGAAAAGCACGTTTGAGCACAAGGGTTGTGTGATAGCACCTTCCGCACAGACTATTTTTTGAAATATCTTCATAGCTTCACCAGAAGGCTCGAATTGGTGCTTTCCAATTAATTTCATCAGCACCTACAACAAAACGGTTTATAAAATTTGATCCATAAACAGACATTCAGCAATTTTTTCTATCGGCATCAAAGCTGCATACGTTAATAGGGCCAGAGAATGTTGCGATAAATTGTATAACAGGACTCTCCAGTCTCCTGCAATAAGCAACTGGAGCCATGGCGAACATCGCTTGGATTTTATTCTGATACTCGGGTAATTCCGTTGCCATAACGAAGAAAGCAGTAGTACCCTGGCTGTGCCCTAAATAAAATAGCTTTTCTTGACCGGTTGTCTCCAGGATATGATCTATTTTCGCAGGAAGATCATGCGTGCCGATTTCATGCCAACTGCAATGTGCAAGATAAATATAATTATTTATTAATCATTTTTGCTCTTTACACACATATGTATGTTTAATATTTTACCTGAAATCCCAGTATTCTTTATCTAATGTGGACAAGGTTGTATGTTTACGGGAATACAAATTGCCACGCGCGTTACCAAGCCACACATCATATCCCGCATCCGATAGAATAAATCCTAAGAATTCAAGAATAGTTAAAATATAATAATAAGAAAATTACAAACAACGATTGCCATCGTAACTTTAAACAAAAATAACGAAACATAAATAAAGTAAAAACACTAATTAATTTATTTTATAATACCTAAGCTTTTTTCAGGTCCAGAAAGGACCCAACTTGCTGAACTGCACAGAAGACCATGCATCACGAACGCAATTGGTTTTTGTACCGCACTAGAATTAAATCGCCCTGTTATTCTATGTAGCTCCAAAACGTAACCGTCGACAGTGACCACTTTGTGCAGTTCGCCATTATAGCCATATTTCTTTATCAGTTCAAGCTGCATAAAATACATTTTTAATTTAAACTATCGAAAAATTGGCAAGAACGACAAAAGTTAAACGGTCGTTATTAGATTTAATTAAATTTATTAATATTTACAGTAGTCCAGAATCTTATCTAAAAATAATTTAATTAAGAATTCTAAAAAAATAATTTTATTAAAAGTCGGTTGGTTAATTTTTTTTCACACTAAATTGATTAAATTATCAATAATTCTATTAGTAAGATAATGAAATATTTTAACTAAAAATTTTCGTACAATTTTTTTTCTGCAATTTTTATATTTTACTATGCACAAACTTGATAACTGAAAAAAATTGACAGTTTTACTCACAGCGCTAAGCTCTGCATCTGGATGTACAGATACGAAAAACTGCGGATCTTCGAATACTTCGATTGCCGGTATCTTGTCTATTGCTGGAATATTTGGTATCTGATCCACCAAATAATTCATCGAATAGTTTGGTGTCGCACCCACAAACACCAGAATCAAAGAAACAATAATCAGCAGTAACATTATGTCACTCGTCACGCAGATCGTTGAATCAGAGATCACCTGAATTCAATCGTGTTTTCCTGAATGCGCGTATATATGTATAGTACTGGTTGCTTACTAAAAATATCATCGGAGTGACGTTTTATGCGATCTTATCAGGTAACATCTGTTAATCTACCATAATTTTTGGTTCGATAACTTATTGATTTTAATCAATGCGTGCCATAATTGACACATCGCGAAAAGAAAGATTTATGGATTTTATCCACGTAATGATGCAGCGTTTTGCAGTTGTTTGCAAGTGCAAGTGTGCAATGTTGCGTATCAATTTGTTTGATTTCTTATCGGGACAGAAATCATTCTAAAAAAAGAATAAAAGAATCGTAGCAATTATTAATGATATAATGAGTTGTATTAGTAAATTAATATTAAAATTTTCAATGTAATTATATTTATTTGGAAATTCTTATTAAAAAAAAAAAGATATTTTTAGAAATCATCGACTTTGAAGATTATTGATTTAATATTATTAATTAATTTTTAGTATTTATTTATTTTAATTTTTTAAATTTATTTATTTTAGATCAGTTTTTGACCGTAATACAAATTACAAATTTTGAACTATTGATAGTTTTTCAATACCATTTTTAGATATTAATCCATAATGTTGCAGAGCAATTCACGTATCTTATAAAACTTTTATAAATAACAAAATTTAATTTTTATTTGTTATCAAAGTATAAAATATCAACAAAATCATTGATAAATGAAATAAAAACAATAGACAAAAATGCTATATTAAAATGGATAAGTGACATGATAAAAAAATAAGAAACAAAAATATGTACAACGCAAAATATATGCATCAGATTTCAAATTAACATTTATGAGAGTTATTATGAAAATGCAATTAATTTTGCAAAAATTATCAAGACAGATGACAATGTATTGTAAATCAACAATTATATCATGCGCAAACATATTAAATATTTGCAAAATAATTTCGTCTATGTATTTGTGTTTTTATCAATTTAATTATTGCAAAACTTAAACAATTAGATGTTAATATTTTATTTTTTAAAGTTCGCCATTTGGGTTAATATCTTGTTGTAGACAAGCTTCTTCCCATCCTTTGCCCACATGAAGTCCAGATGATTGAACTTTTTATCTTGCACTAAAAATTTACCGATAGGATTGCCCAGTTAGCCATATAGTTTTTCCACATCCTGCGGCAAAATTGTGATGAAAACATTTGTGTAATCAATGTTATTTTTTTATTCCGTCAAAAAATATTTTTGAGAGAAATATCAAATATCAGATCAAAATTAAACGGACTACCGCTCTATAAAGAGATACAAACCTTGACATTCGCTAACCAATCGTTCTTGCTGTAATGTAGCGCAACTGGCACTTTAATTTTGGTCACATCATAATTCGGTGGAGTAAGCGATGCGTATTCTTTCTTATTACTGATCGGTCCGTTATCGTACTGTTTAAATTTCCCCGGAGAAATAAGTAACCCTAATGATAGATTTGTTATTACAAATTTTAGTAAATACTCAATCGATTTAAATATAATAAATATTTTCGCCATCATTACATAACGCAAATACATTAATATGATTAAACTTACCAGATCTGATGAGTTGTCCATAATGAATGATTTGCTTTACGGATGAACCAGCGGGAACATGTCCCAAGATCACCAGTAAAAGACTCTACAAAGACAATAATATTATAAATATGTATTAATAACAGCTTACATATAATATTAATCAGTTGACAATATGGAAATATTTTAATTATTTATTATATAAAAGCAATTATGCCACGATTAAATTTTATCAATATTATTAAAAAATAACATAGAAATGTACTATAATAAAAAAGTCAATACAAATTTTGTCGTCTTACTGCAAAAAAAACAATATTAAAGATAGTATTCTACCTTATCCATTTGTTTAGGGTTGAATCCAGCAACTAAAAAGAGCGTATTTGAACAAATTGCTTGCGTCATAGCGTTTTCCGCGCACACTATCTGTTGAACTGTGTTCGTGAATTCGCTACTAGGAGCGAGTTCGTGTACGCCAATTAATGAAGACATTTTCTGCAAAGGAATTTTCCGTTAGTAAAACAGAAGAAACGTTTCAGATTGTTCATAATTTTTTTATTTAGGCCGGAATTACGCACATCCATGGTGACGGTAAATTGTGACAGTAACTGCAAGAAGGGACTCTTCATTCTACCGCAGTAAGCGATCGGAGCCATGGCGAACATCGCCTTGATTTTGCTCTGGTACTCGGGTAGTTCCACTGCCATGACAAAGAAGGAAGTGGTACCCTGGCTGTGCCCTAAGTAGAACAGTTGATCTTGTCCAGTAGTCTCCAGTGCGTAATCTATCATCGCCGGAAGATCGCGGGTGCCAATCTCGTGCCAGCTGCAATATGTAAGAAGAGTATGAATTTGCATGAATTATTTGCCGTTGGGATATGCAAAATATCTTATATTGAATATTACAAATTACTATTTACAGAAATTACAAAAATTTGATTTATGTTTAAAATACTGCATGTGACATGTGCTTTTCAAAATACTATATAAGTATTTATAACTTATTTATATTTATATCTTATTTATATTTTATATTTCCGGTTTTTATGTAATATCTTATTTATTCTCGCTTCTTTATTCATAAAATTAGAGATATTGTGATAATACTTTTGACGTGTGTCTTGAGTGTTTGCCGTAATCGAAACATCGAAAAACATGACTGATTAAGAATGTGTGATTAAATTCTTTTTGACAAGATAACACACACATTATCAATAAGAGATAGATTTTTCAAGATTGCATTTATTATCTTTGAAGACAAAAATACAAGTCTGAAGCCGAGCCACTTCTTTAGAGTTATCGGCTTTTTATTAATTCGTCACTAAAACGTGTGTCCATATGTTATTCATGATAAAAGATTATGTAGTCATCAAGATAAAAAAATCTCAAAATATAAATTTTAGAATAAAAAAACTGATATTCCTAAAGTTTAACAATTTTAGCAGAATACAGTGCACTTGAAATTAATTAAAAAATTAGAAAACCTATTTTCTTTCTTAATTATTATTCTTAATAATTAATTAAAAACCATGAACCTCAATATTGTCATTGCTCTAAAACATGTACACGAAAAAAGAATTTCCAATATATCAAGATTTACCATATTATTTACGATTAGATAAAATTTGATGACAGATATAACTATAATGAACCTATTACAGTTATATCATTGGCGTTATCATGTGTCAAGAAATCTCATGATTATTCATTCGCGCGATTCAGATTAAGAAAATAAATAATAAATCCTCCTATCCACATCTAATGATAATAAACATATGGCGTTTAAAGATAAGATTAACAATATATCAAAAATCCTACTTTAAAACTTTCACATTTTATCTTAGGTACCAACTTAAATTTTATCTTAAAGTGCGTCACGCAATTGCCAACATAGTTTTATATCTGTTCAACAATTTGCTCTATTTGCTCTTCATCAGATGTAATTTAAAAGTAATATATATTAATTCTTACCTGAAATCCCAATAATCCTTCTCTTTGACAGAAGAGTGCGTATGTTCACGAGCATACAGACTGCCACGCGCGTTACCGAGCCACACATCATATCCCGCATCCGCAAGAATAAATCCTAAATATGGAGGATGAAATAGTATATAATGATAAAAGCAAATACAAGTTAGAACGCAAATAGATAAATAAAAATTCATAATTTATTTTTCTTTTGCTTCTAAATTTATGTTTAAAAACAATATAAAAAAACAAATCTACAATTAGCATAAAAATCATTATTCACAATCAGTGTCAAAAATAAAAATATTTCTTATTTTAATATTGCATTTTAAGAGGTTTACTTTCCTTACCTAAACTTTTCTTGGATCCAGCAAGAACCCAAGCTGCCAAGCTACAAAGAATACCATGCATTACAAATGCAATGGATTTTTGCACTTTGGGTTTGGTGGAATTAGCTCGACCTGTTATTCGATGTAATTCCAAAATATAACCATCGGAAGTGGTTACTGTGTGTAGTTCGCCATTATAACCATTCTTGCTTATCAGTTCTATCTAGAAAATAAAATAATTTTAATTAAAACCAAGTTCAAAAAATTAGCAAGAATTAGAGAACATAATAAGAAATTTATTCTTGAATGTTATTATTAAACATAATTTATTAATATACGAAATATTATATCAATATTCAGTAAAATCAATAAAAATTTGTAATAAAAAAGAAACCTGAAAAATAGATTTATATTTATTTTGTCAATATATTCTTTTTCTCATCAAATGGATAGAAATAATATATTTTTAATCTTTTATAGTATTTCTTTTAATTATTAAACCAATGCTTGTTTAAAAATTATTATTTAAGAGATCATTATGTTTCAACTGATAAAAATTATTTCTGCATTTATAAATTATTTTTTTCAGAGTTATATCTAGTCGCGGAAAATTGATGTTTGAAAGAACAATAGCCTGCACTCACGGTGGTGAGCTTCGCATCTTCAGGACCAATTGCAGGAGTTGGCGCAATCTCGATTTCCGGGATCCGATCCTTTGGATCCAACTCTGGCAATGAGGTCAGCAGAGATTCTAGCATCGTGGCACTTACGGATGCCAGAATTGCGAGAAGGAAAATTGGCAACGACATCCTTGTAGCTTAAGATTTCCGTCGTGTGACTCGACACGAATCGTGTGCTTTTTTCTTAAAAACGCGTCATATATATATATGATGCTGATTAATTTAAATAAATCGTCAGCATGTTTACAATAATATGACGTTATTGGATATCATGCCATTCGTAATTTCTGTTTTAGTAATGTGTGCGCATGACATAATCATGGTTCAGTCATTATTGAAATATTACCTCAAAAACAGAAAATTCATGATTTTTATCGCCACCCATGTCAGCCGACTGTTCATTCACGAAATGATATAGTATTTTGTAAATTTTTACATGCATGTTCAAGGTTGCATATTTATTAGCACAACTGCTTTAAACAAAGTAAAAAAGAATGTTAGAATAATTAAAATTTACTGATCAAATAAATCAATAATTAAGCTTTTTGTAATCTTTAATATAAAAATTTTGGATTAGATTATTATTTTTGTTTATTCATCATGTATTTCTTCCTGTAAATTAATAATTTTAGAGGATCAATTTGATATTATAAATCATTGCTTTTTTTTCAACTATTTATTAATTGTATCGTAATTAATTCATTTTATGAATCTTAATTTTTATGATTTATAAAAATTCAGTAAATAAAGTTTAGAAATTTATATATAAATGCTTAAATTAAGATTTCGGGACTGATTAAACTACTATTTATTTCACAACGCACACTTAATTGTCTGCCTGATAAATAACGATCTACAAAAGATGATCAATCGATACAACCACCCATGTGGGAAATGACTACCGGCGAGATAATGGCCCAGTACCGATTTCTGGTACTGAGTATTGGCGCGTTACTAGATGCCAGTACTGATGTGGTGCTGGAGAAATACTGGGATGATAGAATTGGGCCAAGACTCGAATTACAGTACTACTTTGGTACAGGATTTCAGTATTGCTGCAGTATCGATTTCCAGTAGTGCTGCAGTATCGATTTCCATTATTGTTACGGTATTAAATCAGTACCGATTTTCAACATAACAGTACTAAAAATCAGTACCAATCCCCAATACAGTAACAGTATTAAATATCTGTACCGATTTCAAATACTATTATAGTATCAAAAATCAATACTGATTCTTAATACTGTAACAATATTTAAGATTAGTATCAATTTCCAATAATTATTATCAATTTTGTGCGCGATAATCAAATTAAATTACAGTATTATTATTAGAATTATTTATTATATACACATATAAAATCAATTAATTGACATTAATAAAACATTATTAAATTGACCTAATCAAACAGATGAGTATTATTTTTCATATTAAAAATAATTTTCTCTTATCTATAATATAACATAATTAATTAATTAATTCACATTTTTTCCAACATTTTCTCTTTCTTTGCGACCTCCGCACCGATCTACTGCTCCCGAAAACCATCGACTCAAGGAAGAATTTATTTCTCTTTCTTCCTTAGTTCCAAATTTACTTACGAAAATATCTATCAAATAATTTTTTATTCTTACATTATAAAATATATCAATTGATAATTAATATTAATTTAATAGAAGCTGAAATAACGCATACCCATAAGTAAGCTATAAATTTTCGTTTTGCTAAAGTTTAATTTTTTTGTTTTATTTTTTTGTCGACCAAAAGCAGTAAATAATATCTGGACATCTTTAGTCATTACAGCTGATAAAGCATTATGTATAGCTTTTCTGTGTGTTGAAGCTACATCAACATATTTTTCAAATAACGTACGCTGTAAAAAATATAAACCTATAAAATATTTTATTTATTAAATAAAATATTAAAATAATCTAAAAAAATTAATTACCAAGGCATTTTTTTTTTCGTCAACGTCCATTGAGGCATCCAAAGTATCAAAATCATCTAATATAGATATCGGTAATGTAAAACCAATAATTTGTTTTAAAGCAGAAACTGGATTCATTTTATCTTTGTGTGATAAATTTAATAATAAATTGTTTTGTAATTCTTCAAATCCTTTCCGTATATCGTATAAAATACTTTTTTTTATGTTATCCATCTTTTTTTGTATAAGTACTTTTACTTGTTCATAGCAAGCATTAGCAATGACTTGAGTGCATTCTAAAATAGGAAAACAAATAAGTATTTATTCTTAATTTATTAATTTATTTATTTATTAACTTATTTATTTATTTATTTATTTATTTATTTATTTATTTAGTTATTTATTATAAGAAAATCTAAGTTATATTATTGTAAAATTTTTTTAAGTAATCTTAATTGTTAAATAATACTACACCATTATTTTCTATACAATTATTGTGTAATTTTGTTCTTTGCACAGGATTTAAATTTTCGGCTTTGTCAGAGAGAGAGAGAGTCGCTTTACGCTTGTTACTTTTTTTACTTTTGTTATTTTTAAAAGTAACTGATTCTGATGAACTGCTTGGAACGTCATTATCTACGACAGTGCTCGGAATTAGTCTGAACATTTCAGCCGATTTCCGTGGTATACGCCTCCTTTCCTCTCCTTACCGCGCGCGCCGCAGCCGCTAAGGCCAGCGCCGCCGAGCGTTAGGAGCGACACTATCTGATTATGAGTGGGTTCTTTTCCCTATTTATTAAAATTTTAAAAAATGTATTAAAATTTATTAAAAATAAATTTTTTATTTTTAAATTTATTAAGTGGAAATATTTCAATAGATTTCCACGTCACCCATGAGATACTAATGCTGACGCGTTTTTTTTTAAATGGTTTCCCCCGCGTAGACCTATTCCACTAAAGATAAAAATAAATTTTTAATTTAAAAAAAAATATATATGTAAAAGAGATTTTCTTAATTAGATTTTCTTAGCCTTTTATGAGAATGAACAATTGATGCAATAATGTAGATAAAAACCACTTTTTGAAAAACGTGTCAGTATTAGTACCTCATGGGTGACGTAGAAATCTATTGAAATATTTCCACTTAATAAATTTAAAAAAAAATTTATTTTTAATAAATTTTAATAAATTTTTTTAAATTTTAATAAATAGGGAGAAGAACCTACTCATAGAACCTAATCAGATAGTGCCGCTCCTAACGCTCGGCGGCGCTGGCCCTAGCGGCTGCGGCGCGCGCGGTAAGGAGAGGAAAGGAGGCGTATACCACGGAAATCGGCTGAAATGTTCAGACTAATTCCGAGCACTGATCTACGAAATAAAAATATCAATTATAAATGTATAAATTTACGAATTTCAAACATGTTTACAAACAATAAATACCTTCTTCTATTTCCGTAATTTTTTCTTTTACAATTTTTTGACTTGAGAACGATTGAAATTCTAAATCACTGATATTACTTGATTTATCTGATGCTGTATCTGACAATTCTTCAGCATCTATATCAGATACTTCACTTGAAAGTACAACAGTGTCTTCTGTAATGCGTGTCATACGACGTAGTCCCTGATCGAAATTATCTATAATATAACGTAAATAATTCAATGCATTTTTTATTTTACTTTTTTTAACTTGTACTTACTAGCATTTTTCATTAATTTAACAGGATATTTCTTCCATGTTAATTCTGGAGTTTTATTTTCTTTACTCCATTCTTGTACTTTATCGTACTCTAATTTTGGCGGATATTTGCAAAACCATGTGCGTTTAAGTTTTAATAACCATTCTTTTGGTACAAGATCTATACATAATTTTTTATCTTGACGCCGAATACTAGTAAAGCAGACGACTACGTGCGTAACATTATCACTTAGTTCAGTTCTATATAAATTACATAAATAATAAATTACGATTATTTTTCTTTATTGGTAAAAAAAGCTTTTAAGTCAATAATATTACGTATTTTATTTTGAAAATTAACAATAACATAATTACCAATAAATTGAAAAAATACGTGTACTCACAAATATGAAAAATCATTCATGGTTGATGCGAATTATAGCACTGCACTGCACTAGACTTAATAATACACTGGACTAAAATATAGTTTTACTTTTTGTCACGTAAATTAAAATATACAAGAAAAATATACAGTTATACGCTTTGACACATAACAGCAATGATGCCAGAACGAGGTTCCGCAGTCAACAAACAAATGCATATACAGAAACTATCGATAGCGAAATCGAAATGTATTGAAATATTTATTTATACGGTAATAAAAAATTAAATGTACATATTGATTACATTTATGTACATTTATTAAAATATTTACAAACATTTACAAACTAAAAAAATTTAAGCGTGTAATAATTTTGTACAATACGTAATATTCTTAATGTTTAAAAGTACGCATTTATGTTTAATTTCTTTAACATGAAAAACGCAACGGTATTTGCTTAAATTAACTTGCCATAAACCGACATTAGATGATTTATAAGGATAGTTAAAAACATCTCTTGTATCATAATATAACGATCCTTTTAGTGATAACTTTTCTTGATTTAAAACATCATTTTTTAACGAATAAATTTTATTAATTTGTATGATATTGCCATTTTTTAGTTGTACAACGTTATTAGGAGATGTATTTGTGATAATCATTTCATTCCATGTTATACTTTTAAATATTATTTTTGTCATATGATTGCCTAAATAAATTGATTTTTTTTTAACATAATCTGTAACTGATATAGATTGAACAATCTTTATATTAGTATTTAAATTAATTTCTTTTAAACGATTTGCAACTTGACTTAAAGGATTATTTGGTGTACGAACTAATTTTTTTAAAGTCATCAAAAAATTTTCAAATGGAAATGTCGAAAATGATGTCAATGAACATCCTATATGAGTTACATCATCTGCTATATGAATTAAATTATGAAAATTAATACTTTGAATATGAGAACCATAAAATTTAGGCAACAAACGAAAAAATAATATTAATAATTTTTTTGCATTTTCTGCGTTTAATATTGCCAAATCATCACTACATAATAATCGACATGCTACATATAAAAGAGAAAAGTGCTTATATTTATCAGTTGGAAGAACATGACGAAGTACTAATATACCACTGTATAACAGAAAGAAACGAAATTGTGTCGCTTTCCAATTTTTTAAGTTACCAATATCAAAAGTTTTTCTTTGGAATTCTGAGGGAATTTGACCAGATAAACCATGGAGTAAATTGCTTAATAATAATCGATTTCGTGGCCCAATACCACTATTCTTGGGACCACCGAATACAATATTGTTTAATAAAGTTTTTGTAATACCAAGAAATAAAAGGTGCATTGAATCTAGAACAACTGATTTTACTGGATCAAATCCTGGAATTTTTAATAAAGGAGAGATTTCGTTATCAAGATGATGCTGAGGCTGCCTACGTTCTTTGAATGATTGTTCATTGCGTTCTTCACAAGTAGTTCTCGAATATATGCGTTTATTTTTACCAACTGTTTTGCCTTTTACGGTACAACGTTCGCATGCATAAAATGCTACGTGAGATTTTACACATTTAATAAATGACCTAGCCGGTGTATCACATATAAAACCTAACACTTTAATATTATATATTTTATCTGACAATTTAATTTTATTGGTCATTAAACTTAATAGTTCTTCTATAAATTCATTTAAAAACTCCGTTGGTGATTTTGGTTTAGATTCACCGTGATATATAGCAACAACTTGCGGTTTGACAATGTATTTCTTATCATGTAACATAATCAATATAGGCCAAAATTGTTGTTTTGAATTTTTATAAATTTGTACACCGTCGATGTTAACAAAAATTTCAATTACATCTTTTACATATACTTTAGGATTTATCATCAATTTAAGAGCTTTTTCTAAACCAAAATAAATGTAAGTACCAAACGATCCATTAGCACTTAACATAAATTTAACAACATTTCTGGAATTTTTAGTTTGCAGAAATGTTGCAGCTGTTTTTGGAAATTCGTCATGTTCAGTTTTCAAAATACATAATAACTCAGATAACATTTTGTTATTGAGACATGCAACATTTTTAACAGACCAATCAAGTATCTTTTGTTTAAAAGAAATATTTTGATCTAATTTTTCTAATTGTTCTTCGACTTCGTTGTCGTGACATAATTCTTCACTTGATGAAGATGATGTAATTTCATTATCAAAGATGCTAAAGAATTGAAGATTATACTTATTTAATTAGAAAAATATATTTAATATTCAAAAAGATTATTTATTATTATTATTTGTTTATTTATTTATTATTTATTATTTATTTATTTTTTTAATAATAAATCCAAAAATTTCATCAAAATTAATCATTACGTTGTTAAAAAGTATAAATTGTATTAACAGATAATTTCAATATCATCATCAAATAATGATGAACAGATAATTTTATCATCAAATATGTAAAATATTTTAAATTATAAATATGTGTGCAATTACTTGGTATTTCTATTATCATGAGATAATGCTGAAGAAGAAGGCAAAATTTGTGCACGTTGTTTTTCAACTTCACTTTCGGTCACCCAAACATTGTCAGATTGTAACTGATTTTTTTGATTCTCGTTTTCATATATTTCATTATCATCCGATGATGACGATAACGATGATGATGATATAGTCTTTAGTTTCTTTAAATCTCGATATTTTTTGGTATAAAAGTACTTCCTTTTCAGCATTTTCTATTAAATTTTTACCACTGGATATAGCTGTAACTATGAGTTATAAAATTGATAAAATTGCAATTAAAAAATTATTTTCCATAATATAAAAAAAGAGAGAATTTGACAACTAGTAAAAATGATAAATAATAGAGTTATCACTCACAATAACTGTTATTACTCCGTTTCTCGGCCAATTATTAAGTTTATCTAAGTTTATCCGTTTTGTTAATAACGCAATGGACTAGAATATAGTTTTACTTTCTGTCACATTAAAATATACAACGGTTATACTTTTTAACACTGCCTCCTATGATGTATACTAAGTATTCGATGTTCATCTTTTGCCAATTTTAGTGCTAAAAAATTTACCGGCATTGTACCATTTCGGTACTGGCATTTAACGCTCTTCTTTTGCCAATTCCAGTACGGGCACAGTACCTTGAATTTACCGGCAGTATACCGTTTCGGTACTGTAATTTGACATTTCTTTTACTAATTTTTGTACAGGTATAGTACAAAAAAATCCACCGGCAATATACCATTTCGGTACTGGCATTCAACGCTCTTCTTTTGCCAATTCCAGTACGGGCACAGTACCTTGAATTTACCGGCAGTATACCGTTTCGGTACTGTAATTTGACATTTCTTTTACTAATTTTTGTACAGGTATAGTACAAAAAAAAACCACCGGCAATGTACCATTTCGGTACTGGCATTCAACGCTCTCCTTTTGCCAATTTCAGTACGGGCACAGTTAATAATATAATTAATAACTGCAGTTATTAATCATAACAATCAGTCCCGAAATCTTAATTTAAGCATTTATATAAAAATTCAGTAAATGAAGTTTAGAAATTTATATATAAATGCTTAAATTAAGATTTCGGGACTGATTAAACTACTATTTATTTCACAACGCACACTTAATTGTCTGCCCGATAAATAACGATCTACAAAAGATGATCAATCGATACAACCAGTTATTAATCATAACAATCAGTTTAATAACGAGTATAACAATCAAACAAAGAGTTCTTTAGATATAATTATTATTAATTAGAGATAATTTAACCGGTAATAATCGAACAAAGAGCTCTTTAATGTTAGTCGTTGGATATGTTTTAATTACCGCAATCAAACAAGAAGCACAAATAAAAAAATTGAATCAAACTGCATTTCAGATATACCAGGATATGGATATCAAATGTGAGCAAGATAAATGATGCAAAAAAAAAACAATGATAAATGAACACCGTGTAAGAAATAATGAAATGCTAATATAAAGAAATAAGAAAATAAATAGATTTGTAGAATAAGTAGATTTGTATCAGAATAGTGCGACTATAAAATTTTGAAGAAAATTTAAATGCACTTATATTTTAAATACAGTAATTTTATATAATAAGAGATAATATAAATGTATAAATAATATAGAAATATCTTTTGCCAGAACATCCAACTAATTGTGAAAACTGAAAAAAAATTATACTGTATGCGTGTGGGTGTGTACAAAGTTATTTTTAATATTTGAATTATTTATAATTTGCTGATTAAACATTTTACATAATAGATAATTAGTCAACAAAAGATAATAAAGGTCGAATAAGTGTCACATAAGTATTCGCAAAAAAAACACTGAGTGTTTTTTTTATTGCCAAAATTATTGCACTTGTATAAATATCCCGTTACAAATATATAGGGTGTCTGAGAGAGATTATGAAACTTCTCGTGAACTTCTAGAATAAAATAAACTAAAAGAGAAAGTCCTTTATCGTTTTGCAATTATTATAAAAATTGATAAAGGATCTTACTCCATTTATTGCGTTCTACTGGTTCACGACAGATTTCGTAATATTTCCTAGACACTCTGTATATTTTTTTACTGATTTATATCAAATTTTGTGTATTGTATGCAATTTGCAATATTCATTCTCCATCTGTGTGTTTGCCATTTCAATTAAATAATCGCAAAAGCATGATTGATTATGAACGCACAATAAAATTTTTATCGATTAAATTAACATACGTGCATTATTAATAAGATAGTGTTTTCACAAAATTGTATCGTATAAAAAAAATAAAAATACATTGAAAAGATTTAAGATACTAAAAGAGGATGAAAGCTGCAGCTGTATTAGATTGTGGCAGAAAAATTATGAAATAATTTTTCTTTTAAGTGGTAAAAAAATTTTTTGATTTCCAAATTCTTTTCGATCATTACTGTTAAATAATAGTGCAATCTGTATATTAACAAGATGAGATTGAGCATGTGGAAGTATATATGACAAAGAGCAATATACAGCAGCAATTTTATGAACCAGTTTTATGCACCAATTTGTGAATCAAGTATCATTTACTTCAAATTCATCGTAACAAAATATGAGAGAAATAATTATTTAGAACATTCGCCCAGCAAGCGGAAGACCCGGGTTCAATTCCCGGCTTAGCCACTCGCGCCCTGATATTTTTTCTCTCTCTTCCTTTCTTTCCAATAATTCCTATATGTACATTAAGTTTCTCGATATATGAGAACAATGTACTTAAAATTTCGTACACTTTAGGTATCTCGATCTAAGATCGGTGTACAATTTAACTGTCTCTTGTGGACTAATTTATTAATTTCTTTAAGAAAAATTAAAAATTTAGCACTAACATCCTGCGACGGCTCTTAATGCTCTTCTATTATATTTCTTGATTGTTATCATATGGAGCCTTACTATTATATGTGTTTTTATAATTATTTTGTTTGGATACTTTTCTTGTAATTTTTTAAATAATTGAGCTTGAATTATATTTGAAATACCATTCAATTCCACTGATAAGCTTTGCATGTGATTTAAAATTTGTTGTAAAAAATCAGGTAGAGCAAGTAATTGTTGAATTACTGATTTTACAGACACATACTGACCGGTCACATTGGTACAATTATGTAATTTTACATAACTGCTGTTACATAACTAGCTGCGTTTTTTAAAAAACGCGTCAGCATTAGTATCTCATGGGTGACGTAGAAATCTATTAAAATATTTCTACTTAATAAATTTAAAAATTAAAATTTATTTTTTTAATAAATTTCTTCTTCCTATTTATTTAAATTTTTAAAAATTTAAATAAATAGGAAGAAGGACCTACTCATAATCAGATAGTGCGGCTCCTGACGCTCGGCGACGCTGGCCCTAGCGGCTCTAGAGCCACTGCTCTAGAGAATACCTACATCTTTAGTGCTCTAGTAGTTCCAGGCAAGCTGTAAAATGGATGTACGCGCTGCTAGTGTACAGCTTAGAAAAAGCGTTTTACGAAAAACGGTAGTGTGACCCCTTTCAGGTTTCTCTCTGCTTTCACTCTGGCAGTTTCTGAACGCAACCGTACATTGTATGTTTTCCAGCAAAGGACACAAGTTGACACAAATCGACACAAGTATCACTCTGTCTTTGTTCGATATTCAATGAGCAACAAAAAGAATAATACTTTTGTGTCGCTTGTGTCTCTTGGTGGAAAACTACCATCGTAATAATGGGTGCGTTCAGAAAACACAACAGTTGTATGAGCGCTCATCGCCATTGGAGTATTCTATTAGATCTTTTAGAGCCAACAAATCAACGTCGAGGATTGACAAGACATACACAACAGTTGTGCAACTGTTGTGTTTTCTGAACGCACCCATAAAGCATGTAGGAGTAGGAGAAAGGGTTTATCGTTAATAATATTTTTAGCAATTAGAATATCAAAATTAATGTTGCTGCTAATTATAGCAATTAATTATACAACTACATGTACATATATGTCAGCTACTTTTTTTAGCAGAGCGATCACGCGATCTATCCATGTACGAGAGAAAAAATACAAAATTACAAATGTACTAATCATACAGCAATTACTTTTTACTTGAAATAAAAATTTCGAATATTCGCATATTGAAAATAGTCAAACTAATAAATAAATTACAATAATTTATTTAATGCATAGAATTTTCCAAAACTGCAAATAATATAATATAAAAATATCGGAAGCGCAGAAGACAAAATATATACGAAAGTTATTTTATTTATCATTATTTATTAATTTTAAACATTCAAATAAAGCGTGTAAAATATTTCGATTTTCGATATTAGAAATTTATCGTATTGTGTATGTGTGCACGCACGCACACACACGCACACAATACATTACAATATATTATCTTTAACAATAATGCTCTAATTTTTTAACAAGGCATGGTCCGATTCAATGCGAGTGTAAAGGCAGAAGGCACAAATTTTCCCGTAAAGCATTAACTCACGCGAATTTTATCTCACAGAGCTTTATACTCTATCAAAAGTTTTACGTATTTTACAAAAATTTCTTAAATTACTTACGATAACAGATAAAATAATAATAAAGAGATACAGTCGTGCTCGCTGGTTTCCCTGAAAATATCAATTTGGACGGAAATCTCAATCGTGAACGAACACGAGCTGTCAAAGACATCTCGATGCTTTTTATTCAGTATCCTGGAAGACGAAGAATTATGGAGAAACGTTTAATGCGATTGGCAGCCACATCTTTTGTTCATAACTCGGACTTAATAAATGATCTGCTTATCTACTTGACTCACTCTTTACGAAACAATTACGATTATTCTGGCGTAGTTTATAAATAAATATAGGGAAACAAATTTGTGCAATGCTACTAGAACAGAAAACATACTATCTTTTTCATTAAGTTATAGGAGAAAATAAATTAAAGTACGAAGCAACGTTAATAACAAACAACCATTTGCGACTTGTCAGTCATGTCTAGAAAAGGTATCATTAAAGAATCGAGAAAATTACTGAAACATGTGTCTTAAATAAAAATTTAAAAAAAGTTATTTATTGGGGATTAATAAGCTACTGATTTCCTGGGGATGATAATCGCCTCTGGTAAGGATTCTGAAGTAGACGCGGCGAACATTCGATCACGCGTAACAATAATGCATCGATGTAATCTTCCAGATCGTTGAGTCTTTTGTTCTTCTCTGTAATTTGCGCTTGCAGTTGAAGTGTCAATTCTATTAGATCCTGCAAGTAAAACGCATCTTAATTAAAACAAAAAATTACATTATAAAAGAATTTAATACAAAATGTAAAAAATAAAATAAATAAAAAAATAAAATAAACTAATGTAAAAAAAATTTTTACGTATGTGTGTGAGTGTAAATAGTTTACTTCTCTCGATTTTCCGTTGAACTGATTAAGGACTTCATGCGGCAAGCGACTCTTCAAATTCGCGATATTTTTAATCGCATCCTCGCCACCGATGATGATCCTTTCCGAGGACAGATAATTCTCGTCATCCTTAAATTTGCTCTCTTTGTCCTTCTTTTTATCTTTCTTCGCGTGCTTCTCTTCTTTGGGACTTCGCTGACCGTGTTTATCATCCTTCTTATCTTTCGACTTGTCTTCCTTCGTAAGTTTCTCTTTACTCGTGGCGAGTTTTTCATCCTTATTAATCCTAGAATAAAGGATCTCTCTCGGCGCTGGACTAGGCGGTTCTGGGGGATCTTTTAATTTCAACACAACTGGAGATCGCGAACGAGTCGGCGATGCATCATGTTTATCCTGCACCTCATCCACCACAATCTTAGGTTTGCTTTCCCATCTGAGCATAATAAATTATTTTGTTATATTTATATATCTTATTTAATAAATATATTTCATTATTAGTTTTATTATTATTAAACATCAAGTCAAATGCATCATCTTTTTTTCTATACTATTTTCCTGTTGCGTCATGCAAAGATGGTAAATTCTGCTATATAATTTGCTTTAAGATTGCAATTCCATTATATAATTATTATTTGTCTAATATTGTAAAATTCTGTTATGTAATTATAATTTGCATCAGTTACCTCTTAGGCACACTGCTTGCTTGCTTGCCATACAGCTTCAAGCCCCACTCGTCGTCTTTTGTTAAATTATCAACCTTCGATAAATTTGTAGCGGATGCACTCATGACAAACCGCGGTGGTTTACTGGGCGCGGTATTAATTGGTGCCGGTGGAGTGTGCACTTCATTGGAGCTAATGTTCTGCGAGCCATTCGTAATGCCATTGGCATTGCTGTTGTTTACATTCGGTACAGGTGCATTCAGCGACGAAGCCGAACTCTTGTGAGACAAATCATCAAACTGCAACAGATTGAATTACGTGAAAAAAAAAAATCTCAAGTATATACAAATAAATTTGCTTTCACTAATTTTAAGCATTTCTCTAATCTTCTATTTTATATACACATACATATATTCTTTATATATTTTACAGTTACATATTTATGTATATTATATATATATATATATATACACTCACCCGAAAAAAAAGCGGTACACTGAAAATGTGGGAAAAATTCATCAAATTTCAACTGACGATAACTTCGTAAATAATAAAGATAGAAAGTTCTATAAAATATGGAAATGAAGCTAAAAATCTCTACTTTAAGAATCAATTTATTTCAATGTTGCAAAATAAATTTATTGAAAATGGCGGATGACAAAGCGCGAGCATGCAAAATTGAAAAATAATGGTTCGAGTTTGCGACGGTGCACGGTATAAACAAAAAATTGTAGCTTATTGGGATCAAAAGCGTACGAAAGTACAGAGTCTCCTCTTTAAAATGCTTTTTTATGCATCTCGATACGATGATTTTTCGCCGAGAGATTCGCATTTGAAGAAAAAGGCAGATTCTTACTTCTAGGCCTCTCACTTACAGTACAGTCTGCAAATCGTTCTCCAACGCGACGGTATACTCGTTCTCGTCCGTCTGAAGAATACAGACAAAAACGAGATTCGTCGCTAAAAAGAACGGTACTCCATTCTGCATATGTCCAGCCTGCATGCTCGACAGCAAAATTGAGTCGAGTTACGCGATGGCGACGCATAAGCGAAGGTACATTTGCTGGCCTGCGCGGAAAAAGACCGTGTTCCGCTAATCTGTTTCGAATAGTGTCAACGGATACATTACATTCGCGGACATCTCTTAAATTGTTTCGAATTTGAACAGCCGTTCGATGTCTGTCTCTTAATGAATTTAAAACAATAAATCGGTCATCGTTTTCATTCGTACAACGAGGACGTCCCGAACCAGGTTTTCTTTGGACAGAATTAGTCTCCAAGTACCTAGCATAAGCACGTTGCACGGTTGACACTGATAAATCAAGTGCCTCAGCAACGTACCTTCGACTTCTCCCATCTTCAATTAACGCTACAACTTGAGCAGCTTTTTCAGGACTTATCGTCGCCATAATTGACCAATAATTTCAATGCGAAAAGATTAATTATTGTTTACTTTGACGAAGTCGTACGAATAAGTAACGCGTCTCGAAAGAAAAAGATCAAGAGAAATCAAGCACTCTTCTCGCAATGTGCGGTCGAGCATAAACAAAAAGTCAGGGCGGAGAAATCACAAAAGATCTGCAGACATCTCCTTCGGATGCAAAACAATTGATTGAAAAATAATGGTTCGAGTTTGCGACGGTGCACGGTATAAACAAAAAATTGTAGCTTATTGGGATCAAAAGCGTACGAAAGTACAGAGTCTCCTCTTTAAAATGCTTTTTTATGCATCTCGATACGATGATTTTTCGCTGAGAGATTCGCATTTGAAGTAAGAATCTGCCTTTTTCTTCAAATGCGAATCTCTCGGCGAAAAATCATCGTATCAAGATGCATAAAAAAGCATTTTAAAGAGGAGACTCTGTACTTTCGTACGCTTTTGATCCCAATAAGCTACAATTTTTGTTTATACCGTGCACCGTCGCAAACTCGAACCATTATTTTTCAATTTTGCATGCTCGCGCTTTGTCATCCGCCATTTTCAATAAATTTATTTTGCAACATTGAAATAAATTGATTCTTAAAGTAGAGATTTTTAGCTTCATTTCCATATTTTATAGAACTTTCTATCTTTATTATTTACGAAGTTATCGTCAGTTGAAATTTGATGAATTTTTCCCACATTTTCAGTGTACCGCTTTTTTTTCGGGTGAGTGTATATATATATAAAGACTAGAAATAACAAAATTAATTAACTTTACAGCGGAATTAATGAAAGTTATAATGTAATATAATGTAATTAGTGTTGAATACAATTAAATAAATATTGAGTAAAATTAAATTAGCTTAATAAAATAGCTTAATAACGTTGTTAGATTGGCTACTACTATACTTACTGTAAATTCATCTTCATCCTCACTAATAACTCCAGGATCAGCCTCACCTGGTTCCTGCCGCGTAACTTTAACCTGATGTTCCTCCTTCTCATCCAAATTGTTTCCGTCAAGTCGATTTTTGCTCTTGCCTTTGACTTTGTTTCCGATTGATTTGGCTAGCTTCTTGAGACCCTTGCGCTTCTCGAGGCTACCGATACTGAGCAAACTGCCACCGATTGATTGTGCAGCGGTAGATAATTGGCCCAGTGAACTTTTGTGACGCTCCTTCTTACTTAGATCGGTCAAACTTCCGGCTTTCACGATAAAGCCGATTCTCACTTCGAGTTCCCCTCTTTCCTTTGTATTTTCTTTGCCTGGCTTGCTGTTAAGAGTATACCTAAAAAATACAAATACATTTATTCTTTCGCAATATATGTATATAAATTAATAATAAATACATATTATAATAAACACATTACTAATAATAAATATATATTTTTATAAAGCGTATTTTATAATCAAATAACGCTATTGATAAAAATATTTTACTTGATAGTAATATATAATTTATAAAATAATACATATTTAAAGTAAAAATATAAATCCAAAAGTAAAATAAATTATAGGAAATAATATAAAACACTGCATAATAAAGAAAATTCACTTGACTACAGCGAAAATTTGTAATACGAAGTGAATGGTTAATTACAGCATTACACAACAACAATACGAGCAGGAATGCGAGTGATTCACGAAAAACGATACGAGTAATTTTTCGACAAGCGGAAAGGTCTGAGAAATTTGCATAAAACGCAATATAGCTTATATTACGATCAAAATATACACAATTAAAATTATCGTGGACGCACCATCTGTTCTTGGGTCTTTCGTACACATCAAAGCTGGAAAGCGGTATGCTGATAGTGCCGAGGAACTCGTCGACGCCTAGGAAATTGCGATGGAGGGCGGTGAGGACAATCTCTGCGGTATTGCCTTGTTCTGGGATCAGCAGCTCGCATTCCTCGTGCCATTCCACGTCCTTAGTGGCCTTCTCCTTCACCGACGTCTGATACTTTTCCTTGCCGAGGGCGATCGTCACGAAACAATCGTTGGTCTCTGCATAATACATTCACAATTCGGCGTGTCGTTTAGATGCGTGGGCAATGTGCGGTCAACCGAGAGCGAGGTCGGAAGATTAACGAGACGTGTAACGGGAATTTAAAGGTCTCACCCGGTAGGAAGATATTAACGGAATATGTGTCTGTTTTTCATGTCAAAATGCTGTAACAATTTGCTCAGTATTCGTATTAAAAAATATTCAATTTAAATTTTTAATCTTGACCACTCAAGGAATATCAATACAAGCTATATTAGTCATGTTATAAAAATAAATTCTATATAGATAGAAATTAGCTTGAATAAGGCTAATTCAATTTTCTTCTGAACATAGATGATGAAATGTAATTTAGTTGGATAACATATGGCGATTATCGATAGACGATCATCGCTTCTAATTTATATCTTTTGGCAGATGCAAACCTACTGTTGATTCTACGCTCTCTCATTAGCTGCGCTGCGTTTGCTTATTTTACGTTGCAGGTAATAAATATAATAGTGTCAACGTGTGCATTGAGGACATACATCAGGAAGTCATCAACTCTTCGCACTATTATACTGATTATTAGGCCGAGAAGATAATATACAAATATTACGTGCTCATATTGCATTTTGTTTGTAGCTAGAGTTATTAAATTCTTTAAAAAAAAGGTACGTACGATTTTTTTTCAAATTTTTACGCTAATTATTTTTTTTAATTGATAAAAAAACTGCAATATCAAAAAACTTCGGTAAAATAAATTTTATAACACTTTCTTATTTACTTTTTTATCCTTTAAGATAAAAATAGAGAATTCATGTAATTTATAATAAAGCTTTTATAACCAAAAAATTCAATGTATACTTATTAATTACCTAATTATAAAAAAATCATTATCAATTTCTTAACGGCAATAATTTTTATATTAAATAATGCGTAAAATAATGTGAAATTTCGCAATGACTGGTGTTGATTTTGCTGATATAATGGAATTAAATATATTCACGTTGGACGAAATTAGAGACTGATGCAATGTATTTGTTGACATAACAAAGGACGAAATTTGCGCATTGTTTTGCAAAGTCAGGTTCGCTTTACTAGCGAAAACCGGATGATTCATGACCTAAAATAGCTGCAGAATACGAGGTCACCCAGTATCGGCGCGAACATGCGAGTAACGCGTAGGTAGAGTAAGAAACGTGACGATGCACGACATCAATAAGTAGAAAAGAACGAATGACAGCTGAATTATTGAGAAATCTTACGTTTTTCTACGGGGAGATTCATAAAATGTCGATCTTAAAAGATAAAAAAAAAGATCTTAAATTTAATCATTTTCAATATTACAAACATTTTAAATATTACATTTGATGTGTTTTATTATTCTCTCTCTAAATAGAAATAGAAGAAGTGTCGATGGAAAATATTTGCAAGTGTAACCAAAAGATACTCACTGTGTTTCCCTTTCGTAAGTAAGTCCTTGGCTCTCTGAACTGTAAATAACAAAAATAAAATGTTAGCAATCATAAAAGTAATGTAAGCTAATATATGCGTATATGGCACAATTTACTTTCATATTTTTATTTAACATGTTTGTATTCTAAAGTAGACTCTTACAAAATAAACTGTCAGTCAGGTAAATTACACGCAATTAATTTTTCAATTTAAAATGCTTCTTATCAAAGATATTAATAAGTTTACGTTTCGCTAATGGAGATACTTAAAAATACTACTTAAAAATATATATGCTGTATATTTAATCAATTATTAATAGCTAAATATTAATGCTGTCACGAAAACAGACTTTTCTTTAACAACTCTCACGTACATGCACTCTTTTTCTTTAGTCGACTTTTCTCAACCCGTGTGTTTACGCGAAAATCTCACGTCACAGCTTTCGCGCATAATCGCTCTCGCTTATATCAGAGTAAAAGCTACGCTATGCATATCTATTAGTTACTGTTCCATTATATCGGTTTACGATTCTGAAAAATCTGTCATTATTATATCATCCTCAGTTTTTATATTGGTATCATCATTTTGAAATATAGAGAGCGCGTGTTAAAATTTAAATATGAAAGTAAAACAAGCATTTTTAATCGATAGTAAAGAAACATTTTCAATCGATTCATAAGAAAAAAAACAATCCTTTACTTTCCTTTTTAACTTTCCCTCATGTAATAGTAATGAGAATTAAATAATAATCTCTATAATCAAATGCAATTTTTCTAAGCAGTTTACATGCCCAATTATATGTGTAATAAAATAATTCAAATTCAATTTATATCTTATTGTCATTTAGAAATTGAAATGTAAGATTTACGCATTAAAGATTTTACAATAGTTAATTGAATATTATGCAAAATGGAATCATATCTTTGATGCTTGTGACAAGTGAGAAATTCATGTAAGTCATTTATTAATTAAGTCTTCGCGTAGCCTTGATCGAAATACCGAGTTTAAACAATGTAATCACTTGGTTGTACTCAGGTATTTTCCGACAATTTTATTGCATTACAAATGAAGATTGGTCTTGAAGATGATTTGTCTTATTGTATCTTTTTAGTCAAAATACATTTACATGTATAAAAAAAAAACTACACATGCACGAAACAAGTTAAATGATCAAAAATAAGGACAAAAGATCATGAAGATGTTTTATGACAGATTGCATTCTCAATATTTATCTTTCATAATTGTATAGTTAAATTTTAATTCTAATTTAATTGTACAATATTATTATTAAAATCTAACAATCATAATTGACATCAATCATAAATTAATTAAATTCTAACAGAATAAAGATTGTTAAAAATATAATTTGCGTCTCCTAACCATAATCCGTTAGTTTGTTTCGCATTACCGAATAACTGTAGAAGGCACTTCCTCGTCCTCACACGCGCAACGGTGATGAACCGTAATGAATGTGTGAGCTACAAGGAGGCATGTTCCCCGATTTCTCGCGCATCGAACAGCCGACTCTTTCGCTGCGTTTTCTTCCACGGTCGGATTAGAGTTGAAGCCCTTACCACGGTGAAGCCGCAGTCAAATACCGTTTTAGTCGGATAGGAATAGTTTTCAACGCTTCATGTCGACTAGTAACGTAGCGGTTGCAATCACACGATTCAGTGATCACATTAAAAAAATTTTTTAAGATTGTTATTTAGATCCATCACGATTTTTTTTCAGACAATCACTTTAAAAAATGTTTCTTTCTTGTAACTCTACTATTTTTGTGTGAACATTGCTTGTTTGTAACTTGCTTCATTTTTATATAAATATTACAAATAGAATGAATAACAATAATCAAAGTTAAAAATATATTGAGCTCAAAAGACTTTTTTGTTATTTTATATTTATATTTTATATATTTATATTTATATATTTATATTTTATATTTTTACACTATCTGTCTTGAAGTGAATAAGAGAACACCTGATGTACAAGCAGAAAGGGGAACATCGAATAGCTGCTAAACATGCTTTCACGTGTCATATATTTTGCATAGAAGTACGAAAGAGCTAGAAACTCGTCACTTGAGAATTTTATGGACGTTGCGAAGAGAATTTAGAACTGCACATAATTTGCATGTATTAAGAAGTGATAAATAAACGATATCCGCATTATAAAGTCTATGTAAGGCTCTCGTATAAAAACTTCTAATATTAATCTTTTTGAAAATCTGAAAGATTTTAATCTGTGGAAAATTTTGTACAGATTTTAACAGATGGATTTACATTTGATGTTCATCGTATTCGCGGCTTTTGAGTACAAATATTTGGCTTTTCTCCACGTCGTACATATACGTGTACATATACGATATACGTGTATCATGTTACAATGACGAATCGTTCGTGATACTCTCGATTTGGCAGCCGTTGTTGCGCTAATTAGAAGGTAAAAGTTTCGCGCTAATTAAGAGGACAAGTATTTTAACGCGAGCACGCTTTCGCGAATTAAATCGCACTTTCGGTAACAAGACTCTATCTGGCGATCGATTCACGGTAACTTGTGGAATCTAATTAAAGACTTTGTAAACATGTTGAAAGTTAAAAAGATATAATGAGTCATGACAAGATTAACGTATCGCTAAAAGAAGTAAGGAAAATAATAGAAGAAATGAGAAAGAAAATATTTGGATAAGAATGAATATGTTGCAACATAGATATAATTAATAAGTTTTAAATAACATTAAAATACGTTAAGTATAACCGACAAATATCACATTAAGGTTCAGTATTAGAAATTTTCACCATGTAGATTTGAATATGCGATTATCATTTTCACATAAAACAATGAAATATTCACTAAGCAGATAGTTCTCTCACAATCAGTTAATATCTATCTACAATAGAAGGACGCATCTGCATAATTGCATTGCGTTTAATTGCTTATTGTGAGTTAACTAACACCATTACTGGAAGCCATTTATAAACTGTATAAAAAAATTAATGTATACTTAATAACAAATGTGCATCAATTCTCTTACTGTTCAGCTTCAGGAAATTGAAAAATGAGGAAAATAAAAATAAAAGAGATAAATAATATAGCTATTTCATTAATCTAAATATAACATTTCAGAAATTTTTCTATAACAGTAAAAATTAAATTTAACGAATTTAATATCGGTTGTTTGTTTTATAAGACTCTCTTTCGCAATTACAACAAATTATACTACTTGAAACTTAGAAGTTACGATGCTCTCCTTAATAATCTGCACAAAATAAAGATTTCTCATTCAAACAGAAGCATGACATTAAACGCATCTATGAAAAACAATTTCAACTTAAATATATATTGCACTGCGATCACTGACATATTGCAGTATAACAGCGGCATACTGCTTATGTCATGTCATACCATTTAACTTTGTTTTTTCCATTTTAAGATAAGAAGAGATATGAGTCAAAGTGGTCTCATCCTAACCTCGCTGATCGGTAAATGTTGAAATCTATCATTCATGCTATTGATAAGATTATAATTTCAGAAAATTACAATTGAACAAAGTTATAAAATTTCTCAACGATATTATCATTATTCTGGTAATTATGCAGAATACCCACGTCACCTCCGATTTTGACCCAACTGGTCTCATTCGATGCGTTTTTTCTTTTAAAAAAACTTTTTTCTTTCACTAAATTGTCGCTCTGTCCCAGGAGACGAGATATTAAGCGTCAAAGTTGACGACTTTTCAGGTTAAAAAACCTGTCACTTTGACGAATTATAGCGATGTGAGCATACGCTGCGGTCAGGCGCGCATACGATGTAACAGAATTGTGCGCGAAGTATAAAATATATTTCCGATAATCATTAATTGCAAGTCGCAAACCTATATAAAATAGTATAATTATGGACCTTGCTTTGCGTAGACACAGGATATTCCGCCCCCCCGCAGGGGGGGCGAACCCCCTATGTAAAATAAAAATAATAAAACTTTCGTGCGTATTCCAGAGCGGCATAGATTGCTTAATCTATCAAACTAGCTTTAGCATTATATATTTTTGTGCAATCCAAACTAGCATAGCTAGCACAAAAATATATAATGCTAAAGCTAGTTTGATAGATTAAGCAATCTATGCCGCTCTGGAATACGCACGAAAGTTTTATTATTTTTATTTTACACAGGGGGTCCGCCCCCCCGCAGGGGGGGCGGAATACCCTGTGTCTACGCAAAGCAAGGTCCATAATTATACTATTTTATATGGGTTTGCGACTTGCAATTAATGATTATCCGTGCACAATTCTGTTACAACGCATGCGCGCCTGACCGCAGCGTATGCTCACATCGCTATAATTCGTCAAAGTGACAATTTTTTTAACCTGAAAAGTCGTGAACTTTGACGTTTAATATCTCGTCTCCTGGGACAGAGCGACAATTTAGTGAAAGGAAAAAGTTTTTTTAAAAGAAAAAACGCATCGAATGAGACCAGTTAGGTCAAAATCGGAGGTGACGTGGGTATTCTGCATAATTACCTTTAACTTTTAACTTTTAACATGTTTTGAAAAATTTCCACGTTTATCGATGATTTTTACGACTCGGTGTGCGCTAATCTCAGGGTTCGGGCAGCCGCGGATACATCGCTGAAGCGTGCGATGAGACTGTGAGGTTTCGCTCGCCTAGTTTCCAGACAAAGATACATAACCTTATATACGTATTCGCGAAATCAAGTTACGGTACATATATTCGCGATGCATCCGAGCACTTGACCACCTGTCGAAAAGGGGGCGTCGTTTCACGCCCGTCACACGCCTGCGATATTACTCACCCACCTGTCACTTGAACGTGCGTCGGACTCCACATCTTAGGGCTGGCTCGGTTTCGTTTTTACGCACGTCCGATAGCTACTCACTTGATGGAATTGCAGCACTCGTCGTTATGCGATTTAGCCGCCACTACGCGACAATAACGACGATCACGCGCGGTGCGTCACAAATAAACGTTTGCATCACGCGGCCGTACCTCGCACACTGTCGACCGTTTCGTTCACTCGCGACCAGTGATGCGATATTTCCCACAGGCTCGAAGCCAAACGCTCGCTGCGCGGTACGCCTTACAATGTATATAACTTGATATGACTGTACTCTGTACTCTGTACCAGACTGTACAATCCGTTCGTGCTTTCAACAACCGCTACCCGCTACGCTACGTGTGGTTGCCAGGAGCGGCGAATCATGAATAATCCGATATCTTTATTTATATATATATATATATATATATATTTTTTTTTTATATTAATATGTTTAATGTTTAATAAAATGTTTAATGTTTATTAATGTTTCATGTTTATTAATGTTTAATTAATGTAATTCACTGTCAATATAATTTATTACATAAAAAAATATATATATAATAAATATATATTTATAATGTATTATAAACTATATTTATCCTTTTTTATTAGTTTTTGTTCAAGTTGTTAAAATACAATTGATATTTTTTTTATTACATAAGGGGGTATTCTACTATAGACACTCGTATTCTATGCAATTTTTGAAAATTTATTTATAAAAAACTATTAAACATAATAAGTTGGTGTTTTGCGTATATATTTATCCATATTTAAAATAACACCCAAAATTTTTATTCAATCGGACGACCTGATTGCGGTCGTCCTAGGCATCGAAAATAAAAAAACAAAATTTTTATTTTTTACGAATATGGTTGTATCATTTTTTATTAAAAAATTAATACATATTTACATATTACATTTTTATATATGCCTTACTTAAAAGTATAAGTTGGATTATTTGCTAAGTAAAAATTGGTAACTGTTTTCATGAAATAGTATTATTAATATTAATTAATTAAGTTGTGCAATTGCGGATATCAAAGGAACAATTAAAGAGCAATTCTTTAGTGTATGTTTCAACATAATTACATTTTTTCACGTCAATTTCTGATTGGTTTTGAGAACTCAAATTAAAGTTCAGCATAGCAAACACATGCCACGGGAGTGGCACGGGGCTAGTGTACTAGCTTAGTAAGCTAGAGAAGCAAGGTTCGATCCCCGTCTGGTTTTTCTCGTTAAGGCATTGGTGACAAAACTTGTCTGCGAGAGGTGTTAGTAGTGCCACAATCGAAAGATTTGGTACTTTATCTGACGACTTAAGTTGTCGATATTCACGGTTATTATTGTTTTACTAAAAAAAAAATGTTTTATGAAAAGAACATTTTTTTGTTTTGTAAAACAGTTACTTTTATGAATTAAGAAAATTAAGAATTCTTCTATTTTTAATCCTTTTTTTGGTACATGTTGATTTTCAATCTTGTAATGGCCGGTTTATGCTTCGGTCTTATGGCCGGAGCACAGACTTTTGCATAAAGCATAACGCATAAGCATAAGGAAATTGATTGGTCCATTTCCTTATGCATTTGCTTATGCTTATATATAGACCAATCAATTTCCTTATGCTTATGCGTTATGCTTTATGTAAAAGCTTGTGCTCTCGGCTTTAATCTTATAGCGTTTTCGATTATACAGGATTTGAACGACCCAGGGTTGGTTAATGACGTCATTGCAACCTCTCCACCAATGAAAGACTTGCATTTATAGTAAAATAGTGATTGATTAACCCTGGGTCGTTCAAATCCTGTATAATCGAAAACGCTATTAATCTTAAGAGTTGATAACGTAGAATGCCATAAGGGCGTTTATACTTCCCTAGTCTTAATCTTAGTCTTAATCTGGTAATTATGCAGAATACCCACGTCACCTCCGATTTTGACCCAACTGGTCTCATTCGATGCGTTTTTTCTTTTAAAAAAACTTTTTCCTTTCACTAAATTGTCGCTCTGTCCCAGGAGACGAGATATTAAACGTCAAAGTTCACGACTTTTCAGGTTAAAAAAATTGTCACTTTGACGAATTATAGCGATGTGAGCATACGCTGCGGTCAGGCGCGCATGCGTTGTAACAGAATTGTGCACGGATAATCATTAATTGCAAGTCGCAAACCCATATAAAATAGTATAATTATGGACCTTGCTTTGCGTAGACACAGGGTATTCCGCCCCCCCTGCGGGGGGGCGGACCCCCTGTGTAAAATAAAAATAATAAAACTTTCGTGCGTATTCCAGAGCGGCATAGATTGCTTAATCTATCAAACTAGCTTTAGCATTATATATTTTTGTGCTAGCTATGCTAGTTTGGATTGCACAAAAATATATAATGCTAAAGCTAGTTTGATAGATTAAGCAATCTATGCCGCTCTGGAATACGCACGAAAGTTTTATTATTTTTATTTTACATAGGGGGTTCGCCCCCCCTGCGGGGGGGCGGAATATCCTGTGTCTACGCAAAGCAAGGTCCATAATTATACTATTTTATATAGGTTTGCGACTTGCAATTAATGATTATCGGAAATATATTTTATACTTCGCGCACAATTCTGTTACATCGTATGCGCGCCTGACCGCAGCGTATGCTCACATCGCTATAATTCGTCAAAGTGACAGGTTTTTTAACCTGAAAAGTCGTCAACTTTGACGCTTAATATCTCGTCTCCTGGGACAGAGCGACAATTTAGTGAAAGAAAAAAGTTTTTTTAAAAGAAAAAACGCATCGAATGAGACCAGTTGGGTCAAAATCGGAGGTGACGTGGGTATTCTGCATAATTACCCTTAATCTTATTGGCCGGAGCACAGACTTTTGCATAAAGCATAACGCATAAGCATAAGGAAATTGATTGGTCCATTTCCTTATGCATTTGCTTATGCTTATATATAGACCAATCAATTTCCTTATGCTTATGCGTTATGCTTTATGTAAAAGCTTGTGCTCTCGGCTTATAGCGTTTTCGAATAAACGGTGTTTGAACGATCTAGGGTTGATCAATCACTATTTTACTATAAATGCAAGTCTTTCATTGGTGGAGAGATTGCAATGACGTCATTAACCAATCTTGGGTCGTTCAAATCCTGTATAATCGAAAACGCTATTAATCTTAGTCTTAAGGCCGGAGCACAGACTTTTACATAAAGCATAACGCATAAGCATAAGGAAATTGATTGGTCTATATATAAGCATAAGCAAATGCATAAGGAAATGGACCAATCAATTTCCTTATGCTTATGCGTTATGCTTTATGTAAAAGCTTGTGCTCTCGGCTTAAGACCGAAGCATAAACCAACCATAAGATGATTTCATGGCAACAAATTTTTGTGATTTTCCCATAGAACTTATATACATGGAAGGAGAATAAGAGCAAACAATTGTACCCAAGAAGTGAGACAAATATATATAGTGCTGTCTTATTCTATTACTCTTTCTGTAAGAACGCATGCGTAGCCATAGTAAGGTTGTGTTAATATCTGTTTATATCAATCTTTGTCAGGCTTTGTGAGATCACGTAATGTACAACACGTGTACGAACATCAAAATTTGTAAAAATTAATGATTTTTGCATTGTGCGTGTAATTTAAAAAAATTGAAGAAAATGGGTGTGTACTGTGTGTAATGTATGTGCAACATTTTTAACATCTAGCAATGCCGAAGCAATTTCGAAGTTGACTGCTATTAAAAATAGAGGTAATTTGATTCTTCCTTCCGAAGATGTCATAGAAATATCACGTTCTGCGGAACGTGCCATTCGAGAATACAGTCATCTCATTTTTACAAAAGAAAATATTAAACAATTTATTACTAATGTTGTATGTCGTACTATTTACGATCAAGTTTTCACGCATATGACTAATCATAAGGAAAATGCTTCTCGCAAAAATCAATTAGATAATCATAAATATCAATTAATAAAAGAAATTTCTAATATATATGTACAAATCCGATTATATCATGAAGGAAAACGCGCTACCCATGCGGATAAAAAAGAATATCTTCGGCATACGTATACTAAATTAATACATTTTAAACACATGTAATTTTATTGTTTATTGTTTTATTGTTTATTGTTCCACATAGTTTATTATAGATTTTCACATATTGTAATATTTTATAATTTCTAATTATAATAAATATAGTTTATAATATGACGATCGGCGATTATAATAAATATAGTTTATAATTATTGTGCTGTTGATAAATAAATGATAAGAAATTCATATATTTTTTTTTCTTTTATAGAATATTTCTTTCATTTGTATTTTATATTCATAAATAATTACAAATTATTTTTAAACTTAAATAGTAATATTTTATATGTAATATTTATATATATAATATTACTATTTATTATAAACAATTAATATTTATGAAACTTTTTTCAGAATTTGATTATTACATATATGTACGTAAAATAAGCGTTTCAAATCTACGCGGTACAGACAGTGCACATGCGCATAGCGAACAAAAGTCATGTTCTACCTTTTCTTTAGTGTGTTCGAAAATAGGTTTGGTTACTGCCAGTAAAAACAGTACTGTTGGCAGCAATGAAAATTACTGGTGCTGCGTTTTGTTTCTGCTGCCAGTAAAGCCAGTAAAAGTCAGATGTAATAACGTCAAGTCTGAAAGATAATTTTCATTACATATTTAATTTTAAGAAATTGTATGTTTAATTAGTTATTCAGACTAATAATAAAAGGCAGTAATTATGGAAAAATATATTTTACTTGACAATATTCTTTTCGAATCTTCCACTAGTGCTTCTTCGAGTGACAGTGATGACAATGAAGAATTATTAAATATTATAATAAATAATAATAGAAATAGAAATAATAGAAGAGTTCCAAAAATAAAAAATTATTTGGAGCATGTTGTTGCACTATACACAGATATCGAATTTAAATCACATTTTAGGTTAGTATATATACACTATATTTGTACATAAGAAATATTGCATATACATTATTTGTATTATTTATATTATTTATATTATTTGTGTTAATAATAGTATATATTTTTTATTACAGAATGGAACGTAATACTTTTAATTTTTTATTATATTTGATTGGACCAAAATTAAACAATATTCCATTTAAAGGAAGAGAACAAATTGATGTTACAAAACAACTATTAATTACTATTTATGTTTTAGCAACACCAGATTCATATCGCTCCATAAGTGAACGATTTGATGTGTCCAAATCAACTACTTGGTTTAGTGTGAAGAGAGTAGTTAGAGCAATATATAGTATTCGAAATCAATTTATTAGATGGCCTACCTATGAAGAAGCTGAAAATACTTGGACAAACATTCAAAGACTATATGGCTTTCCTAAAGTTCTTGGCATTATTGATGGAACGCATATAAATATTCCTCGACCGAAAGAAGATGGCAATAGTTATATAAACAGAAAAGGCAGATTTTCTGTACAGTTACAAGTAAGAATAAAAATGTTACCTATGTTGTATTTTTATAAATAGAGATAGTTAATATAATATATTATACACTTTAATAAATTTTTTTAATTAACTAATTATACAATTAATTGTTAATTGTGTTATACAATTAATTATACAATTAATTAAGTATACAATTAATTGTTCTTTTTAGGTGATATGTAAAAGTGATTTGTCTTTTATTCATGTATTTGCTGGAATGCCAGGATGTGTCCATGATATGCGCGTGTTTCTTTATTCCGGAGTACAACAATATTGTACTCCAGAGTATTTTCCCGACAATAGCCATTTATTAGGCGATGCAGCATACAATATCCAAAAAAATGTTATGGTGCCATTCCATGATAATGGTCACTTAACTAGAGAACAAAAAAAATTTAATCATCGCTTATCATCTGCCCGAATAACTGTAGAAAGATCAATAGGACTATTGAAAGGACGATGGCGATATTTATTAGATAAATTACCTATGACAAGAACTAATTTAATTCCTTATTATATAATTACTTGCTGTATATTGCATAACATATGTTTATTACAAAATGATCGTATTGAAATCCCTATTATTGTTCCTGAAATATTGCATGAAATGGAACCATTAGGTATCACTAATATCTTAAAGGAAGAAGGAAATATTAAAAGGAATAGACTGATGGAAATAATTGCTCATGATGATTTTGAAAGAAGAATTAATAATTAAGATTCGTAACTGCAAAAGGATAAGATATTGTATTATTTATTTATCTTTTATAATAAAATATATGTATTGATATGTGATTTTGTTTTTGTATCCTATTATGTTGAACAATTGACTAACTTTAGCTTAAAAAATAAATGAACACAATATTTAAATTAAATCACAGATGAAAACTCATTTCAGTTTTCTATATAAAACAAAATAATCTCTTCTATGTAAAAAACATAGACGTCTAAAAAAACAAAAAATCTTAATATTTTGTGTTATATTACAGTGCGAATATATTTAAACCTATATACTTTAACTTATCAAATATGAAAATAACAGTATTAATAAAAAAATAATTTATATATATATAAAAAAAAACAAGTATTAAAGAATATGTTATTATATTAATGTTTAAAGTAATGTAAGAAAATTTGTACGTTTAAATATTTAAAAATATGTAACATTTTAATGCTTTTGATAATACTGTCGAACTTTTAACTTTTTTAATTCTTGCAAATGCATGTTTTTTTTTCTCTTTTTACATTTTCTCTTCATATATGCATATTACTATTGTTTCTGTTTCCCTAATGCTTCTTTTATTTCTCTTAATATTTGTAACTTTGTAGCTCTATAATTGGCAGTTTCTTTTCTTTTTAGTCTTTTTTCTTCTAATGAAAGTGTCAAATAATTTGCTCTTGCTTCAGTTAATGAGATTTTTCTTTGCTCTATATACAAAATTAATTATAGAAAAGTATACATTTAAAAAAAAATGTGAAATTTCTTATAAGGTTTGTTCTTTATTGCTGCACTGGGACTGTATTAAAACGGGATAGTACAAAACATAGATAGTTTGGCCTGTACTATCCTTAGTAGTGCAGTCCCAGTATAGTTATAAAGAACAAACCTATAATTAAACCAACGGTACATGGTGCGTTTTTTTTCTGTTGGATTGCTTGCAAACTAGTAAATTATTAAACATATTGTACATTGCATTTCTTTACTTACTAACTGGTGTTTCATTCTCATCACTGTTGTCAGTTAATGGAGAATGTTCAGGTTCTTTAATATTTGATCCTGCTACAGATAATGGTTTTATCCAATGTTTTTTTCGAAAAATATTATCTAATACCTAAAACATAAATATATACATATATATATATATTTGTCAGACTATTACTATTGCTATACTATTGTGTCATTTTTATTACATCTAAATATATCCAATCTTTTCTATCGTTTCCACTTTGAGCATTATGGTCAACAATTTGACGATATCGTCTCTTCAATGCATCCATTTTATTATTGCATTGGTTGCCTGTAAAATTATATTTTTTTTCCTTCATACACTTGGAAATGTCTATCCACATTTTTTTATGAGAACCTTTTCCCAGCATATATGATTTTTCTTTATATAAAGATATTAAAAGAAGTACAGCTTTATGTTCCCATTTTTCTATATTTACTTCTAAAATAGAAAAAGTAATTAATATATTTCTTACTTGTCTCCATATTATTATTATTTAAACTTACCAGTATTTAGCGTATCTGAAATGTTTTCAGTGCTAGAAGAAGTATATTTGTGAACTATATTTTCAGTATTATCAGTATTGTCAGGAACTATAGTACTTGTTACATTTGAACAACTGGATTTACTATTCTTTATTGATGAAGCAGAACTATGTATTGTATCTTTAGAATTATGTAACGTTTGTGCTTTCTTTAATAATGTAGTAGCAAACATTATGTCTAAACAAATATAAGGTAATATAAATATACATAAGAAAAAATTTTGTATATATTTACATAGCTTTAAAGCCTAGGATACTTCAAAAACTTTAAGTAATAAAGCTAACAAAGTATCCTAGATTCTAAAGCTTTGTAAATACAAATCAAATAGCACAAAATAATTTTTTTTTTTGGCCTTTCTTGGTTGAGAAAGTGTTACTGCTATTAGCAGCATGCCTTCAGTTCAGATCCCTGAACTATATGACACAAAAAAATAAATTTTATAAAAAACTAGGTTAAGTTTAAATTTGCACATTCATAATTTCAGGGAAAAGATATTAATTTTATTGCTATTATTAAAATGGATTAAAAATGTAACTTGTACCATTATGAGCACGATTATATACTTTTTTTTCCACTTTTAAAACATATTGTATATTTGTTACTTCATCAAGTAATATTAAATCAATCAATTGGTTATTGTTCTGTTCATGTTGAGAAATAGAGAGAGTTTTAGATACAGATTTCTCCATTTTTCTCCAAACTTTGTAACTATACACACAATTTTTTTAATATTAAAATTAACTTATTTTTTAATATAAAAAAAATTTTTTGACTACTTGAAAACTTATTCATTACATCTAGCTTTTACTGGCTTTACTGGCAGCAGAAACGAAACGCAGCACCAGTAATTTTCATTGCTGCCAACAGTACTGTTTTTACTGGCAGTAACCAAACCTATTTTCGAACACACTACAAGATGGCTGCTCAAGGGCGCCAATATTGAATGACTTGTTATGTTTAATTAAGAAATAATGTACAATTAAAAGAAAATAACTATAATATGCAACAATAATACCAAATTTTAATGGCGTTTTTTATTGAGATTGCACTCGTGCAGTATTTCCATAAGAGCAATGTTAAAATCTAAAATTTAAATTTATATTAAATCCTTCGTCTTTACAAAAATTTATCCATGCATTTCTTTGATCCGGATTTTTCGAAAACTTGTTGGTGAGTGAAAATTATTTAGTAATTATTGTGAATCTACAATTTCACAATACTATACATATGATTATAATCTCCAAAATAAAAATCTCATTATTGTTGATAATACTAACCGATGAAACGTTATTCCATGATTTCGAGCTGCTGCTGTTATGCTACAAGCTCTACAGTATACTATTTTGATCGTTTATTTCCATACACTGTTGCATAAAAGACTATACACTGCATATTAATGCGTACGGCGTACGGTATGCCGCTTGCCGCTATGCTCGAGCATTCCCTCTCACTTTCAAAAAGTGGTCGCTCAAGATGGCTGCCATGACGTACATCCGTCCGCGGATTTGCCTAGTCCTGCTAGTATATGCTCTCTCCTGTATCTTTTTACTCAATGCCTACACCACCACACACTTTAGTTGCGCTTCTTTCTTTAATTCAGCGTAACAACAATAGCGTAAAAAACATAAAAATAACTAGGTAGAAGCTAATATCACAGACTTCTATATATTACTAGACTGCTAACTTCCCAAATTTCGCTTATGTGCTATGGCCCCAAAAAGCATGTGTTAAAGTGTCTCATTGTGCACATGCGCAGAAGCAAAAAGATATATATAGTCAATATATTCTCCATAATACGGTTCTTCTAACCTATAATTCTAATCTTTTTACATGAGAAAAGTGATCCGCGATACGTGATAAAAACGTCATAAAAAGAAGTCAACAATGCCATTTAAATGTGCTGTTTTAAATTGCAAAAGCACAGCAGCATACAGAAAGAAAAATGACAAAATCTCTTTCTTTAAGTAAGTATTATTTAATAAAAATATGTGGTAGAATTATATTGTCGTGACACTGCTGTTTTTTGATCATTAAAAGAAATTCTAAATATATTTAGTATCAATGTTAATAAATTGTTAAATAATTTAGATTTCCTATAAGTATACCTTATTTATTGGTACAATGGATAATAGCAATTAATAGAACAAATTGGATACCAACATCATCAAGCCGTATTTGCCAATTTCATTTTACTGATAGTGATTTTGCAAATACATCAAAAGTGAGAAGATTAAAAGCAGATATTATACCCACTCAAAATTTATATGATCAAAGTTCTGATAAAGATTCAAGTAAGTATATCAACAATTGCACATATAAAAATCAGAAAATTATTTAATATATGAATTTTATTTTGATTTATCTAGATTCAAATGAATGTAATAGCGAGAATTTGGATGTCCAAACTTTAAGTGAAACAGATATTACTGCACAATATGATACTGCTGATACAACATACAATACGATACAGCTAGGTACAAAAATAATAAATTATAATATATATTATATAAAAATCAGAAAATTATTTAATATATGAATTTTATTTTGATTTATTTTGTAATAATTTTATATTTTTATATGTAATTAATTAAAATAATATAAAAATAAAATATAAATGTAAAATGTGTGTATTTTTTATTTATCCTTAAAATATTTTATATACATATATCAATCATTTTATAATATCATTTAATAAAAATATTAAAAATAATATATTTTATATACAAAAACATTAAACATTAAAAATAATATTTCTTATATACAATTTTAGTGTTATACATTAGTATTTTTATATAAAATGTTTTGCATACTACACATTTTATAAAGCTTGATTCATTTAAATTAACTTAGCTTAATAATATTATTTAATAATATTATTATTTTTTTAATAGATTTCTGTTTTTTGGACGAGATATTAGTTAATTGTATTATGTATGTGTGTTTATATGTGAATGTGTAGCATGTAGGGACATACATCACAAAGCGCATGCGCAGAAAGGAATACTTTATGGTCGGTATTCATAGTCCGTTCTTATATTTAAGATTGTCTTAAGCACGGACTTATATTCGCTCTCTTCGTCACACATAGATTGTGTCTGACAAAGAGAGCGAATATAAGTTCGTGCTTAAGACGATCTTGAATATAAGAACGGACTATGAATACCGCCCTATGTATCGTTTCGTACATAAGAAATGAAGACGCCTTATACATAAGGAGTTAGCAGTCTAGTAATATATAGAAGTCTGTGGCTAATATTCAAATGAGACGATGGGTGTTTACGATAATTCAAGTTCGAGTTAGTTTCACTAGGACCGAAAAATGAGATAGACATAACCATCTAGAACCTTTATGATTTATGACAACTCGACGCTGTCTTGTATTGCTTGAGTTAAATTAATTGAATTTGTTGAGTTTATAGAGCAAATTTTATTGTAATAAAAAAATGTCAACTGCAAACCAGTCTATGAAAAAAACAAATAATGTTGGTATGTATGTTGGTATACCTTTTTAATAGATATAATTATATATATATGTATATAATTATATTTATTAAACTCAACAAATTCAATGAATTTAACTCAAGTAATACAAGACAGCGTCGAGTTGTTATAAATCATAAAGGTTCTAGATGGTTATGTATATCTCATTTTTCGGTCCTAGTGAAACTAACTCGAACTTGAATTATCGTAAACACCCGATGTGATTGGTCGGCGCAAATTACGCTTACGCAAGTTACGCCGCATGTGACGGCACCCTTATTTTGTTTATTGTGCGCAGGATCTGACTTTCATTTCTCACACATACGCAAATATTGGGCTTGTTCGTTTTAGCTGCACTGGGGCAGCTCTGGGTCTGCTCTAAACAAGATAATACAGGACAAACTATTTATCTGTCTTGTATTATCCTGTGTAGAGCAGACCCAGAGCAGCCCCAGTGTAGCTAAAACGAACAAGCCCATTGAGTTCTATGTGTGGTGATTACTAAACGAATATGGCGGCCCCCCCGCCGCAAATGTGCTCCCCCGGTACAGCTTGTGCTCCGTCCCTCTATTCCTTAAGGCGGGAGCACAGACTTTTGCATAAAGCATAACGCATAAGCATAAGGAAATTGATTGGTCCGTTTCCTTATGCATTTGCTTATGCTTATATATAGACCAATCAATTTCCTTATGCTTATGCGTTATGCTTTATGTAAAAGTCTGTGCTCCGGCCTTTAGTCCGTGATGTATACATATTAGTGGCTGCGAGAAACGAAACGCAGAACCAGTAAATTTCACTGCTGCCAACTGAACTATTTTTACTGGCAGTAACCAAACCTATTTTCGAACACACTAAACAAGTTGCATGCAGACCACGGTGTAAGAATATAAGGTGATTTCACGGCAACAAATTTTTGTGATTTTCCTGTCATTGTTCCACATTGAACCGCTAGATGGCTACGTGTTGAGGGACTTTATGGGTGTTTACGATAATTCAAGTTCGAGTTATAGCGTTTTCGATTATACAGGATTTGAACGACCCAGGGTTGATCAATCACTATTTTACTATAAATGCAAGTCTTTCATTGGTGGAGAGGTTGCAATGACGTCATTAACCAACCCTGGGTCGTTCAAATCCTGTATAATCGAAAACGCTATTAGTTTCACTAGGACCGAAAAATGAGATAGACATAACCATCTAGAATCTTTATGATTTATGACAACTCAACGCTGTCTTGTATTGCTTGAGTTAAATTAATTGAATTTGTTGAGTTTATAGAGCAAATTTTATTGTAATAAAAAAATGTTAACTGCAAATCAATCTATGAAAGAAACAAATAATGTTGGTATGTATGTTGGTATACCTCTTTAATAGATATAATTATATATATATGTATATAATTTTATATTTATTAAACTCAACAAATTCAATGAATTTAACTCAAGCAATACAAGACAGCGTTGAGTTGTCATGAATCATAAAGGTTCTAGATGGTTATGTATATCTCATTGTCGGTCCTAGTGAAACTAACTCGAACTTGAATTATCGTAAACACCCTATATATATATATATATATATATATATATATATAAATTTTATTAAAATTTTATTGTCCTGCGGAACTTAATTATAAATATTTATTTTCTTAAAAAAACTTAATTTTCTATAAAGACTGGAATACATTATTAATTATTTTTTCTGCAAATTTAACTAAGAATAATTTGTTATAAAAAAATAAAAAAATATTTTGTCAGTAATATATATTTTTATACACAATGTTAAAAGTCTTATTTAAAAAAATTTGTATTATTTAGGACTATAATTATATATAGATGTGCTTTAGAGATTCATCATCTATCCTTTTCTATCTACATCTATCCATATCTTTTATTCTTTTTTACTTGGGATTTTGCACCAACGTGACATCTTGTGTGACATGCCTTAACTATGACATCTTGATCACAGATTTTTTGATAGAATACAGGGTGTTTACGATAATTCAAATTCGAGTTAGTTTCACTAGGGCCAAAAAATGAGATAGATATAACCATCTAGAACCTTTATGATTTATGACAACTCGACGCTGTCTTGTATTGCTTGAGTTATATTCATTGAATTTATTGAGTTTATTGAGCAAATTTTATTGTAATAGAAAAATGTCATTTATTATTATTATTAATTATATTATTATTAATTTATTAAAGAGGTATACCAACATACATAACAACATTATTTGTTTCTCTCATAGACTGATTTGCAGTTGACATTTTTCTATTACAATAAAATTTGCTCAATAAACTCAACAAATTCAATGAATTTAACTCAAGCAGTATAAAATTACAGAGTCGAGTTGTCGCGAATCATAAAGGTTCTAGATGGAAGTTGCGCATCTCATTTTTCGGTCCCAGTGAAACTAACTCGAACTTGAATTATCGTAAACACCCACAATGGTCGTGAAATCACTTTATATTCTTACACCGTGATGCAGATCACGTCTGATGACAGGTTTTTTCATATAAGCGTAGCATAGGAGAGAGAGACACAAAGAAATACAGTGGATTTATTTGGTCTCTTTTTTTTGTAGGTTGGTAGAAAGCCTTTATTTTTTATATACATATGTGTAGGAGTACACATAAATATAAACATTTACAGAATTCAGTGAAGAGAGTCTACAACAGAAAGAGATAAAACAATTCGAATGATCTTTTTGTCGGATTGCATCTTAAGCAGCACGGCGCTTCTTAATTTGTATAGAGTTCAAGGAATTTATGTAAACATTTAAAATATAATATAAATAATTTTCAACCAATTTTTTCATTTAATAAAAATTGCCAAATAACTTTTTTATTGCTTTGTAATCAAAGTGGGGTGTTCCCGTAAAGTCCAATTCATAAAGACAACGGTATGTAACAGCATATATATGGGCACTATCAAATTCTAAAAATTCTATAAATGAATTTTTAGGCACATCATACTTCTAAAAATTTTTAAAACCATTAATAATAATTCACTAGTAAAGTACAAAATACAAAAAAATTTGAAAATAATACAAACTTGAATGGCAACACTCTGTCTCTGATCCCATAGAACACACACAGAATGTCCCGTCATAAAAGTGTACATATTATCTGATGAGCAACAAAATGAATGTTCATATTGCGAAGAATTCCATGTACGTACAAAATCGGATACTCTGAAATCACAGTAGCAAATATAAAGAAATTGAATGGCTAATTAATATCAACAATAAGATTTATTACCTCATATCCATTTTTTTAATAGATTGATCAAAACACATGAGAACAGTGTGAGGATCCTCCCATAGTAGTTGGCGAAAAAGACCTTCACAATTTTTATCCATTACCAGATCACTAAAATTGCTTTACATTAGCATGGTGTATATTTTAATCCAAATATACATAAACACCTATGTTCCGTCCAGCGAGAAAAAGATCCATGGTTAGGACGAAAACTCGTTTGTTTCGCTCAGGTCTCCCCTCACGGAATGCTTAGAAAACCCCCAATTCCACACAACTGTACTGCTTGTGCAGCTTGCCAGTGCCAGCGGGTGGCGCAACGCTCTTCCCACTTTGACTGCTATGCTTCTATGCGCAGACCGTGAATTTTTCTTTCGCTGGACAGGGTATAGCAAGATCTATAGAAAGAAAGTTACCTCAGTAAAACCAGTTGATGGCGAGGGACGATAAAGTAAGGGGGGCGCTAGAAACAGCTTGATGGCGAGGGGCGATGAAGAAAGGGGAGAGCATGATGATCTCATCGACAAACAGTAGCTGTCTGAGATAGCTTCTGTTCGCCGATGAGATCATTATTGCCCCTCTTGCCGCTCGCCCCTCTCTGCATTTGCCCCTCCTGCTGCTCGTCCCTCTTTGCGCATGAGGTAACCTTCTCTCTATAGATCTTGGGCGGTATTCATAGTCCGTTCTTATATTCAAGATCGTCTTAAGAACGAACTTATATTCGCTCTCTTCGTCAGACACAATCTATGGGCGGTATTCATAGGGCGGTATTCATAGTCCGTTCTTATATTCAAAATCGTCTTAAGCACGGACTTATATTCGCTCTCTTCGTCACACATAGATTGTGTCTGACGAAGAGAGCAAATATAAGTTTGTACTTAAGACGATCTTGAATATAAGAACGGACTATGAATACCGGCCATAGTCCCTTCTTATATTCAAAATCGTCTTAAGCACGGACTTATATTCGCTCTCTTCGTCAAACATAGATTGTGTCTGACGAAGAGAGCGAATATAAGTTCGTGCTTAAGACGATCTTGAATATAAGAACGGACTATGAATACCGGCCTATGTGTGACGAAGAGAGCGAATATAAGTCCGTGCTTAAGACGATTTTAAATATAAGAACGGACTATGAATACCGCCCCTTGAGGGTATAGTCTTATATACGGGCATAATGGCCGTATTAGACTACACATTGAAGATTGCTATTAAAGATTGAAAATTGAAATTTGACCAATCAGGATAAAGAACTTTTGGCTTTTTTTGTTTTGATTGGTTAAATTCAATCTTTAATTTTCAATCTTTAATACGTAGTCTAATATGGGCTTAACGGCGGATGCTTCCAGGATGAACGAAGGAAAGATAAATTTTTAATCTCTTTCATTCCCACGCTTTTCACTCATTATTGGGATAGAAAGTCAGCAGTCTATACCTTATAGATATACAGACAGGCCAAAAGTTTTTACGCTCGATTCGTAGGTATTGCTCCAATTGTACATTCAGTCACATGAATGTTTTAACACATGAACTTGAACGAGTGTAAATTTCACAAGCAAATTTAAATGTGCCTTGACACTCGTTGACAAATTCATGTGTAAGGGCCATCCAGACAAACTTACATGATTCAGGTCCATAAGCAAATGCATAAGAAAATGGACTAATCAATTTTTTTTAAGCGTATGTTTATGCGACTACGCATGTTTGTCTGGATAGGCCCTAAGGCATTCCTGTGACTGGTGTGTACCTACTACGCCAAACACAGTCAAAAGTTTCGAACTTCACTATGTCAAAGGACAGCAATACACGACATGTAGTTCTCTCTCGCGACAAGCGATTCAGTGCCCTGTATATATAGCTTAGTACTCACTAACAAGGAAGGTTCAATAACCCAGAAATTCTAAAAAATCTGAAACTTTGAAGAAATATAATACATATGAACCTAATCAAAAATTTAATTTTTGTTTTAACTAAAAAATAATTCTAGGAGTGGAAACACTCTTTAAAAAAATCTGATTTTTCGCAGGGTATTTCCCTCTCTAGAATTACTTTTTGCCAAAACAAGAAATAGTTTTTTGGTTTGGTTCATATATTATATTTCTGCAGTTTCAGATTTTTTAGAATTTTTGGGTTATGAAATCGTCCTTGTAAGTTATAATTACAAATGTTATTAAATCGAATCATATAATAGTGTCTGTATAAACATAGTCAATGTTTAATCCAACATTTGTAGAAACTGATCAATTAATTGAAATATAACTTACCTTTTTTCAATATCGTAAATTAGGAACGATGATAAATGTTTATTATAACTATAGCAACCAGCAGCAAATTTTGTTCCTATAGGGTCAAATGAGATTGATTTCACACGAGAATTGTTTTCAAATCCTTCCTCGCCGACTCCACAATATATTTCGTTTTTTTTCGTACAACCTGTTTTATCGTCTGTATATTTCAGTAACTGCAAAAACAAACTTTTTACATACTACATTAACATAGCATTATTCCAATTTCTCTTGAATCTTACCTTTATTAAATTCTTAGAAGCTGTTATAATGTGTTGTGATGTTGCGTCAATGCTTTCAATTATTGTATTTACATCATGTATTTCTGAATATTTAAGATCATTTCTTCTATCCTTCTCTGATTCAATTCTCCAGTGTTTAATAATACCATTTCTGCAAGAATTTTTGTCAAAAATAAAAAAAAGGAATAAACATAAAATACAGTTCATAAATAAATACTCACAGGTCGCCACTTATAATATAATCATCGCAAAGAGCAATAGATGTAACAAAAGTGTTATTATTTCCCACAATCTTTTCATCCTTTTTAATGGTACCGTCCTTTGCGCGATTATAAGCAAGAACATTATCATTTTTACAAAACCAAACCGTATTTTTAGTCATTTGTAGGCATTTATTAGCTCGATAACCTCCATATATTTCCTTTATTGTTTCAGTAATATTACTTTTTTTATATGTCGTATATATCCAATTGTAATATGTAGTAAATATAGAATTATATGAAGATAATTCTGGTTTACATCTGTAAAAGTAAATAAGACGTGTTTTTCAATGTGATCTTATGTAAAATCGTGAATATTCTATATTCCTAAAATATGTAAATATTAAAATGTATTTTAAACAGATATAATTAAAAAATTGAAACAAGTTTTGTATAATTGAAAAAAAGATAAAAAGTTGCGACTTAACGTTAATATGTGAAATAGTTTTATCGACAAATATTGTATTACATTAGAAAGAAAGTATGTTTATTAGAAACACTTTTCTATTAATTTTTTTAATTGGACAATTTTAGATTAATTTAGAAGTAATAAATGATGTCATTGCATTGTCTCCGTCAATAAAAAAATGGAATATAGGCCTAGTTTACATCGTCAAAACGTTGATACGCGTATTAAGTTTGGTGAGCACCAATGCTTTAGTACGGATGCTTTTACATCCCAAGATCTATAGAGAAAAGGTTACCTCATACGCAAAAAGGGACGAGCGGCAAAAGGGGTAAATGCATAAAGGGGCGAGCGGCAAGTAGGGCAAATGCAGAGAAGGGCGAGAGAGGCAATGATGATGTCATCTGCAAACAAAAGCTATCTCAGACAGCTACTGTTCGCAGATGAGATCATCATGCTCTCCCCTTCCTTCATCGCCCTTCGCCAACAAGCTGTTTCTAGCTCTCCCCTTACTTCATCGCCTCTCGCCATAAGTTGTTTCTAGCTCCCCCCTTCCTTCATCGTCCCTCGCCAACAACCGGCTTTACTGAGGTAACCTTCTCTCTATAGATCTTGTTTACATCCAACGTACTAAAGGGGAAAAAATAATACGAATTTAATTCATGTTGATTGCCTTTTAGTGGTGGTATTTGGAATTGCAATTTGCTTGAGTTTATTTTTGTTTTGTAAGCAGAGTATATTATTTATTTGAATAAAGACGAGAAAATAGGAATAATAATAGTATGTAAAAGTGTATGGCCAGATTTTAAATGTTTCATAATTTACAATATAGTCGAAGAAGACGCATAATGATTACGATAAGTAATCATCTCTCCCATTTACTCCTTTTCTACAAGACATTCTAATATAATATTGTTTGAAAGAGACCAGAGGTTAATGATAATACCGGTTTTAATTGAGGTTATGCTTAATGCTAGATTTCCTCCAAAATGCGTTTTGTGCGTTTACATCGTCATTTGTATCATTCTTCTTTGATACGCGTATCAGTTTAGTACGATACTACTACTTGATACGCTCGTACCAAATTGATCCGGCAGTGTTTACATCGTACGTACTAAATATTTAGTACAAATTTGGTACGAATATAGTACCTGATGAGAGGGGTTTAACTGCCTACATTCCCATTTGCCAACAACTTCGTTTGCCCACAACATTTTGCCGACAGCTTCAATTGCCGACATTCCCGATTGCCTACAGAGCGATTGCCTACAAGCATTATTGCGCACATTTAAAAATTAAAAATACAAACGTACGTTTGCACACAAGACATTATTGCACACATACACATTGCACACATGACATTATTGCGCACATACACATTGCACACATAATATTATTACGCACATTTAAAAATTAAAAATACAAACGTACGTTTGCACACAAGACATTATTGCACACATACACATTGCGCACATGACATTATTGCGCTTTGTGTAGAAACTCGTAAACCCATGTTGAACCTCGCTTTGTTTGAAATTTCACGCGCAGGCGGCGGAGGACTTCGCCCCTACGGGGCGAAACCTCTCCCCCGCGTAAAACAAATAACAAATCCTACTCAGGTTATACCTAACAAGATAAACCTAACAAGGTTAACCAAGGTTCACAAACAAAGTTGTGAACCTATGTTGAACCTCGTTTTGCATGGAAAAATATGCGCAATAATATTATGTGTGCAATGTGTATGTGCGCAATAATGTCATGTGTGCAATGTGTATGTGTGCAATAATGTCTTGTGTGAAACGTACGTTTGTATTTTTAATTTTTAAATGTGCGCAATAATATTATGTGTGCAATGTGTATGTGCGCAATAATGTCATGTGTGCAATGTGTATGTGCGCAATAATGTCATGTGTGCAATGTGTATGTGCGCAATAATGTCATGTGTGCAATGTGTATGTGTGCAATAATGTCTTGTGTGCAAATGTACGTTTGTATTTTTAATTTTTAAATGTGCGCAATAATGCTTGTAAGCTATCGCTCTGTAGGCAATCGGGAATGTCGGCAATTGAAGCTGTCGGCAAAATGTTGTGGGCAAACGAAGCTGTTGGCAAATGGGAATGTAGGCAGTTGAGACCCTCCCTACCTGATACACGTATCAAGTGCACGATGTAAATTAGGCCAATTGTAAAAAATCTGTTCGACAGGCAACGTGATAAAAAGAAAATTCTAGAACACCCTTATAAAAATATTTTTCTAAAAATATAACAAAATTTTGCTGAAATATATTTGAAAATCTTTCTCAATTAACCCCATTTCATTATCATTTCATCAATATTTCAGTAAAAATTCAGTAAAAAAATCTTATTTTTTTGTTTATATTAAAGTACTTTTTATGAAATTTAATTATGTATTTAGTTCAGAAAAATTTACTCAGCACTGTTCATTGTAGTTCATTAAAATGCATACAATAAGAGAAAAAAAATACACTGTAGTAACTCAGTCAACACCGAATATCTATTACATTACATCTATGTTATAATTTCGTACTCAACAATGTAAATGCAATATAACACCATGCGCTCTTCAAGGCTTAGTTTACACCGATTGTTTAGTACGTGTACCAAGTACTAAATCTGCTTCTTTGATTGGTGTGGATTTTACACTAAACGATTTATATTTATCGGAGAAGCAGATTTAGTACTTGGTACGCGCATTAAACAATCAATTTGAACTAAGCTAGTATGCTATACAGCTCAATGGTTCTGCCGGCCGACGAGTCGCGTTGGAGGAAAAAGCGTTCGACGGAGAGATCGGCTCGCGAACCACATTTCGTTAGCCTTGTTTTAGAATAATGCTCGGAATTAGTTGAGTCAGTCGATATCTGTGATTGACGCTCTTTTTTCTCCTTATCGCGCGTGCCTCAGCCACTAGAACCAGCGACGCCGACATGTTTTTTTTTGTGTGATTTTCCCAGTAGGCCTACTCCACTGAAGACAAGAAATAACGAATTCTTAATTTAGAAAAATAAAATATGAAAAAGATTAGATTTTCTTGGCCTTTTATGGGCGATATTCATAGTTCTTTCTTATTCTAGGATTATCTTAAAATACTGTCTTAAGATACTAATATGGCTTTCTGATTGGTTCATAGTATCTTAGAACCATACTTAATCATACTTAGGGCCGGTTGTTCCAACTTCTTAAAAGGTTTATCTGTCAGTTATTTATTAATAAATATTAGTAATCTTTATTCAGTAATTAGAATACCAAGTAAAATTATCTCTATCGTTATTACCAAGATGTAATTTTACTTGGTATTTCAAGTATTGAGTAAGAATTATTGATATTTATTAATAAATAACTGACGAATGTTTATTCGTCCAACCTACCAAGAAGTTGGAACAACCGGCCCTTAAAGATAAAAACAGATTATGGCCGGTATTCATAGTCCGTTCTTATATTTAAGATCGTCTTAAGAAAAAACTTATATTCGCTCTCTTTGACAGACACAATCTGTACTAAATCTGTACTAAAAAAAAGGAAAAAAAAAATCCGCGTCAGCAATAGTACCTCATGGGAGACGTGGAAATCTATTGAAACATTTTAACATAATAAATTTAAAAATAGAAAAATATTTTAAATAAATTTTAATAAATTTCAATAATCAAGAGAGAAAAACCCACTCATAATTGAATAGTGTCATTCCTAACGCTCGGCGCTGGTCCTAGTAGAGCACTAAAGATACTGGTATTCTCGTCTGCGTCATTTTTCTCCCATTCCTCCACTCCTTGCCCTTTCGTCTGCTAAGCTGCTTAGAAGACATAACCTAATTATTATAAACTTCTCAGCTCATTGACAAAGGGGTGAGAGGGCAAGGAGTGAGGGAATGGGAAAAAAATGGCGCAGACGAGAATATTCACGTTTATAGTGCCTTAGAC